>NC_135592.1:18941024-19248818 GCF_965152235.1 Eretmochelys imbricata | reverse complement strand
CTGTCAGTTTGTCTCCAAGGGCAAGGATCCAGTATGTCTCTGCACACCGAGAGAGATCAGACCGATCCTTTGTCTTTATGCTTAAACACGACAGATGGACACAAACACACAGCCCCCTGCTGTTAGTTTCTTCCTGTAGATTTCCCTTTTTTGTGGATTTTGCACTCTAATTTTGCACCTGGCTCAGTGCGCAAAGAGACATCCTATGTCAGGCTCACAATACACAGATGGCCAGACAGGGAGGGAACCTCAGTTGCCTCCTGTCTGAAAGGAGCATCTGAGGTACATCACCTCCCGTGACCTGCCTTGACTCCAAGACCTTAAGGGCACCATTGTCAGTCTGGAGACACAGCTCCTTACATAGTATCTGTACAGAGGTCTTGCTCCGATTATGGTGACCATTGGGCTACTGGCCCTTGATACAGACCTCACATGCCCCCTTTGGTGAACTATTCTGTAGACCACTGGTTCTCAACCAGGGGAACATGTACTCCTGGCCGTATGCAGACGTCTTCCAGGGGATACATCAACTCATCCAGATATTTACCTAGTTTTAAAACAGGCTACACAAAAAGCACGAGCGAAGTCAGTAGAAACTAAAATTTCAGATAGTGACTTGTTTTACACTGCTCTATATCCTATACACTGAAATGGAAGTACAATATTTATATTTCCATTGATTTATTTTATTATATGGTAACAATGAGAACGTCAGCCATTTTTCAGTAATAAAGACAGGATTCAGAGTAGCAGCCGTGTTAGCCTGTATTCGCAAAAAGAAAAGGAGGACTTGTGGCACTTTAGAGACTAACCAAATATTATTTGAGCATAAGCTTTTGTGGGCTACAGCTCACTTCATAGGATGCATAAAAGTGGAAAATGCAGTGAGGATGTTTTTATACACACAGATCATGAAAAAATGGGGGTTTATCACTTCAAAAGGTTTTCTCTGCTCCCACCCCCCACCTCTGTTCCTCAGACGTTCTTGTTAAACCCTGGATTTGTGCTGGAAATGGCCCACCTTGATTATCATACACAATGTAAGGAGAGTGATCACTTTAGATAAGCTATTGCCAGCAAGAGAGTGGGGTTGGGGGAGAGAAAACCTTTTGAAGTGATAAACACCCATTTTTTCATGATCTATGTGTATAAAAACATCCTCAGTGCATTTTCCACCTTTATGCATCCGATGAAGTGAGCTGTAGCCTATGAAAGCTTATGCTCAAATAAATTGGTTAGTCTCTAAGGTGCCAAAAGTCCTCCTTTTCTTTTCTCAGTAATAATGTCTGTAATGCTTCTGTATTTTTTATGTCTGATTTTGTAAGAGAGTAGTTTTTAACTGGAATTTCACTTTTTAAGTAAGGTGACAAATCAGACTCCTGAAAGAGGTACAGTCATCTGGAAAGGTTTAAAATGACTGATGTAACAATCAGACCCAGGGGATTCCTGGAAAACCTTCTGTGCTGCCTGCCAGTTGGCACCAAGGGGTCCCTGGGTCACATACGTCTTTCCCCCAAACTTCATCTCTGGGCAGGCTCAGCTCCTCTCTCCTGGAAGGAGGGAACTGGAGCCAAGGCCGTGCAATAGCGCTGTCTGCAGTGTCTTGAGAGAGTGCACGCCAACCTCAGGGCAGACTGCTGGGAACCAGGGCACAAATCCAAACTGGTTGAGAATTCTAGACCTAGATTTCACCAACCAAACATGCAGGGTAATCTCCTCCGGCATCCTAACAGCCTAGCCATGCAGTCCCCTTGGGTACTCCGATCTGTCTCGCAACCCAGGTGAGCCTGCCTTTGAGAGTCAGATGGTCTCTTGCACTCAGAATCACAACAGTATTCAGGTTACTCCCAGTCCCACAGGTTCAGGCACCCCAGGTGAACTGCACCTTCGATGTCACACCAAAGACAGCGCATGTAGCCAGTCTTATTCTATGATAATTTATTAAAAAGGAAATAAGATTTATTTACAAGGCTAAAGCGGGTGAACATACATACACAACTAAGCTACAAAGTTTCAAAAAGGTAACAGAAGCATCTATAGCAGTGATGCTCCGAGCTCAGTGGTTCAGGAGCCAAATTAGTGATCAACCTTACCCAAAGAGACACAGTAGCGTGAATTCATTGTTTCATTTACTATAGTACTTCTCCTATTTAAACAGAAGGGCAGGGGAAATATTTAGATTTTTATATAAATGCTCGCAGCAAATAACTTAGTGGCTAATAACATAGTAAAAGCATCCTGACTGGTTAACAATGAAATCAGTGTTTTAATATCATGTGCTACAAAGAGCGGCAGGAGACACATTGAAGAGTCACTTGCAGCTCGTGAGCCGCAGTCTGTGTATCACTGGTCCATTATAAACTCTGTCCTTTAGGGCTAACCCAGGCTAAGCAGCTGGGGAACTCTTGCTTATGCCTAGAAAACCTTGCCCCCCAGCATCAACGAGCTAGATTCAGTTCCTTCTTGTATCCCACCTCCTCCCTTGTGCTCTGAGCTGCTGGAGATCAGCACTTCACACTCCTAAATGCCTCAATTCACTCTCCTGTCTGGTGATTTACACAGTAACAGAGGCTCCCAAAACAAACGCTCCAATATTACCTTACAATGTGGGATACAGAGGTCAGAAGAAATTAGATTAATGCTGCAGCAGCTCACAAGCATTCAATAAAGGCTGAACGCAGTCTTATAATGCTAATACCTATTTTAACACACAGGTGAGCCAGCCTGATCTGTGGGGGAATGTCAGGGCAGTGAAAGTGGAGGCTGGTGCCTTGGCTCAGTTAGCTCTGTCCAGCTGAGGTAGGTTGGAAAGGCTGGATTAGAGCCATTCCGCTGGCGGAAAAAGAGATGGCACGGGTGGGGGGGCAAGATGTGCAAATGGCATCTCTGGTTTTCACCTGCATCCACAGTGCTCTGCCCAGTCATGCGCAGAGCATTCCCCGATATTCTGGAATTGCTCAGATGTGATCTTGTAAAGAGATCAGTCTGGCTTTTCCGGGACTAATTCCACAGTACTCTCCTTATGAGCCCCCTACCACGGCAGCCTCCTGTGCCTGTGTACATGCATCGGGTTTGGTGCAGATCCAGTGTCCCTCACTGGTGCATCGCAAGCTGCTGACCGCACTCAGATCGTTCAGATACGCGCAGTCTCCTCCTCCTCTTATCACAAACCTGCAAGACAGAAGCCAGGGAGCTGGTGTCAGGTCGGAGTTGGACATTTCCCATCAGTCACAGGCAGGGAGAGACACTCTCGCACAGTGCAGGGAGCTGCTGCACTCACAGCCCCTCATGATTCTCCTTCCTGCACCTGCCACAGGCCCCAGCTAGAAAGGGGGCAGTGGGGCAGCAAGGCCAGGAAAGGTTCGAAGATCAACTGACCTCCATGGAGCATTTATGCCAGGTGGGTATTAACCCAGTTCCTACTCTCTCCCCCGCTCCCCCCCACCCCGGCCCAGCTGGGTCTGGATGGGCTCCTGCAGGCCCAACTCACCCAAACTGCCCCGGGCGCAGGTTCCAGGTCACTCTCAGCGTGGCGAGGAGCAGGAGTAATGCTGCACAGAAGAGCTGGGTCCAGGGCTCCCTGGACAGTTTACATCAGCTCTCAGGCCAGAGGCCTGTCAGGACAGGCTGTATTGCAGGGGGCGGCTGGAGTGAAATGCCAGACGCACAAACCCAGCGGCCATGGGGTGACCCCAGCCACTCACACAGAGCTTCCCGTCAGAGCTGGAGGCCAGCGCTTCCCACCTGGGAACAGGGTGGGATCCAGGCCCACAGGCAAATCCTCCCCCATGGTCCCATCCTGGCTACTCACAGCTGTCATGTGCTGGGCTGGGAGGAGGTCCAGCACTACTCTTTGGACAGGCCGGGATCTCCCTGCCCTCAGGCCACCAGCCTCTGGCTCGGGGTGAGATCTGTCCCAGAGAAGGGAGAGCCCAGCTCACAGCCACCTGAGCAGATGGCTGTGGGTGGCTCCCCCACCAGCATCACCCCAGACGAGCTCTGAGGGGATGGCAATGATGCACCCAGAGCCTCCTGCTGGGGGGGGCGCCCACAGGGGGGCAGATTTCAGGGTTAACACCCCACTGAGATGCCTGTTTACCCAGTTCCGGTAAATTGGCGTCACATTAGCTATCCTCCAGTCATCAGGTACAGAAGCGGATTTAAATGGTAGGTTACAGACTACAGTGAGTAGTCCTGCCATTTCACATTGGAGTTCCTGGTCCTGGTGACTTGTTACTGTTTAGTTCCTCAATTTGTTCCAAAACCTCCTCTAATGACACCTCCATCTGGGACAGTTCCTCAGATTTGTCACCTAAAAAGGATGGCTCAGGTTTGGGAATCTCCCTCACACGCTCAGCCGTGAAGACTGCTGCAAAGAATTCATTTCGTTTCTCTGCAACGGCATGGTGCCAGCTGCGGTGTGGACAGACCCCAAACAGGCCGGCTAACAGATGGGCTCCTGAGGCAATCACAAAGACAGACTGCTGCCGACACCAGGGCATCCTTGCTGGAATATGTGAAAATATCTGGCTGGGATCAAACAACAGGTCATCAACTGACTTGTTTTTAAGCCTCCTCTGGGCACATTTTCCAGCTTCCCATCAACCGCAAAGGGCTCTTTTAAAAATGCCATTCAGCTGTAAGTACATAAGACTGGCCACATGGGTCAGACCAATGGTCCATCTAGCCCAGTGTCCTGTCCTCCGATACTGGCCAGCGGTAGGTGCTTCCGAGGGAATGAACAGAACAGGGTCAGTATCGAGTGATCCATCCCATTCACACCCAGCTTCTGGCAGTCAGATGTTTATGGACACTCAGAGCATGGGCACGATTTGTGGTTTCTCGTTCCCTGCTCAGCAGCCCAATCCCCTGCCAGAGGCGGTGCCATGATGATAAAACCCCCTTAAACGCCATCAGCCCCTCCACCCCCCAGGGCTTCAGAGACCTGATCTGTGACGGACCCCACCCACCGGGCACCACCCACCTGTGACAGGCACCCAGCTGGGGTTGACAGGAGGAAAAAACCCTCCCTCCCCACACATACCTCCTGCAATCAAGAGCAAGTCGAGAATCCTAACAGGAGTGGGGAGTTGGTGTGCGGGGGGAGAGAAACAGGATGGACTGAATAAAATCAAGGCAATTAAATCACCAAGTCCAACGCCACAATTGAAATGATCAATTTTAATCAACTTTTCCATTTATACTTCAGTAATTTTCTTAGGCCAAGTGCCCACTCAGTGGGCTATAGAACCATTAAAACTTCATGTCCAAAACTTCCCCCACTCGGGGGGAGGGGGGAAATTGTGTGAGTGGCCCTTTCCTTCCCCCTTTTTCATTCATGGCAGCTGGGGTTAAGTCCCAAGTGTTCTGCCTTTGTTTCCCAAGTGATAGTCCCAGTGGATAGTCCAGTGGAAAAGGTCTCAGAGCGAATCTCAATTTTCCCTGGCAGAGCATTCTTCTGCAGAGTCCAGCCCCATCACTACATGCTCACAGAAATACCAAGTCCCCCGTCTCCAGACAGACAGAACACACACTAGCCTGCTGGCTCATATGAGGACACCCACCTCACTTTAGTGTAACACACTGACAGGATTTGATAGCATCACCAAAAATAAGTTTATTAAGAAAGAACAGAGATTTAAATTGTGCTAAACGTGGACAATAGAGAAGAAAATTGCTACGAATAAAACAAAATAAAGCATGCTTTATAGTGGCTGGAACTGAACAAGTCACGAACAAGGCTTCAGGCAATTTCTCTCCAAAAAGCTGTACTTAGAGTCCTCAACCCATGTGGCTGGGGGATCCACCTTTCACAAGAGCATGGGCCTCTTTGTCCCTTAAATGTTGAACAATGAAGCTGTCACCTTTTTTCTATTTTAAAGTACAGAAAACATTTGAAATCTATTCTTTGAAAACTAACCAAGGTAAAGTTCCTCTGCCCTGCTGCTGCGTCTTTAGGCTACGGGCGCCAAGACCCTTCTTTGTCCTCTGGTCACTTTGCTTTTCTGATTGGCTTGATCACTTTGTTTACCTTTAGATGTGAATGTACTTTTATTAGCCTTTGCTTGTAGTCAGGTGATGTTATTTTCTCATCCACCTGTTCGCTTGATCCAGGCAGGCAGGTAAATCCACCTTCCTTTGTCTGGGGCAGGCTTGTTTATCAACTACCTCCACAACAACATATTTCCAGCACACACAAAACTCTTCATACAGAACATGTACATTCAGCAAGCAATGACCAGCATGTCACCAGTTTTTATAAAGCACCTTAGAAGACAATGTTTGGATAAACATTTGACAACAGTGCGTTGGGTGTGGTGAATTTGTCAGACCTGCTAGGATTTACTGTGACATGACATAGTGTGCAACATGACTCACAGATTGGGCATCCCGACTTGAACGTAGGGGGTGGGGGCAAAGAGGGGAGCTGAGCAAGTGCCCATGTACTCACAGACTGCACCACGAGGCAGCCAGATGAGGAGGCAGATTGAGGTTCCACCACCTTCTTCCCTCCAGCATTTCCTACCTTTGGGAGTTGTGGCCCTGGGCACCAGCACTGAAAGCAGGGAGCCAGGCAGGTCTTAGGAAAGGCCAACCCCCAGGCAGAAGGCCTGGAGATGGACTGGGACTGAGGATCCAGAGTGGGGGAAAGTCTCCACTGAAGAAGCACTGAGGAGCAGCAGCTTGGGTAGGAGCCATCCTGTTGTCTGATCCCAGCTTCTGGCGGTCAGAGATTTAAGGACACCAAGAGCATGGGGTTGAGTCCCTGACCAACTTGGTTCATAGCCAATGACGGACCTGTCCTCCATGAACTTGTCTAATTCTTATTTTTTGAACCAATTATGCTTTTGGCCTTAACAATCTCCCCTGGCAATGACTTCCAAAGATTGACTGTGCAGTGTGTGAAAGAAGTATTTCCTTATGTTAGTTTTAAACCTGCTGCCTATTAATTTCACTGGGTAACGCCTGGTTTGTTTGTTAGATTAAGGGGTAAATAACCCTTCCTTAGTAATTTTCTCCATACAAGTCATAGTTTTATAGACCTCTATCATATCTCCCCACAGTTGTCTCTTTTCTAAAATGAACAGTCCCAGTCTTATGGAAGCTGTTCCATACCCCTAATTATTTTGGTTTCCCCTTCTCTGTATTCGTTCCAATTCTTTTCTTTTTCTTGTCGTTTTTTTTTTTTTTTTTTTTTTTTTGAGATGACGGTGACCAGAACTGCATGCAGTATTCAAGGTGTGGGCATACCATTGATTTATATAGTGGAATTATCTATCCCTTTCCTAATGGTGCCTAATATTCTGTTAAATTTTGTGACTTGCACTACACTTTGAGCAGAAATTTTCAGAGAACTAGCCACAAGGACTCCAAGATCTCTTTCTTGAGTGGTAACAGCTAATTTAGATCCCATTGTTTTGAATATTTTTTGTATTTTTGTATGTTTTCCCCAAAACCACCTCTATTGACCCCTCAATCTGGGACAGGTCCTCAGATTTGTCACGTAAAAAGAATGGCTGATGTGTGGGAATCTCCCACACCTTTGCAGTGTTGACCTGAATTTTATGGGCTAATGTGTTTACCGCTCAGCACTGATCTGATCAGAAGATACTTTAGGTTCTTGTCCCAGTTCAGGCTACAGGGATAGAGAACACAGAGAGTTCAATATTGTGGGAGGACCTTCCGGGTGTGTGGCAAGGACACTTATACTGAGGACAATACCAACTTGTTAAGATCTTTATTAAAATAAAAGAAAGAAGCATAAATGCTACAAAACACAGAGTCACAAAGAAGTAATACAATTCTATGAGCCCTGGTGGTAACATTTCTATTCTAAAAGACTACTAAAGCTAGCATATTCACACCCTTCCCTGAAGACCTGGTAGTAGGAGACAGAGGATCAGTCTTGTCTCTGGCATGTCCGAGGAACTAATGGTCCAGGCTTCCCAAATTGGTAGGGATTAGGTTCAAGTGTTGAGTGGCTAGGATATATTGTGAAACTGAGGTGATAGCTTGATAGAAGATAGGAAAATGTGACCCCTTTGTATGGTTGTTTGCCATCTTATAGGGTCTCGGTACTGCCCACTGTCAGAATCTAGGCCCAACCTACCATGCCTAAATCTTATTTCCTCAACCCCATAAATCTTCAGGTACACTTACTCTACAGGTTAACATGTTATGCCATATACTCATATGTATTAGTATCGATTATCTCATTCCCGAAACCATTACCCCTGGCCTAACTCATGACTTCCATGTTCTGCAGTGTGCCTTGCAGTTACCGGTCTGCTCCAGACTTAAGGTTAGCAGATTCAAGTTTTTTGTTCAGTTCCCCAAAGCTAAGGGGGGCAACTGGTATGCCATTTATCTATGCCAAAGTTTACAAACACTTATACTAACTTACTCTAGCTAATCGTACAGGATACAGGCCTGAAGGTTACTTGCATTACAGCCAACTATTATGAATAACCATGAATAACCCTTATGAATAGCATAAACTGGAATTCCACATAAACAAAATCCAGAAAATACTATGATTAATTAATAATAGGATATGATAACAAAATAATATGAATCAAACCAAAAGAAAACATATTACGCAATATGGCAAGCTAGCAAACTGACCTTATGGGCTACAGCAATGAAAACCCATGCAAAGAATATATTTTGCTTCTCTGCAATGGCCTTGTCTTCTGAAAGTGCTCCTTTGGCACCTCGGTTACCTTGTGGCCTCACCGATTGTTTGGAAGTCTTCCTGCTTCTGATGTACTTAAAAAAAATTCTGCCAGGGAGGAGTGGGGAGCCCAGTCTCTCAGTCCTTCTCCCCCCCCGCCCCCACCCCACTGCCTCTCTTAAGTTGATGGAAGCATTCCTGGTAAGGATGCGCATGACTGACAGAAGGAGAGTAGTGTGGATGTGAATAGTTTGACTTACGTTTGTAATGCAGACATGCCCTCAGTCTCTGAGGACCTTGAACTGCTTTCACCAAATGCCCACGCATGCCACCACCCCACAAGACAGGTAATCATAGATGCTGCATTCAGAGCAATAATTTTTACTTCAGCAGGATTTTGTTGTTGTTGTTTGTTAGTTTGTTTGTTTTGCGGGGGGGTGCTTATTGGCCTACATTTAGAGAATTAATTATATGGATGGTGGGATGAATTGCACGCTCAGCAAGTTTGTGGATGACACTAATATTGGGGGAGAGGTAGATATGCTGGAGAGTAGGGATAAGGTCCAGAGTGACCTAGACAAATTGGAGGATTGGGCCAAAAGAAATCTGATGAGGTTCAACATGGACAAGTGCAGAGTCCTGCACTTAGGACGAAGAATCCCATGCACCGCTACAGACTGGGGACCGACTGGCTAAGAGGCAGTTCTGCAGAAAAGGACCTGGGAATTACAGTGAACGAGAAGCTGGATATGAGTCAACAGTGTGCCCTTGTTGCCAAGAAGGCTAACGGTATATTGGGCTGCATTCGTAGGAGCATTGCCAGCAGATCAAGGGAAGTGATCACTCCCCTCTGTTTGGCATTAGTGAGGCCACTTCTGGAGTATTGCGTCCAGTTTTGGGCCCCCCACTACAGAAAGGATGTGAAGAAATTGGAGGGCAACAAAAATGATTAGGGGGCTGGGGCACATGACTTATGAGGAGAGGCTGGGGGACCTGAGGTTATTTAGTCTGCAGAAAAGAAGAGTGAGGAGGAGGATTTAATAGCAGCCTTCAACTACCTGAAGGGGGGTTCCAAAGAGGATGGAGCTAGGCTGTTCTGAGTGGTGGCAGATGACAGAACAAGGAGCAATGTCTCAAGTTGCAGTGGGGGAGGTCTAGGTTGGATATTAGGAAAAACTATTCACTAGGAGGGTGGTGAAGCACTGGAATGGGATACCTAGGGACGTGGTGGAATCTCCATCCTTAGAGGTTTTTAAGGCCTGGCTTGACAAAGCCTTGTCTGGGATGATTTAGTTGGGGTTGGTCCTGCTTTAAGCAGGGGATTGGATTAGATGACCTCCTGAGGTCTCTTCCAACCCTAATCTTCTACGATTCTATGAATGTTTGTTAGGTATATCTGGCTCTTGTTTTCCATCTCTAAACTCCCTCGCAAAGCTCCCTGATTTGCTAGCTCCTCTGGTAGTTAGGAGCTGCCTTTTAAAATTTCTGAGTTAGTCCTGCCCCTTCATGAAGGCCTTCAAAAATCACAGCTGGGAAATTAAAGGGAAACAAGCCAATAGAACTTTTTGTAGGCTTCATTTACATTAAGTAAATGTCAGGCTTTAAAGCAGCTGAGAAGATCTTCAGTAACCAGAACATATGGGAAAATGTCCAAAAAATTGAAGCATAGTTCTTTTGAGGAACTAAAATGGCACAAATGTCCATGAACTAATGTATGAAATTAAAGAGTTACAGCTTCACTTTCAGTAACATTTGATAAGTCATCTTTCCCTCTCTCACACTCTCTCTTTCCTTCTCTCTTTACTTTCATTCTATCCATTTTTGCTCATAATCTTTTTTAGCTTTTGTTACCCACCCTGGTTTATTTCTGACTTCTCCATTCTCCTCTAGTCACTGTTAACTGATTATTTTTCTCTCATAGTCTCCATTCTGTCCCCCAATTTTACCCCTTCCCCATTTGCTCCCCCTGGGTGTTTCCCCTCTCAAGAATGTTTTCCTTTCACTCTATCCATTTCTGTTTTTCACCCTTTTTCTAGGACTCTCCCTTTATTCTTGCTTCCTCTGCTCCCTCTGGTTAAACCCACTCTGTCCCTGCTTCTTCCAGTGTTCATTCCCTCTGAAGCACCTGGCATTGGCCACTGCCGTAAGACAGGATACTGGGCTAGATGAACCTTTGGTCTGACCCAGTCTGGCCAAGAAATCTGATGAGGTTCAATAAGGACCTAGGGGTGACAGTGGACGAGAAGCTGGATATGAGTCAGCAGTGTGCCCTTGTTGCCAAGAAGGCCAATGGCATTTTGGGTTGTATAAGTAGGGGCATAGCAAGCAGATCGAGGGACGTGATCGTTCCCCTCTATTCGACATTGGTGAGGCCTCATCTGGAGTACTGTGTCCAGTTTTGGGCCCCACACTACAAGAAGGATGTGGATAAATTGGAGCGAGTCCAGCGAAGGGCAACAAAAATGATTAGGGGTCTAGAACACATGACTTATGAGGAGAGGCTGAGGGAGCTGGGATTGTTTAGTCTGCAGAAGAGAAGAATGAGGGGGGATTTGATAGCTGCTTTCAACTACCTGAAAGGGGGTTCCAAAGAGGATGGCTCTAGACTGTTCTCAATGGTAGCAGATGACAGAACGAGGAGTAATGGTCTCAAGTTGCAGTGGGGGAGGTTTAGATTGGATATTAGGAAAAACTTTTTCACTAAGAGGGTGGTGAAACACTGGAATGCGTTACCTAGGGAGGTGGTAGAATCTCCTTCCTTAGAGGTTTTTAAGGTCAGGCTTGACAAAGCCCTGGCTGGGATGATTTAACTGGGAATTGGTCCTGCTTCGAGCAGGGGGTTGGACTAGATGACCTTCAGGGGTCCCTTCCAACCCTGATATTCTATGATTCTATGATTCTATGATTCATTCTTATGTTCTTAATTCTCAGAAAATCATGAGATTGACACACCGCTCGCCCCCCCCTCCCCAAAAAGAGATTTTTAAAGAAGATTCTATAATGGTTTCTGGTCTGTCTCTTGGTTTTTAATTTTCCCCTGCCTATTCCCTATATCTGTGTGACAAATAGAGACATCCCATATCTACAGAGGAATGTGACTTTGGCCCCTGTTGCAGGAGGGGGCCCCAATGAGATCTGATTAAAGAGTTTTGTACAAAACGCTCCCTGCTGGTGTAGAGGTTCCAGCTTCTCTCTAAACCCCAAATCCCAATTAATTAATTCTCTATCCCTGCTGCCACCACATCTGCCTGTCCCCCAGCCCAGCAATTACTTCTCCCACCAAAACCCTACATCCCTCCCTGCCCTGCAGTGACCCTCTGCTTCTCCTGCAGCTTCAATGGGTCTCCCTTTCTCTCTCCCCCCCCGCCTCCCAAAATCCCTGGTGCTGCAGAGATGGAGGGGGAGGAGATGGAATAAGGAACCAGAGGGTTGGGTACACGGGAGTCCTCCAGGGTCATAGAGACTAGCATGACTGTGGCTAGGGAAGCCCATTTTTTAATTCCCCCCATGTATTAGTGACACTGTCTGACTGAAGATCCCCAGAGTCCTCCTGGACCATAGAAGATAGCGACAAACAGTCTAAATAGCTCCTTGGGCAATGAGATTGGCTTCTCCATCTTGATTACTTGCTTCTTTCTGTGGTTTCACAGTCCAGACATGAGACCCCAAGGACCCTCCAGGGTCATAAAGACTGGAGTTTCCAAGGCTAGAGAGGCTGATTTCAGGGTCCTCAGTGCAATATTCCACCCCCTGTGTCTCAGGGACACAGTCTGAGCTCGGATCCTGCCCCCACCCAGAGCCAGGGGTAGATTCTCTCCCCAGGGACAGAGGCTAGTGGGAAAGTGAAGATTGGGGCCTTGTTATCAGCATCGAAAAATGTCACTTGGCCCCATTCACCATCCAGACAAACCTGGATCCTCCTGGGGACCTGGCTCAGGGGTAGTATGGTTGCAGGGGAGGTGAGAGCCTGGAACAGACCCAACCACTGCACAGCCCAGATCCCCACTTCAGGGTTAAAGCTGACTTCTCCCTTCCTCCCACAGCCCAGAATCCTCTGTCCCCCACCTCCACATCCCAGCAATATATCAATGAAGTGAATCCCTCAGAGCCCAGCACACAGGCCCAGGAGTCAAATCTCTCTGGATTGTTCGGCAGATGTTGCCTGGTGTCTCCCCATTTCACACTTTTCTGATCCTCAGACAGGATGAGTCGGGGATGAGCCATGTCTGGATCCAGAATCACATTCACTACGGGAGAGAGAGAATCAGAGTTCAGCCCTGGGGGAATCTGGGACCATTTCTCACACTCCCTAACATCCCTGCTTGGCAGTTCCTCAACCCTGTGTAATGGGATCCACTTCTGTACTTTCTCATTTGAATATAGAGCCTGCAGCTCCCTGCTCCCCAGCTGGGGCTGGTTCATTCCCAGCAACAGAGACTTGGCAAGGAAGGTAGCAAAAGCTTGTAATTAGGAGAGTCCTGAGGAGGCAGGTACCAACTTTGAACCCCAGAGGGAGTCTCCTCCCATAAATGCATCCTCCACTGCCAGGCCTGGGAGCAGAGATGAAGACGCAGCACAGGGGAAGAGCCAATAGCTCAAGGCCAGTGAGCAGGAAGCAGGAGGTGGCAATGGGTGGGGCAGCCCCTTCCCAGCCCAGAGAGAAGGGAGGTCTGCAGGTGGCAGCACTAGAGAGACACCATCTCCCCAACCCACAAAGCAGCTGCAATGGCAGAGCCCAGCCCTGCCCAAAGGAGAAGAGCCATGGGGAACAGTCTGTCCCCCAGGTGAAATGGGGAAGGGTGTGACAACCAGGAGGCTCTCTCTCCTGACCACCTTGAAGGTAATATTGGAAAGGCTTGTCAATGTCAATACAAATTCTCAGATCACAATTAAGGTGGCTTTAGAGCTGGGCAGTGCAAGTGTCTCTGGTTATTGCAGTGTGGGAAAGTTGCTTTCATGGACATTTTCTGTTAATGGAAGGAAAAACTCCCCCAAAGCTCACCCTGGATGTGTGATCCCAGAGATCCTCCCTTCCCTGCTCTCGCTCAGGTGGGAAAGAGTCTGGAGGGGAAAAGGGTCACAGAGATTAGAGCACAGCGTCTCTGATTTACAACACCAGCCTGGGGAGTTGCTTCTCTCTCCTGAATGCCTGAGAATAAGCAGAGATGCCCTGGCAGTTCGTCCCCCTGGCTGCTGAGACTTTCTGTGGTGGCTGCTTTTTCCCTCCTTCCCAGCTGCATCTCCCTACTCTTCCACACCTTAGTGTGCAGGTGGTTGAAGCCCCCTTGGTGCATCAGAGGATAGCCCTGGATGGTACAACCAGACTCAGAACTAGAGTGACTGGATGGAGCCCACAGTGCTCAGCCAGTGCACGGGGCTGCCCACCCTACATGTCCCCTCTTTTGTGTTCCAGAAGGTGAGGACAATCTAGCCTCTTGCTTCTCTTGCTTTCCTCAACCAGGTGCCGTGAGAAGGCGTTTCCCATCCATCCCTCACAGCTGGCCCTCTGTAACTCATCATCGCCTCTTGCACCACAAGCCTCCCCAGCCACCTTTGACATGCCACCTGTATTGGCTGAAGGACATCCAGCTGGTTCACCTCTGTACCAGTCCCCGAGAACATCTGTACATGCTCGTGCTCCACACCATCCACTTCCTTGCCTTTGTGTTCCATCCTGACTCCAAATGGTGGGACCTACAGGAGAGAAAATGAGGAACTGTGGTGGGCCAGCCTGCACTCCACTTTTGTTCCACAGCCCACTGGGGATATTAGGTGGTGTGTCAGCTTGCAGCCCCTTTTCCAGCTCTTTTTGAACCTCTTACTAAAGTTCTGGCTGCAATATTCCCTGCACCTCCTGATGTATACACACCCCATTTGTGACTTCGGAAAGTGGCAAGACCTCCTTATTAATCTCCTCCTGGTGATGGCCAAGATGGCCACACATCACTGCAGGAGGACAAATCTGGAGGGAGGGAGAAGTGCTCTGAGACTGTGGCATGTATATCCATTCCCTTTTAAAATCATGTCTCCAGGCACCGTTCCCCTGGGCAGTGTTCACTGACTCCTTAGACACCTTTGAGGAGCGATGGATGCTCTCTGGGGTTCTCTGCTTGGTGTCCCCTTCTGGCTCCCTCATTTTTAATTTCTGACCTCTCTCCTTGTCCTGGTTTCTCTTTCATTGTCCCAAATACTCCATTGCTCCCTGGGCTTCATGGTTTCTCCCCCTTAGTTGAGGGGACGGGCCTTTAGCTTTGGGAAGGCGTAGATCCACCATGTCCCAGTACATGCAAATAGCATCTCCCTGCTTTTCCTGCTGGAGCGTCTCCTCTGAGGGTTAGAGAGGAAGGTGAGAACCTGAAGTTGCAGGGAGGGGAGTTAGAGGAGGAAGGTAATAGATATAAACCTGGGGGAAGCTCTATACTGAGCCTGTCCTTCTCTCCCTGGCCTGGGAGAAGAGAAGGGGATGGGTATTGGGGATGATCCACTCAGGCCAGAGAGTGGCCCCTTCTCCAGCCCAGAGAGCAGGGAGGATGTGGCAACATCACAGAGGGACCATATCTCGAACAGAGGAGAAAGAGAGCAACTCAAATGGGAGATCTCAGCCCAGCCCAGCTGAAGAGAAAGATGGGATGCTGGTGAAGAGCAATCGGAGCGAGCCCCTCACATAGGGGAAAGGAAAAAAAGGTGGCAACCCATCCGAATTTAATATTTAAAGGGCTTACGGACATGTATGGAAATGCCAGGGTCAGCATTAATGACATATCTGTGTTGGTGAGGGAGAGTGTATCTACACAGCAGTTTAAGCCTGGGTCTGAGCCTGGGCTCAAGCCAAACCCTCATTGCATCCACACTGCAAATATGCTAATCTAGGGCTCTGATCCAGAGTCCCAGGACCCTGCAGGTCTGGAGGGTCAGAGCCCATGTTAAACTGGAACCCAGGGTCCAAGCCCTATTGGTTTCCTATGTGCATGCATCCGTGGCTTGACTTGGGTGTGGAAGTCTTCTGGGTGTATCCTATAGTTCCTGGAGGCGGAGAAGCAGTGCTACAGGCAGCCAGCACAGCATGCCAGACACAGCATTACTACCTGGCCGAGAGGTCCCCCTTCCTGCTCCTCCCACAGTGGTGGTGGAAGTTTCTCCTCCATGGTGGTGCACGGAGCTTGCCTGGAGCAGGGAGCAAAGTTAGGAGGTGGGTCATCCTTCCCTCAGCCATACTGAGCCGAGAGCTCTGTCACTTCTTCTCCCTGCAGGGCAGCTGCTATGGTTCCTGCTCTGCTCACTGGCCCTTACTCCAGGCCCTCCTGCCCTCTCTTGGGCTGCAGGTGCAGGGTCACCTGGGCAGCATGCACTATTAGGGTGGTCAGTGGGAGCCAGCACCAAAACTTCTCCGCAGCATCCCAGAGGTCTGGGGGTGTGGTGATGGCAGGGATAAAGGATTCCCCAGGGTTGCTGGAGCACACTGCATCCCAAGCCTTGGGGATGGATTTTGCCACTTTGCAGCAAGCAGCAGCCAGACTGGAATGTGTGTGTGTCTTCCCTCTGACACCTTCATTTTATGTCAAACTTCAAAACAAACTGAAAAAATCAAGCAAGCAAGCAAAAACTCCTCACCTTCATTGATCATCCTATTTGAAAAATTAAGAATTACAAAGTTTCACTGTAATAGTTTGACACCCTGGAGACTGATGTCCTCATTATCCTTAGGACAGGCACAGGGGCATGTTTTTTGCCAATGTGACCGAGCCTAGAGCTGGAGAACCCAGTTATCCGATTAGACAGTAATTCAGTATAATGCCCTTTCAAATGGAGACAGCCACCAAATGAGCTAATTATGCGGCGTATGTACTCATGTGCTCCTTACGGGCACCCGCGTCCCATCAATAGCACGGCCACAGTTAGGAAACAGGATTGGCAGTCGAGTTCCCCCCCCCCCAGTGCAGAAAATTCTTAACCTAGAGTTAAAATGCAATGTTGATGCTCAAGCCCAGGATTCCCTGACAAGAGGTCAGCTGACTCAAATCCCTTACCCTTACATTGCTATGTAGGCCTAGCCTCAGAGTGTTTGTTGGTCAGGGAGAGAGTTTCTGTTCGTCAGTGGGTGCAGGGACTCAACACTAAGGATGGTATCAGGATTGTTTGTGTGATTTCGGCTTGGGAGCTCTTAGTATTTCATGTTTCAGAGTAGCAGCCGTGTTAGTTTGTATACGCAAAAAGAAAAGGAGTACTTGTGGCACCTTAGAGACTAACCAATTTATTTGAGCATAAGCTTTCGTGAGCTACAGCTCACTTCATCCAATGAAGTGAGCTGTAGCTCAGAAAGCTTATGCTCAAATAAATTGGTTAGTCTCTAAGGTGCCACAAGTACTCCTTTTCTTTTAGTATTTCATGTTTTTGTTTTTATTTTTATTTTTAGGGGTGTGTGTCATGGTCAGTGTTGGTTTGGTTTGGACATTTATCTAGAAGTTCATGAAAATGTTTTCATGGGATTTTCCTCTTTATTTAATGATAATCTCCACCTGAAGTCTCACCTGGTCTGTGTGATCCTAAGGATTTCCCTCTTATTGTCTCCAGTTCAGATGGCAGAATGTCTGGAGGGGGAAAGGATAAGATAGATGATATTTCATGCTGTCATATTTGTGACATCCTCACTCTTAATTGACATAATTGTATTTTAATTAAGAGAGAAAAACAGTTGAAGAGAGACAGAGACACACCCAGATTTTTAACAAAGGCTAATATGAATCATCCTATTTTCTCTTTCATTCAAGCGTCTCAAATCAACAGAACCAATATCCATGAAGCCTCAGAACCACTCAAAGAGACACTATGTGGAAGACAGATTTTCTGTTCCCTCATCCTCCAAACCCAGCTGATTTCTCATTCTCCTTTTGCATTTTGTCATAAGCCAGGCCAGATCCTGCAAAGATTTTAGCATTAATGTAACTTTACAAACATTGGCCTCTTTCACATCAGTGGGATGCTGAGACTTTTCAGGATGAGGAGCCTGAATTGTGAGCTCTTTGGGTCTATTTACTCAGTATATGTACAGAGCTCAGCACAATGGGGCTTTCATTCTGCATAGACTGAAATACAAATAATATTAAAATTATTTCATAAATGCGGAAACTGAGTCAGGGAGAGAATTGGCTCAATGGGCCTCATTCACCCCTGCACTGGTAAAGGGACGGGGGAAACAGTTTGTGGTTCTCCTATTCAGTAGCTGCTGGGGTCAGTGCAGACATTGGCACAGGCTGCGGAAGTCCGGAGGTCCAGCCTGAGTTGCACCTCTGGTCCAGTGGCCCCTAGATGACTTCTCCCGGAGGCAGTGTCAAAGGCACAGCTTTACCCTGGCCACACCCCATTATTCCTGCTCCACCCCTTCCTCCTCTGCCCAGCCCTCGACAGCTCCCCTCTGTTCCCTGCTTTCCCGGGACACTCCTTGAGCCTGCTCCACCCCTTCCTCCTCTGCCCAGCCCTCGACAGCTCCCCTCTGTTCCCTGCTTTCCCGGGACACTCCTTGAGCCTGCAGCTGCTGTGGAGGAGCTAGAGGCACAAGAGGCTCCTGTGCTGGGAGGATTCTCCTGGGTTTACACCTTCCCTACAGCCCCTTTGGCCCACACAAGCTGCCACACGGGGCCAGAGCACAATGGTGAGCTGGGTCCACATTTCAAAAGTGGCCTTACATTGAGGGGTTACATTTTGGTGCCAACCTTTAGGCCTTGTCTACATCGTTTTGTCGGCAAAAGGCAGCTTTCGTTGACACAACAGTGGAGGTGTACACACTACAATGCACCTCTTGGTGACAAAACTCTCCTGCTTTACTGACAAAATATAACCACCGCAATGGGAGGCATAGAGATTTTTGCAGCAAAGTTAGATCAACAAAGTGTCAGTGTAGACACTGTGTTTGTTACGTTGCTGTAACTGGCTCCGGAAGGTATCTCACAATGCCCACCATGACCGCTCTGCTCACTGTTTGGAAATCTGCTGCCATTCATCCAGCTATGTAGACATGTGTCCCTCCCCTTTCAAAGCCCCAGGAAGTCCCCCATACACAATTTGTCTCTCTTTCTCACATACACACTCCCCACACACACAGTCTCTCACACGCTCCGCCAACACATGCTCTCTCTCTCTCTCACACACACACACACACCCACCCACACCCTGTCACACATGCTTCCCCCACACAAACACACACTTCTGTGGGCTTCTTCTATTATTGTTAGGGTTACCATATTTGAATATTCAAAAAAGAGGACACTATGGTGGGGGCGGGGAAGGGGGTATTTGCTCTGCCCCCACCTGCCCCCACCCCAACTCCACCTCTTCCCCATCCCCATTCCAACCCCTTCCCCAAAGTCCTCGACTCTGCCCCCTCTCTGCCCCATTGGACCCCCCCCGCTGCTGGCTCCCTCGCCGCTCGCCTCTTCACTGCCCACCGCTGGCTCGCCGCTCGCCTCTTCACCCTCCCCGCCTGCCACTTGCCTCCTCACCCGCCCACCAGCCAGCCACTGGCTCCCTCGCCGCTCGCCTCTTCACCACCATGCCCCACTCGCCTACTCACCCCTCCTGCCGCAGGTCGCTCTGGCTCCTAGGATCAGGGGCAGCCAAGGGGTCTCCACGTGCTGCACCCGCCACAAGCGTGAGCTCCGTGGCTCCCATTGGCCAGCACCAAAGAAAAGCACCAATGGGAGCTGCCGTAGCCATGGAGTGGGGCTTACAGGTGCCGGCAGCACGCAGAGAGCCCTCCGCCCCCCCATCCCTGACTCGACCCGACCCTGAGAGCCAGAGGCACCTTCCGGGGGGCGAGGTGGGGAGTCCCAGCGGTGCTTACCTGGGGCGGCTCCCAGGAAGCATCCGGAAGGTCCCTCTGGCTCCTAGGTTCGGGTCAGGTCGGGTCAGGGTGGGGGCGGAGGGCTCGCTGCCCGCTGCCGGCACCTGCAAGCCCTGCCCCCGCAGCTCTGGTTGGGCAGGAGGCAGCACGCGGAGACCACCTCCGCCTCTGTGCCTAGGGGCCGCCCACACTGCAGGCTCCTGCCAGCGGGCAGGTGCCGGGAGCTGCCCCAGGAAGCGCCACCAGCCCCGGGACTTTGGTGTGTGTGGTGAGGTGAGCGGTCCCCAATATCGGGACAAAGGGTGTCCCAACCGATGTGGCAAAATCCCAGACGTTTTTAGATATTTAAAAATTCCTCCCAGATGGTGATTTAAGAATCAAAAAGCTGGACATGTCCAGGAAAATACGGACGTATGGTAACCCTAATTACTATTCAGCAGTGTCAGTTTGATCATGTTATCAAGCGTTACTCTAAAAAGTGATCTAAGATGTGTAACTTTTCAGGCACACACAGAAATCATTACAAGGTTCATAGCACAGTGCAAAGAAACAATGCCAGGTTCAGCACACTACAGCAACACACGTTACTGTGGCTCAGTGTTAAAATGCTCCTTCAAGGCATCCTCCAGCCAAATAGCCCCCCATTGGGCTCCTCCTATAGCCTTGTGTTCAATACAAGCACAATACACAGCACAGCACAATACTGAACAGCAGGGTAGTATCCATGCTTTCTGACAGTGATGGCTGGGGTGCAGGTTGCCAGGGCAGTTGAAAAATAGCTGGCCATACAGTAGGATGCCCATGGAACAATGAGATTGAGAAACCTTCATCATGTGACTCTCTACCTGCCTGCATGAGGCATTGCAAACCCTTCACAAAGCACCTTCTGGCCAGGGGTACAGTGGGATAGCTACCCAGAGTGCCCTGCTGTCTGTGTCAATGCAAAGCTACTATTGTGGATGTGCTTTGCCGACACAAGGAGCACAGTGTGGACATGCAACAGTGGTTTAATTATAGCAGTGGCTGTTTGTTGGTGTAACTGGAATCGACAAAACTCTGTAGTGTAGATAGACAAGGCCTTAGGCACCTGGGGCCCGGAGTTCCTTGGTAATGGGCACCTGCAGATCCTACGGACTCCAGCTGCATGTGGGGCTGCTAAACAGCTCTGGAGCACATGCCCTGTAGTTCTGTAGTTGGAAGAGTGAAACTGAGGTACCCCAAATTTTGTACATTTTTACCTTAATGATTGTACCAAAGTTCACAGAGTGAAATAATGTGAAAGATCCTGGCACCTGGGCCCTTACTTCATCTGCGCAGTTTGTCTGCTTTCTACTTTTTATTAAATAGGTACATAATCTAATTGAACCAGTTGCCCAGAGCCCATCTCCACCCATAGTCCCAGAGACACACCCTGGTTTCCTTTCCTAGATCCCTTCTCAGTACCTTTGAACTTCCACAGAATCTCCGTTAGAGCAATATTTCGCTGGGAGAAATCACTGAGTCTCT
Organism: Eretmochelys imbricata; assembly: GCF_965152235.1. NCBI lineage: Eukaryota > Metazoa > Chordata > Testudines > Cheloniidae > Eretmochelys > Eretmochelys imbricata. Next base: position 19,227,801 of record NC_135592.1, on the reverse strand, counting down.
TTTCCAGCTCAGGAGAAATCTCCACTGGCTGGAGGAACTTCCCCTTCTCGCACCTGGAGAGGAAGAATTTCATGATATTATGTTTCTTTTAGTGACTCATTATAATTCCTTGCCAGTGGAAGTTGCTGCTCTTATGGGCCTGGAGTTAGAATTCCTCCACTTCTCCCAGTCTCAGAGCAGGCACAGCACTGGCCATGGCAGTGCAACCTTTCCCTAAAGGCCCCATTAATATTCTTCATCTCTAGCCTGGACAGAGCAGATCTGTACATCAAAGGGGAATCATGTTTTCATGACCAATTCACTCCTTCGCCTCCATGCACTAATACTAGTATGTTCCCCTATTTCATGCGCACAGTGCTATCGGATTGTTCTTTCAGGAACTAGATTGAAACCTCAGGGGCCCCCGCCCCCACCAGTTCCTTCCACACAGGTCTCCAAACAGTCCTGAGGTGGTAAAGGCTCTTGATTCCTGCTGTCCAGGGCATGATTGTAACCAGTGCCTTGAGCTGAAAGGCCCATATTGATCCTCAGGGTTCTGAGGCAGCCAATTCCCCAGGGATGTAATATCTCTAGGAAATACTGTAGGCCAGTCTTTCCCACTGAATAGATAATTCAAGAGTCCTGTGTAAAAGGGTGAGGATTAAATGCATAAATGGGAATTACATTCAGAATGTGACCTTGCCCCATATATTTTGCTGCAGTGCCCTGGGGAACTATAGTAAAGAACAGAATTATCAGATACATAGATGAACATGATTTGTTGGGGAACAGTCAACATGGTTTTTGTAAAGGGAAATCATGCGTCACCAATCTACTAAAATTCTTTGAGGGGGTCAACAAACATGTGGATAAGGGGGATCCAGTGGATATAGTGTACTTAGATTTTCAGAAAGCCTTTGATAAGATCCCTCACTACAGGCTCTTAAGCAAAGTAAGCTGTCATGGGATAAGACGGAAGGTCCTCTCATGGATTAGTAACTGATTAAAAGACAGGAAACAAAAGGTAGGAACAAATTATCAGTTTTCAGAATGGAGAGAGATAAATAGTGGTGTTCCCCAGGGGTCTGTACTGGGACCAGTCCTATTCAACGTATACATAAATGATCTGGAAAAAGGGGTAAACAGTGAGGTGGCAAAATTTGCAGATAATGCAAAACTACTCAAGATAGTTAAGTACAAAGCAGACGGTGAAGAGTTACAAAGGGATCTCACAAAACTGGGTGACTGGCTAAAAAATTTGGCAGATGAAATTCAATACTGATAAATGCAGAGTAATACATATTGGAAAACATAATCCCACCTATAGTTATAAAATGAGGGGGTCTAAATTAGCTGCTACCACTCAAGAAAGAGATCTTGGAGTCATTGTGGATAGTTCTCTGAAAATATCCACTCGATGTGCAGCGATAGTCAAAAAAGCTAACTATGTTGGGAATCATTAAGAAAGAGATAGATAATACAACAGAAAATATCACATTGCGTCTATATAAATCCATGCAAAATCTTGAATATTGCATGCAGACCTGGTCACCCCATCTCAAAAAAGGTTCAGAAAAGCACTACAAAAATGATTCTGGTTATGGAACAGCTTCCATATGAGGAGAGATTAATAAGACTGGGACATTTCATCTTAGAAAACAGACGGCTAAGAGGGGGGCTATGATAGAGGTCTATAAAATCATGACTGGTGTGGAGAGAGCAAATAAGGAAGTGTTATTTATTCCTTCTCATAACGAAAGAACTAGGGGGTCACCAAATGAAATTAATAGACAGCAGTTTTAAAACAAACAAAAGGAAGTATTTCTTCACACAACGCACAGTAAACCTGTGAAACTCTTTGCCAGAGGATGTTGTGAAGGCCAAGACACAAACAGGGTTCAAAAAAGAACCAGATAAGTTCATGGAGCATACGTCCATCAGTGGCTATAAACCAGCATGGTGTTCCTAGCCTGTGTTTGGCAGATGCTGGGAATGGTGACAGGGGATGGATCACTTGACGATAACCTGTTTTGTTCGTTCCCTCTGGGGCACCTGGCATTGGCTGCTGTTGGAAGACAGGATACTGGTCTGACCTAGTATGGCCATTCTTATATTTTTATGAAATGTAGAGTCAATACACTCTCCAAGCCCTTTCACAGCATCGTAAAGAATGAGGGGAAGTGAAATAGAGCCACATACCTGCTCAAGGTGCTTCTGACATCCTAGAGAGGAAAGAGACAGAAAAACAATTTTAGTCCCAAATGCTGCCCACTGGGGATCCCAGAGAAGGGATTTTGCAGATATGGGAAAGAGAGGCCCTGCCTTGGCCCTAGGGCCATGGATTTGCTGAGTTAATGTCATCTCTAATATAAATGAGTCTGTAATTCGTCAAAGAGAAACAATAATTCACATTTCAGGAATGCACACACTGAATTACACTGTGAACTCTGACTGCTGGTCTCCAGTGCCCATGATTCAGGAGCTGTCCTGTCCCTGTGTTTGGATCAGGGAAGTTTATAACTCAGTCTCACCTGCAGGAATTCACTTGCTGGCTTCTGACACTTCCCCTCCAGCTCACTGATCAAGTTGCTGAGACGGAAAATCTCCTCATACATTTTAGTGACATCGTCATTCTGTATCTTCACAATCGCCTTTTCCAGATTTTCCAGCTGGCCCAGCAGGAGTTGCTCTTCTTCTTCTAGAAACTGCCGCAGTTGCTGAAATTCAGATACAACCTTCTGCCTCTTGTTTTGTGTCTGTATCTATTTTTTTTAAAAGAAAGGACAGGTAAGGGTTAGAGAGAGAGTCTAGGGTCCGTTCATGGAGTGCTGACTGTGCAGGAGAGAGAATTTCTTTGAAAATTCTGTGATGTCTAACGCATGATTATACCCTGTCCTTAGTAGGGAGAGGATTTTCTACCACTTTCCCATTTGTCCCTAATATTTTATCATGGGATGTTTCTATGTCTGACATAGTCAGCACACTGTGTTAAGCCAGACCCAGAGCAGCAGCCAGCAGGACTGAGCACTACATTAACAGAGATGCGAGGGGAGAGAAATAATTAACAATGCAAGAAATGTCTGCAGACTCAGGCAGACAGCACTGCACGAGACATAGTCTGCTCACCTTGGGAGGAGTTTTGTGAAAGACACAAGGGCTAGAAATTAACTCATTAATTGGAATGGAAGCTTAGATTCTACAGAATATGATGTGGTCCTGCTCCTGAGAGAGGATTTCTCAGGGCCGGTTTGTGTAGGTGTGCGAAGACACAGGACTCTAACACAGACATCCATGCTCATGAAGAAACACAAAGCCCACATTCCCCAAGTCCATGGAGGAAGCTGCCTACAAACAGATGTCCTACCAGGTGCACCTGAAAAGGGAAGCCAAGGGGCCTGGCCCATCCACTTTTCACCACAGACCCAGCCCTCTCCCCCTCCTCTTCTCGCCGAGGTCCAGCCCCCCGGCCAGGCTGGAAGCTGGAGCCCGGCCAGGGTAAGAGAGGCCCAGGGAACCCAGGCTGCTGGGAAAAGCCATGGGTGGGGGGTCCCAAGACCAGATTCCTAATAGATGGCCCACTGCAAGTCCCTGCAAGTTAATAACAATGGGCACCTACCAGATACTCCAGGCTTTTCCCCTCTCCAGTCACTTTAAATCTCAGAAGCTTTTCTCTCTCTTCCTTCAGAATCTCCAAATGGGCCTGAATCTTTTCCTGAAGAAACAGAAATGATGTTGGGAGGTTTCATTTTGAGAGTGCTTGGGGTGGGGTGGGGGGTTTCCATGTCAAACCGAAGACTCTGTAGGTGACTGTCAACCCTACCAGGTTTATGACATCAGGAACACCAAGGAAATGAAACCTCATTAACAGAGACAGGGAGTGTTTTATATTGAGACTGTTTTGAATTATTTGTCCCCTTTCTCCATAGAATTAAACGAGCAAGAAACTGGAGTCACATGATGGTGAATCAATTAACCTGTTTTTGAGAAGGTTTAACTCACAAAATGATACAAATCCCAGGTGTTATATGCAGTGTTGTATTTGTGTTGGTCCTGGGATATTAGGTGTTAATGGGCCATGGTGGGGAACAAATAAATCTATTTTTGAGAAGGTTTAGCTTACTTTGTGATACAAACAACAGGAACTACCAGGACCATTGAACTTCAGCCCTGAACCCCTGGGGAGCATACTAGTTGGGCAGAACTTGCTTAAGCACTAAAGCAAACCCTACTAGAGATGCTGATTAGTGTTAAGAATGGCTGGAGTTTGACTTAGTGCTGTTCTAAACCCTTTCAGTGGCAATGCCCGCTGTGTAGTTACCCCAGCGTCCCTGGGAAAGTGTCCAGAAGCAGTGGATTCTGCAAGATTTCAAAAGGCTGCACTGTAGGACTAATGGAACCACTCTGGCTGGTCCTTGCCCACACACACAATAAAACAGTTCAGACTGGCACAGGACAGCTCTTCCCAGGTTAGTTTTGCGGCAACCCAGACTAATGCCCATGGTGTTCGGCATGGACCTACGCTGTCTGGAGCCCTTTTGTGTGTGGACTCAAGCTGCTTGGGGTCCACACAGGGTTTAGCACAGTGACCTCCTCTAATGCAGGCTGGCATCTGAATTTAATCCCTTACGGAGGAACACAGGAATTCAGAATCCCAGTGGGAAACCTCATCTCCCTGCTGGGCCTGAGGCCTTTATTAAGGAGTTGCTATATAATTTTTCATACATTTTTTTTCTTCACAGAGCTGAATGATGCAGATACATCAATAGCTGTAGGAGAGAGAGAATATGTGTGACTGGCAACTTGTGATTAAATGAACCTGCAACTAACATTCAAAATTATTTCCCATTAGGCTGGAGAGAAGTTCCCTACCTTGTATTCCTGGGCAGCCTCCTCTATGGGAACCACAGCGTGAGCTCTGTGAACCTGGGATCAGTCACACACCACACAGATGGGGGTTTGGTCCTCTTCACAGAACAGTTTGAGAGGCTCCTGGTGCTCATCACACACACTATCCCCTCCTGACCCTGTTCCTGCCTGGAAACTCAGCTGTTTGGCTATTTCTACAACATTTGCCAGCTGCCTGTTTGGCCTGAGGTTTCTCTGCTGAGCAGTTTCTCTGCACTGAGGGCAGGATACTTCCGAGTCAGATCCCTCCCAGCACCGGCTGATGCAGCCTCGGCAGAAATTGTGCCCACAGTCTATAATCACTGGGTCTTGAAAATATTCCAGACAGATAGGACAACTAGCTTCATCCTGGAGATTTTCCATGGGGTTCTCTGCGGCCATGGCTCCCTCTGGACAGTGTAAGTGTAAGTTTCACTTTCCTGAGCTCAGAAATATGCCCCTCCTGCAAAAACAACTGGGTGTTTCCCTACCTGGCACTGACTCATGCGGTTTGGTGAGCTGGAAGGTGCCAGCTGGTAACATTATAGCCCCAGAGGCTTTTCTGAAAAATGAACCACTAGGGCTCTGGTGCTGCAACCAGCCCCCCCTGTGCTGGTGTGGAGGGTCACTGGGGCTTCACAAAGACACCAATGTCCACCTGTGATGGTGAGCTTGCAGAAGCAGGGTCTGTGTGTTTAAGGAAGGAAATTGTTAAATTCACAGGCTAAAAACTTGGTTAAGTTGGAGTGTTTCCAAGGACTGATTCTCATGCACGCTAAGACTGTTCTGGTTCAGTGTAAAAGGGCCTTGCAGTGTTGCCAACCTTCAGGATTTTTTCATGAGCTTCATGACAGTTGATGTGTTTGTTAGAACCCCAAGCTCCTGGAAGCTTGTGATTAGGTGAGACTCTGGCAACTTCTATCTAAGCAGAGCCCTTATGCCTACAGCCCTCATAATGTACAAGAAAGTTTTAACGTAGTGTTATTCCCCACCAACCTGGGCCCTGACCATGTTCCAGGCACAAGCCATTTTTGCTCAGGTCAGAATTCAGGATTTGCGTTACATTGTGAGTGAGATGAACACACTCAGTGTTGTGTGTAGAACTCTTCTGTCAAAGGCACTTACCTGGGATAGGGCAGTGTCCTATTGCCAGTGAATGATTTTAGAAGTGTGTAGCCAGGAATGGGGTAGGTATTCTCTTTAAATCTATATTTCCTTCTATGAAGGAGAAGAGAAAGTGCCGACTGGCACAGCAGGGATTAAAGAAAACCTTTGGGTTCAGCTAGCCCTGCCCCGCTATACCTGCAGCCAATGCCAGGCCTGGAGGGAGGAGAAAAGAAGGGAGCCGGCTCCGCCAGGGGATGACTGGTGAGGGGCAGGAGCTCCCTGTTTGCCTGCCTGAAGGGACGGAGTAGCGACTTGCCAGCCAACGCAGCCACTGGAGGCAAGTAAGCCAAGGGGAGCCTGCAGATAAGCCCCAACTGTGGGGCGACTGGACTAGTGGGGCTGTGCCCCAAACTAGAGAGACTTTAGAAGGAAGCAGCCCGAGGAAACTGGTTTTGAAGGCCCCCCCTGCCCCCCCGACAGGGAGAGAGACTCATCTCCCCTGTTTAGGGGTTGAACCACACAGGGCCCTGGGCTGGGACCTGATGGAGGGGGGGTGTGTGGCCCAGATCCCCCTAAGTCCCCTTTGTGCAACTAACTAGCCACTAGTTCATCTGGCCATTGAAGGCTCTATCACACCTTGCTTTTAAAGATTGGGGCTAGGGTGGCCAGGATTTGGCGTAGCTGAGGCTGCCCAGTGCTGGGGGTCCTCAGGCACCGAGGCCATGCCACCTGCTACTTGGGGGAGGGAGGGGAACGGAGGTGCTGAGGTGGCCTGTCCTGTGTGTGGGGTGGTCAGGGCGGGGGGTGGTGGTGGTTGCATGCCACCCGCCCTGTGCTGGGGGCCTGGGGGGGCACGCACCACCTGCCCACCCTGTGCTGTGGGGTGGGGGAGCACATGCTGCCTGCTCTCCCTGTGCTCTGGGTTGGGGGGGGCTGGCAGACATGGAGAGGGGGGCTTCGGCAGGGGAAGGGGGTGGGTCCTAGGGGAAGGGGAGTGGGGCTGGCCGGAAGGGGGGTGAAGAGGGGCAGGGGGCTCTGAGAGCCAGAGGGCACTGAGGGGTTAACAGCGATGTGTGAGGGGGCAGGAGGGTGGTGAACAGGGATGCACGGGGTAGGATGGGGCCATGGAGATGTGGGGCTGCTGAAGGGATGCTGAGGGAATACTCAGGAATCAGGGGATGGGGAGAATTCTGGGGCTCAGGGGAACAGAGCTGGAATAGAGGGAAACTCTGAGTGGCGGGATAAAGAGAAGGAAAGGGTGGGATGTGTGGAGAGGGGCTGTGGGGAGGCTGGAGGGAGAATATGAGAGCAAGCTGAGACTGGCTGGAGAAGGGAGAGCCGGAGGGTAGAAGGGAGGGGGGTGGTGAGAGAGAAAATAGCAGCTCCCCCAGCCCATGGGGTAGGAGAGGGGCAGGGGGGAATCTTTTCCCCTAGAAATGGTCAAACAAGCAGGGGGGGAAGGGTGGGCAGTGGACTTCCCCCAAGGGCTCAGAATTCACTAGGCAAATATCCCGCCCCCCTCCACACACACACACACACACCCTGCTCCCAATTTACTCTTTGATTTTTTTCAGACAGACAGTCTCATTATTTGAGAGTCCAACTCCTGAATGTTAAATGTTTGGGGTTGACAGGACAGAACAGGGCCCTGCTCTGACTGATGTGCAGGATTCTGGGTCAAACCAAAGTCACTGCTAGCAACAGCAGGCAGGGAGTCCAACTGGTATTTATTTTGGTTTGGTTCAGTTGGGGTTAAGTTGCATTAAATATGTTCAGTTTCATCGATGGTTCAAGCCACCCAAAGAAACAAAAGTAAAAGTTCAGTTACATGTTCAAATCCTATTTAAATCTCTGTGGAGATAACTTGAAAAAACAGAGCTGCAACTGAAAACTGTTTTAATTTTTGACTATTTATTTATTTTTTAACTTAAACTTTACATGAATTTTCCTAGTGTTTTTGTGTTGTTAAATAAACATCATTTTTTTGATGAACCATTTGTTTGAAAAACCTAAAATAACATCTTGAAACATTTGGTTTGTGATATTGGACCTCTGCAGTAAAAGGATACCTTTGAGGTCTGGAAATTTTCTTTTAAGACTCACTTGTGTTGCTGGAACTGCTGGTACAATTTTTGCTCGTTGATACAGCTTGGGCATGACATTTTTCTGATGTTTTCAATAGATTGGTATGTTTTCTTTCTCATTGATAAGTGGCTCATCTGCAAACGAATCAAGAATTAGCCCAATCCTTTGGGGCTTTCCTTGGTCCAGATATTGCTTCCGTTTTGGAGATTTCACAAGCTTCAGAAGAAGTTCCAATTCATCTTTCAATTTCAAATGTGTCTGACATTGATGCTAAGATATAATTATTTCTGACTTCTGACTCAAGCCTATCTGCACCCACATTTTGGTGAAATGAAATTTTGCCCAACTCCATGCTTGCCACCCCTTCTCGTCTTTCCCCCCGCCTGCCCACAGATCTGTTACAGTTCAGGTTCAGACAGTGAAACAGTTGATTGCTCCCATTGTGGGAAAATCACCAGCCCATTGTGTATTTTGTTTTCATCTCTCAAAATGAAAATAAGATGACTGTAATTTTTTTAAAATGATGAGCTTAAAAAATGCGAAATCTTAATTTTAACTGGACACTCACACACTCACACACAGTTTTTTTTGTTTTTTTTTTCTTCACTTCAGTGCAGGTTCAATCAGTAAAACAAAATTATGGTTCAGGTTCAGCTCCAGTTCCAGTACGAAATCCCGGTTTGAATTAGTTCTCCGGTTCCAGTGTGAGACCAGATGGGCAAATGGGATCAGCATCGGAGCCAAAGGGAGCTGGCGGCAGCTTTCCTGGGCCCAGGGCAGGGAATCGCAGCCAGCTCCGCGGGGAGCAGCCTGAGGCCAAACGCTCCCCCTGCAGCCAGGATGGCACCGGGGGGCACCTCTCCCTGGGGGATGGGCAGGTCTCTCTTACCTTCCCTCCAAGCGGTGCCCTCCCCGGGAGCAGGGGCTGGAGCCCGGGATGGGGGGTCCTGGCCAGGCTGGGGTCTCTGCACCGGGGGAGGCTCCTGGGGAGCAGCGGGAATGTCACTGCTGGAAATTCCCCTCTCCCGGCTGCAGCCAGGGCCCCGGGGTCCCCAGCAGCAGCCGCCGGGGCTCGGGGATCTTGCAAGGAGCGTGGGCTCCCCACAGCGCCGCAGAGTCACTGCAGCGAGAGCGATTCACTTCCTGCTGCTGGACTGAGTGACCCCAGCGATCACTGCAGCCCCCAGGGACAGTCAGGCCGATGCTGATCTCATTTGCTGGGAGCCAAAGGGCTCCCTTTGGCTTCTTTGTTATGTAACTGCTTATTCGTTTCTTTAAGTAGACTTTTGCTTGTTTGGGGGCTTTGGGTGGGGTGGGGAGGCTTCTATTAGGAAGCCTATAATGGCTTCTTTGTACTTGCCCATTCAATTCTCTCACTAGCCTGTTGCTTTTCTTTAAGTAGCCTGTTGCTTGTTTTGCCATTGAAGTGTGTGGCTTGTTTGGGGCTTGGTGAGTGGGACTGGGCGGTGCCTCCGAAATGGGATTGGCTTGCTTTGGGCTTGCTGGGAAAAGGCAGTGCAGATTTTTTATTTTGTGAGACTTGGCAGCCTTTTCCAGACTGCGCTGTGGGGACAGCTGGGTCAACGACACCTGGGGAGTGGGAGCTGGAAGGGGGCTGAAAAGGGGCAGGGGGAGTGTGGGCCAGAGGGGATTGAGGCATGAAATGGGATGTTTTAGGGGGCAGGAGGGAGGGAACAGGGATGCGGGGCATGGGATGGGATTGGGGGGCCGTGGGTGCACTGGAGGGAGGATAAGACAATTCCTGAGAATCAAGATGCAGGGGGAGAATCATGGGGCGGGTGGGAACAGGGCTGGGAGAGAAGGAAAATGTGAATGGGGGACAGTGAGAAGGGAAGAGGGGGAGAAAGTGGGGGGGGGGTGAGACTAGGGCTGGAGAGAGAGTGACAGAGGAGACTGGCTGGGGGAGGGGGAGAGAGGCTAGTGATAAAGTAGAGGGATGGTGAGAGATCCAATGGCAGCTCTCCCAGCCCATAGTACAGACCAGGGGCAGTAAGAGGGGGAGGGGTCTTCCCCACCCAGCAGCCAGGGGAGATTTTGTTTTTTCTGGAAACGGTCAAAGTGTTGGGGGTGGGGGGGGCGGCAAAGGACTAACCCCTATGGGCTCCAAAGCTACAAGGTGAATATCCCCACAGAACTCACCCCGCAACAGACACACTATTGCATTATTTTCTTAGGCCAAAATCATGATTTCTGGGCTCTGGCTTCTGACTGGGACTGTTTGGGGTGACAGGATGGACCAGGGTCCCTCTTGGATTTCTGTGCAGGATTCAGGGCTCAGAGTCACCCCCAGAATAGCAGGGGGTGGGTCCAGATGGGCAAATGGGATCAGTATCTGCCTGGCTGTCCCTGCGGCTGCCCAGGGAGCCCAGTGGGGCACAGTCATTAGCTGCTGCCACCAGCAGGATCTCGGTATTACTTAGGGAGAAGAGGCTGGTGTCTGCCTCTCTCTGGCCTGAAGAAGATCTCTGTGTAGCTCATACACGTATCTCTTTCACCAGCAGAAGTTGGTCCAATAAAAGCTCTTACCTCACCCACCTTGTCTCTCTCTGCTCATGCTATTAGCGCTCTGGAGTTGGTTTCCCTGGGGCAGATGCAGCTCCCTGCACTGTGATCTGGGAACCTGAGCAGCTGCTGCTCCCCCAGTGCGGTCTGTTCTGGGGAGAGACCTTCATTAAAGCTCCCTCCATGCCCAGCCCAGCTGGGGACTTTCTCTGGTGGCTAGAATGAGACCCCTGGGGCAGCCCTGGGCTCTGCTCACTCCAACTCCTGAGCTGAGTTGGAGTAGATCCATTTGCTGCCCCAGGGGTCTCAGAAGATTGCCTGTCCCGGGAACAAAGTGAGGACCAGAGAGCAGAAGCCAGTTTGTGTCTCTTCTGAGTCACTGCTGGAGGGATGCGCTGCCCTCGAGGACAGTGTCAGGGGAATTCCCCAAAGTGGCTCTTTTGATCCTACTCTTTTCTAGCGTTTGCTTCAGAGACTCTTTTCCTGGGAGGGTTCAGAATTCCCACTCTAGCACTTCGAGTGCAGAAGGTGGAGGCCGACAAGGATTATAAAAATTAATACTGGCCACTCCAAGCTTGTATTAAACTCTCAAGTTCACAGCTTTTCTCTGACCTTGGATGGGTTGATGCTGCCACCACCCAAGTGCAAAAAACCCCTTTGAGAATCCAGGAAGGCGCACTTGGGAATTCCTTCCTGTAGGGTACCCTCAACCCCTTAAACCCCCGCCCCCTGGGGAAGAGCTGAGAAAGAAAACAAAGGAAACTAGCTGTTGCCACCAGCTAATTAAACAACATATGCACAAACCTTTTAGGACACAAAAATCCAATCCTGTTCTTAAAAAAAGGTAAATTTTATTAAAAACAAAAAGAAAGAAAATACATTTGGAACTTAGGCTTTTTGCTAGATTTAAAAAAACCAAACAAGCAATTACAAGGATTAAGCACCAAGATAGCTCTCTTGAAGTCCAGCTTAAAGGCTACAAGCAAAACAAAAGCACCTGGGGTTAGCACAGAGGAGTCCACAAGCCATAAAGAAATAGATAAACCTAAGTGCATCTTTCTAGACATTTCCTGATCTATTACATATCTGGGATTTCAAATGAGTAGTTTCTAGGTATGATCTGATGATTTTTTCATACCTGGCCCAAAGCTTTTACAGCATAGTTCCAGCCCTGTCTCTGCTCCTCCGGAGAAGAACAACAGACAGACAAAGGGGAAGTTTTTTCCAATTTTAAAAAGTTCTGGCCTTCCCATTGGCTCTTTTGGTCAGGTGCCCACTCCCTTCCTTTTCCAGACCACATGACACTAAATTCCATTTTGGTATCTGTGTTTTTCCATGAACTGGGCTGGGAACTTAGCTTGAAACAAAAGGTTTCTGCCATATGGAGAGACTATATAAGGTGGGGTGTGACATCATGATTTGTCTTCACTCCCCCACAATTCAACACCTGAAAGAAGCTCTGGAAGACAAAGGATTGGGAACAGGGGAGGGGAAGCCAAGCTGCAAGGCACATGTTCCTTGTGCCTTAAGAATGTGCAAGCCTGCTTGTATCATCAGTCACGGGGAGATTTTGCTAATTCATATCTATCTAGTAATTTAGGCTTAGTTTCCAATTTTGTTTATTTGCTAGGTAATCTGTTTTGATCTGTTTGCTATCACATATAATCACTTAAAATCTATCTTTCTGTAGTTAATAAACTTGTTTTATAAGAACATAAGAATGGCCATACTAGGTCAGACCAAAGGTCCATCTAGCCAAGTATCCTGTATTCTGACAGTGACCAGTGCCAGGTGCCCCAGAGGGAGTGAACGGAACAGGTAATCATCAAGTCCTGTCGCCCATTCCCAGCTTCTGGCAAACAGGCTAGGGACACCATCCCTGCCCATGCTGGCTAATAGCCATTGATGGACCTATCCTCCATTAATTTATCTAGTGCTTTTCTGAACCCTGTTATAGTCTTGGCCTTCACAACAGTCTCTGGCAAAGAGTTCCACAGATTGACTGTGCGTTGTATGAAGAAATACTTTCTTTTGTTTGTTTTAAACCTGCTGCTTATTAATTTCTTTTGGTGACTCCTAGTTCTTGTGTTATGAGAATAAGTAAACACTTCCTTATTTACTTTCTCCACACCAATCCTGATTTTATAGACCTCTATCGTATCCCCCCTTAGTCGTCTCTTTCCCAAGCTGAAAAGTCCCAGTCTTATTAATCTCTCCTCATATGGAAGCTGTTCCATACCCCTAGTCATGTTTATTGCCATTTTCTGAACCTTTTCCAATTCCAATATACCTTTTTTGAGATGGGGCGACCACATCTGTGCACAGTATTCAAGATGTGGGCATACCATGGATTTATATAGAGGCAATATGATATTTTGTGTCTTTTTATCTATCCCTTTCTTAATGATTCCCAACATTCTGTTTGCTTTTTTGACTGCCACTGCACATTGAGTGGATGTTTTCAGAGAACCATCCACAATGACTCCAAGAATTCTTTCTTGAGTGGTAACAGCTAATTTAGACCCCTAAAAAGTATGGCTCTGGTTTGGGAATCCCCCTCACATTCTCAGCCATGAAGACTGATGCAAAAAATTCATTTAGTTTCTCCACAATGGCCTCATCATCCTTGAGTGCTCCTTTAGCATCTCGATTGTCCAATGGCCCCACTGGTTGTTTAGCAGGATTCCTGCTTCGGATGTCCTTAAAAATTTTTTTGCTCTTAGTTTTTGACTCTTTGGATGGCTGTTCTTCAAATTCTTTTTTGGCCTTTCTAATTATATTTTTACACTTCATTTGTCAGAGTTTATGCTCCTTTCTAGTCTCCTCATTAGGATTTAACTTCCATTTTTTAAAGGATGCCTTTTTGCCTTTCACTGCTTCTTTTACTTTGTTGTGTAACCACAGTGACACTTTTCTGGTTCTCTTACTATGTTTTTTAATTTGGGGTATACATTTAAGTTGAGCCTCCATTATGGTGTCTTTAAAATGTTTCCATGCAGGTTGCAGGGATTTCACTTTTGGCGCTGTACCTTTTAATTTCTGTTTCACTAACCTCCTCATTTTTGTGTAGTTCCCCTTTCTGAAATTAAATGCTATGGTGTTGGGCTGCTGTAGTGTTTTCCCCACCACAGGGATGTTAAACCTTTACTAGTGTGTCTTTAAGTGAGGTGTTTGGGAAAATCTCTGCTTGGTAAACAAAGGCTGTTGCACATCTTCCCCACATCGAGGGGGGAGAGAATTAATTAATGAGCTTGCATTGTACAGATCCTGTGCAGTGCAAGATGATATAATTCTGGGCTCATACTCCAACAGGGGTGCAAGGCTGGGGAGCTGGGAAAATGGAGGTTGTCTCCTGTTTGTCCTTGCGTGGCTTAGGTAAAGCACTGAGGTAACTCAGTTAGGTGTGTGGCGTCACCCGCTGTCATGTTGGGTGATAACAGGGCCTGGAGGGGCTGGCTGTGTATCACCAGTAGAGCAGTGTGAGAAAGGACAACTCAGCTGAATTGTTAGGAGGCACAGCAGTTCCAACCACTCCCAGACTACACCCCGGGGAGTGACAACCTCTCACAGCGGGCAATGACCCTAACTCAGGCTGAGCAGAGGGAACCTTTTCCCAGTGCCCTCCCCAGCAATCCTCCCACCCTTTGCCCAGCCCAGTGCTGCCACGCTCTCCCTGCCAAAGTTACCGACTGGGTGTGGGAGACCTTTCCTTCTCCTGCTGCACCTCCCCCTGGCATTTTTCTGGCTCACTCAGCTTCTCTCCCTGGCAGCCAGGCCCAAATGTGGAGCAGAGGGGGCAGGACAGAGATGCTTCTCACGTTTGAGGGTGGCTACTCTGGTTTGCTGCCTTTGTGTACAGAGCCTGGCTGGGGAAGGGGTGGCTCGCCTCCTGTCTCACTGCCTGGACCTGGCTGCCAGGAAGAGGGAGCTGGTTGCAGGACCACAGCCCAGCCTAGTGGTATTGTTTTCACAAGAGCCCCAGGGCTGTAATGTTACCAGGGGGCTCGCTCCAGCTCAGCAAACAGCAGGAGTCAGTTCCAGGAAGGGAAACACCCAGGTGCTGCTACAGGGGGGGCTTGTTTCTGAGCTCGGGAAAGTGAACCTTACCCTGTTACACTGTCCAGAGGGAGCCATGGCTGCAGGGAGCTCTGTGGAAAGTCTCCAGGATGAAGCTACTTGTCCCATCTGTCTGGAGTATTTCACAGAACCTGTCACTCTGGAGTGTGGGCACAATTTCTGCCAAGCCTGCACCACCCAGTGCTGGGGAGAATCAGACACAGGCATCACCTGCCCTAAGTGCAGACAAGCTGTGCAACAGAGAAACCTCAGGCCAAACAGGCAGCTGGCCAATGTCCTAGAAATAGCCAAATGGCTGGGTGTCCAGGCAGCGAAGGGATCAGGAGTGTGTGTGGAACACCAGAAAGCTCTGACACTGTTCTGTGAAGAGGATCAAACCCCCATCTGTGTGGTTTGCCATCTGTCCCGGACTCACCGAGCTCACACTGTGGTTCCCATAAGGGAGGATAACCAGGAGTACAAGGTAGGGAATTGCTGTCAAGTTCAATGAGTAACAGCTTTGGATTTTTATGCCAGGTGGAAGTTGCCTGTCAGAGGTGTGACTGCATTGTTCAACTCTGTAAGGCCTTCATTGTATGGGAGATGCTATAAACAATAAATGAGACAGCTGGGTGGCAGGAAGGGCAAACAATTAAGACTTGAAAAATTTCTAATGTGGGAAAGTTTTACCTGAGAAGCAGAATCCTTTTCAAACCCAGCTCCCACTGGTGAACTAAGGGAACTCTCTATGGAACAGAAGCTGTTAAATGATCAGTGAGGTTTAAATCACCTGCAGGCCTGTCTATGTGAGACTGTTGCCTTCAGACTGGAGAATATCAAGTTAAAAAGCTGATGTTGTCATTGCTGATTTGTATCTTAGCATTTAGCATCATTGTTGTTATTTGCATGCCAGTAGCCACTACAGAACCCAGATGAGATTTGACCTTGATTTTGCTGGAACCTGCACAAAACAGTGTGAGGGATAATCCCTGCTCTGAGCAGGGATAATCTAATGTATGGGTAATCTGAGAAGAAAAATGCAGAGTGGGATAGGAAATGGAGGGCCAGAGTGGGGAAGTTAATTGCCTAAGGTCACCCAGCAGGAGAGTGACTGGGTGGGCAATAGGACCAAGGTCTCTCAAGGCCCACACCAGTGCCTGAACCATGAGACTATGCTGTTGTGGCCCTAGCAGCTCCTAGCAGTGATGAAGTCTGTTAGAAGGGGAAGACTCTTTGAGAAAAGTCTGAAGCCAGTAAGGAGATTAATGTAAGCAGTGTCAGGATGAGCTCCACCCTGACATCTGGTGGTGAGGTGTGGCAAGTTGTGGAAAAGAACTTCAGGGGCCGATCTCATTTGCATAGGCACACCCACCACGCCTAGAATGAGACCATAGCTGCCCAAATGGTCACTTTGGCTGCTGTGGGATCCCCAGTGTCTCTGTTATTGGGGCAGGAAGAATAAATTGTTATTACCCTGATTATGGGAACTGTGCTTGGAACTGTACGTGGCCTTTTGTTATGATGGAGGGATTCACCATCAACTAAGTAGCACTCGCTAGGCAAGGGTCATGGGTTCCAAAACTGTGTGACTGGAGAGAGACTGGGGACAAGTATTAATACTTTGTGGTATGGGCCCCTTGGTGAGGGCCTTACATGCTAATTGCACTTCCTTCTCTCTTGACTGTGAAATATCAGAGCTAATTTTGATTTCATTAGAAGTCTAGTAAAAGGCTGGTGAGCTCACTTTGGGCTGACAGGGCACCAGCACTGGGGTTACCCTACTACAAGCTGAATTTACCTAAGAGCTGAAATCACTGAGTGTTGTGTTAAGTAGTGGGGGAGCCTGAAGATATATTGTGGAGCAGTTTGATGTGGAGCAGTTTGTGGATGGCAGGAGCTGCTTGTGGGCCGTGGAGCTGAGCGAAGGAGTTCGTGGGGCGGCTGGCTGGCGGAGCAGAGCGGAGTGCAGCTGAGCGAAGGAGTTGGTGGGGCGGCTGGCGGAGCTGAGCTGAGCGGAGCTGAGCGAAGGAGTTCGTGGGGCGGCTGGCAGAGCGGAGCGAAGGCCTATGGAGCTGTGGGGCGGTCAGCTTCAGATCATGTCAGGTGCCTCTTAACCCCCGTCCCGTCTCCACCCAGGTTGGGAGGTAAAGCTCCGCAGATAAACTTTCGAACTCTGGGGCTACCCTGACCAGGGACAGAGACTTTTGGGGCATTGGACTTTTGGGACTTTGGGTGATTTGGGGTTGCTGGACTCAAGAACCAAGGGGAAAAGGGCATGCCCCAATTTGCTTGGGGTGGGTTTTTTTTCTTCATGGGTTGTGTTATGAATCCTGTTGGTGGTGTTTCCCCAACATAATGCCACATTGTTTCTCTCTGTTATTAAAAGGCTTTTGCTACACTCAGACTATGTGCTTGCGAGAGGGGAAGTATTGCCTCTTGGAGGCGCCCAGCGGGGGTGGTATATATTTGTCCCAGGTCACTGGGTGGGGGCTCGAGCCGGTTTGCATTGTGTTATTGGAATGGATCCCGTAGATATTGAACCCGGCCCTTGTTGCTGCCAACTCTGACGAGCAGAAGGGTTACATTAAGTTTCTCCTTGGGATTCTGAATTTCCATGAGGGGTTATACTGAGATGCACCTTCACCCCTAAAAATAAAAATCAAACCACCCAAATCATTTCTGTTGATTCAGGATAAAATCCAGCTCTATTTGAAGATTCTGAGGGAAGAGAGAGAAAATTTCCAGGGATTTAAATTGAGTAGAGAGAAGAAAAGCCAGGAGTATCTGGTAGGCTCCTGTTGTTATTAACCTGCATTGACATGGGGTGCGAGGTTGGTTTGTAGGCAGATTCCCTTGTGGCCTTAGGAAATGTTGGCTTTTATCTACTACTCCATTACCACGGATGCTCTGTGCGTATGTGTGCACTCACCTCCAAACAGAAGGCCTGAAAAATCCTCTTCTCCATCTTCAGATTCTAAGCTTTCATTTCTGGTAATGAATTCTTGTCCACCTTTTGTGGCTTTGACAAAAATCTTGCCAAAATGATCTGAATGTATCCAATGCACAGTTCTGTGCCTGTCTGCACTTTTTGTTCAATTGATTCATTTTTTCTTTCCATACATCTGTGTCAACGTAGTTCTGTGTAGAGCTGAATAAACAACAAAACTTTTCATTGACTGGAAATTGGGAAAAAAATGGTCAAACCTAAAATAATTAAACAAAGTGCAGCAAATCAGTGTTCCATTTTTTCTTGGGCAGTGTTTTGTTTCAATTTTGACCACGAAGAAGGACTTTTTGAAGCAAAAACTAATTTCAAATTGAATAATCAAAACATTTTCTTGATTTTTTTCAGGATTTATTTATTTATTTATCTGCTTATTTATTTCTTTATTTATCCATCCAAAAAATGTGGGTGACATTGAGAGGAATTCATTAAATATTTCAGAGTCAATGAATCTGCCTTTTCCCTCCAAAAAAGTTTAGTGCAAAAAATGTCACCCAGATCTAGTGCTGAGTCTTGCCTCCAGCTGCCTTGGATCTGCATTTTTAAAGGCCACTGGTAACATGATATCCTAACCATGTCAGGCATGAGAATATCCCTTTAAGAGATATAGGGGCCAAATGGGAAGGTGTGAGAAAATCCTCTTTCTACTAACCACAGGTCACAGGCAAGTGTTAGATGTCTTAGAATGTGCAAAGAAATTCTCCCTCCTGCACACTCAGCACTCCATGAAAGGACCCCAGGCTCCATTCACGTCCCAAACAAGCCCTTTCCCTATTTTCTTACAGAAACAGACAGAAACAGAGAGGCAGAAGATTGTATCTGAATTTCAGAAACTGCGGCAGTTCCTGGAGGAACAAGATTGACTTCTGCTGGCCGAGCTGGAAAAGCTGGACAAGGAGATTGTGAAGATACAGAATGAAAATATCACCAAACTCTCAGAGGAGATTTCCCGTCTCAGTGAGCTGATCAGTGAGATGGAGGGGAAGTATCAGAAGCCAGTAAGCAAATTCCTGCAGGTGAGAAAGAGTAAGAAATACCCCAGATCCCACCACAGGGACAGGACCGTGCCCAAATTGTGAGCACTGGAGTCCAGCTGTCAGTGAATTCCTGAAATGTGCATTACAATTTTTCTATGACCAATTAGAGATATATAGATATGAGAGATGGAAAAGCCCCATTAGCTGAGATAATCCATGGTTCTGGGGCCAGACCAGAGCTTCTTTTTTCAAGATTTGCAAAATCCCTTCCATGCAATCCTCAGTGTGTTTCAAGTGGGTCTCAGATTATTTTTCTCTCTCTTTCCCCTCTAGGATGTCAGAAGTATCTTGAGCAGGTACATGGCTCTTTCTCACTCCCACACCCACTTCACATGCTGGGAAAGGACTTGGAAGCCATGTTAACACCACTTCTCTCCAGGCAAAATGTGTGGGGCAGGTTCACACTTTGGATACAAATCTCTCTAATGAATTTAATCCTGATGTTCTCACTTGCTGTCTGGAATGGCTTACAACTGTGAATGCCAAATTCAGGTCAGATGCCAGAAAACAGGGCAGACACCCTAAACTGGTGGTATATTCTATAATTAGATTTCACCGAACCAGTAACGAACATGCACTCCTGGATCACTGTATCAGTCTTACCATGGAGTCAAAGACAGTCCCCTTAGGATCTCCAGCCCTTCTTGCCACCCAGACAAACTGGGCTTTGTGATATTGGTCACTATACCAAATATCACATCACATTAGGTTACTCCCAACCACAAAGGGTCAGTCACTTACCCTGGTCAAATTTGTACTCTGGATCTCACCAAAGACAACGCTGAAGTAAATTCACTAGTAAACTAACTAAAGATTTATTAGCTAAGAAAAAGAACTGAGACTTATTGAGAGGTTTAAGCAGGTAAAATACATTAACAGGTGAGTCAAAGTGTATAACTCCAAGATGACAGCAGAGATGTAGTAGTCTGCTAGTTTTCCAAAAGTCTCTCAGGGATACTCAAAATCACTTTGGGGACCTCCTTCCACTCGCTCAGTATTCCACCCTCTTCGAATCTAAAACAGTTCAGAGATACAGGATCATTCCCTGGAATCAGTATTTATAGCTTCTTTCCACAGAAAGCAATCATCCAAGTGTTTTCATCACAGTGTGCATTTTTCCTTTGTTGACTAAATGCAGTCTGAGCCTGAAGATTTCCATTGTCGAATGCAATGACCCATGCTTGAAGTCAGCATGCTTCTTCATTTCCCGTTCCAAGGCCCCAATCCTGTCTGATGGGCAATTAAATTACAGAGATATTATGTTATGTATGTCCCTGTACTTAATTGACCCTAGATCAAAAGTGTGTGTTAGCATCAAGATGAGAATTTACCTGATGCGTAAACTTCATGAAAACTAATGGATTGTTACGTGCTATTACCTAACAATATGCATTATGTATGAGATAGCAGAGAACAGGTTACAGATGAGTGAAGACAATATCATTCACATTTCCTTTGAACTAGATTAATACTCAAACGAATTAGTACACTTAACATTTCTTTGATATTCACACAGAAGTGAATTGGCCTATGGCTTTGACCTGAGCTGGCCTGGTGGTGTCACACTGACCTTTTTTAGAGAAGACTCTGGAATTATCCATTCAGTGGGAAAGATTAACCTAAAGTATTTCTTAGAGATGTCACATCCCTGGGGGACTGGCTGCCTCAGGATTATGTGGGTGAAATGTGAGCCTTTCACTGCTGGGACACTGCAATCCAACCCAGATCAGCAGTGATGAAGAGTCTTTCCCACCTGAGGACTGTTTGGAGAACTATGTGCAATGAGCTTGGGAGGGGGAAGTTGGCATGGGAACTTCCTGTCCATCATAGCGTGGAGGCCAAGGAGTGAATTGTCCATGGAGACTCACTTCCCCTTTTATCCCCAGAGCTTGTCTCTCCAGGCCAGAGTTGAAGAATATTAATGGGACCTTTAAGCAAAATGTTACACTGCCATGGCCTGTGTTGCACCTACTTTGAGGCTGGGAGAAGTAGAGGAATTCTAACTTCAAGCCCATTAGAGCAGCAACGTTCACTAACAAGGAATTATAATGAGTCACTAAAGGAAATAACACAAAGTGAAATGGTTTCTCTCCAGCTATGAAAAGAGGAAGTTCCAGCAGCCTGTGGAGACTTTCCCTGAACAAGAAAAGAGACTCAGTGATTTCTCCCAGAAAACTATTGTTCTAACGGAGACTCTGAGGAAATTCAAAGGCACTGAGAAAGGATCTAGGAGAGGAAATTGGGATGAACCTCTGAGTCTGTGGGAGGAGATGTGTTCTTGATTTAAAATACTGTACATATCTATTGAATGAAAGGTGGAGAGTAGAGCTATTGAGCAGGTGTAGCAGGGCCCAAGCATCAGGACATCTCACATTAATTCATGACTTACCGAAGGTGACAACCTTAAGGCCCAAATTTAGCAAAATGGCCTAATTTTGGGTCCCTGAGAGTTTCTCTCTCCTAACTACAAAACTTGCAAAGTCCCTGGGGGTCACAGAAACAGGGGTGTTTACTCTGGCCGGATCTCAGGACTTCCCTAGCCTGTGCCAAGCAGCCACTGAATAGGGGAGTCACAAACTGCCCCCCTCTATCCCTTTGCCAGTTCAGGGGGAATCTGATCCATTGAGCCGACCCTTCCCAGCTTGAATTTCCACATACATAAAAAAACTTACTATTATTTGTATTCCTGTCTATGGAGGACAAAGGCCCTGTTGTGCTGAGCACTTCATTGACACTGAATAAATAGACCCAAAGAGCTCACAATTCAGAGCTCTGACCCTGCAAATCCTTAACATCCTATTAATGTCAAAGAGACCAAAGTGTGTACAGTTACATTGACACTAAGGTCTTTGCAGGATCTGGGTCTAGGGTCTGACAAAATGCAATAGGTGAATGAGACAAACCAGCTGGGATGTAGAGGGTGGGAGGAGATGATGAGGGGAAAGTAAATATTTCTTACAGATTGTATCTCGTAGGGTGCTTGTGAGCATAAGTGCCGACTCCATGGGTACTTCAGGGCTCAACCATAATTAAAAGACAGTTATATTAGTTACAAATGAGAATGCTGTTATAAATATGACAGCATGAAATCTCACCTCTCTTTTATCCTTTTCCTCTTCAGACACTCTGCCATCTGAACTGGAGATGGGGCACACAGACATGGTGAGATTGCAGGTGGACATTATCTTTTAAAGAAGGAGAAAATTCACATGAAAACATTTCATTAATTTGAAGCTACAGTTACCAGCCAAACCAACACAGACCATGACACTCACAGCCCTAAAAAAGAAAACATTCACTACTAAGGAGATCCCAAGCTGAAGTCACACAAACAATCCTGACAACAACCTTAGTGCTCAATTCATGCGCACACCAGTGAATAGAAACAGTCACTGACCAACATCCAAACACCCTTAATTCTGACCCCGGGGTTTTCATAGACATTGACAGGCCCTTTCAATATTAAATTGAGAGGAATGAGGACAGAGCTCTCTCCCCTGAGGGCTGACACATCCCTCTCCTTTACCCTGCCAGAGGCGGGTCTCGCCCATCACTCTTCTCCAACATCCTACGTTTCCTTTGGGCAGGATGGTGCTCTGCCATTAGAGCTGCTCCCTGCTTCATGGATTGGGGAGATGCTCTGCCTCAGATGGTGGCACCGCCTCCCTTCTCTCGGAGCTGAAGATGGGGCTACCCCTCCCAATGCCACCTCCTACTCTCTGGTCTTAAAGCATTCCCCAATGCTGAACCTTCCTTTCTATTCCTCAGCCTGGGAGTGGAGGCTGCATTTAGGGGAGGGAGCTTCCCTCTGGGGTTTAGAGCTGGTACCTGCCTCCTCTGCTCCCTCCTCACTAAAAGCTTCTGAAACCTTCCTTTCTGTTTCAGAGTAACAGCCGTGTTAGTCTGTATTTGCAAAAAGAAAAGGAGTACTTGTGGCACCTTAGAGACTAACCAATTTATTTGAGCATGAGCTTTCGTGAGCTACAGCTCACTTCATCAGATGCATACCGTGGAAACTGCAGCAGACTTTATATATACACAGAGAATATGAAACAATACCTCCTCCCACCCCACTGTCCTGCTGGTAATAGCTTATCTAAAGTAATCTTCAGGTTAGGCCATTTCCAGCACAAATCCAGGTTTTCTCACCCTCCACCCCCCCACACAAATTCACTCTCCTGCTGGTGATAGCCCATCCAAAGTGACAACTCTTTACACAATGTGCATGATAATCAAGTTAGGCCATTTCCTGCACAAATCCTTTCTGTGTCTCTGCAGCTGGGAATGGAGCGGCCCCAGCAGGGGAATCAGGGACCTGAAGCCTCTATAAAACACATGAAAGTAATGAGTGGCTCCCATTAAACAGAATGAGAAACTGCAGTGACCCCTCTGCTCAGTCTCAGGCGCCCAGGACAGAGGCAGCTCCCTGGGACCCAGGACTGTCCCAGCCAGAACAAGGCTGTTGGGAGTGTGAGAAATGGTCCCAGTCTCCCCCAGGGCTGAGCTCTGCCTCTAATGCTCTGATTCTTTCTCTCCCCAGAAAATGTGACTCTGGATCCAGACATGGCTCATCCCATCCTTATGCTGTCTGAAGATCAGAAAAATATGAGATGTGGATTCACGTGTGAGGATCTGCCCAGTAACCCAGGAGAGATTTGACACTGATCCCTGTGTGCTGAGCTGTGAGGGATACACCTCGGGGAGACATGCCTGGGAGGTGGAGGTGTGGGATAAGGGATGCTGGGCTGTGGGGGTTGCCAGAGAGTCTGTGAGGAGGAAGGGACATCTCATCCAGAACCCTGAGGAAGGGATCTGGGCTGTGCAGCGGTGGGTGGGTCAGTACCAGGCTTTAACCTCCCCTGTTACCCACCTATCCCTGTGCAAGGTACCCCAGATGATCTGGGTTTCTCTGGACTATGAACAAGGGCAGGTGACATTTTTCAGTGCTGGCAATGAGGCCCCAATCTTCACTTTCCCACTGACTTCTTTTGCTGGGGAGAAAATCCGCCTGTGGCTCTGGGTGGGGGGCAGGATCCCAGCTCAGGCTGTGTCACTGAGATACATGGGAAATACCTCACTGGGGACCCTCAGATCAGTCTCTCTAGCCTCAGACACCAGACTCTATGACCCTGGAGGACTCTTGTCTGCTTCCAGACTTTCTACTGTGTAGTCTCTACTGCCCTGGAGGTTCTGGGGGTCTGGTCTGTCAAACCATAGGCAGCTGGGATTGACTGAGATGGAGAAGTCAATCTCATTGTTCCAGGGATTGTGCAGCCTGTTTGTCACTGTCCTCCATGATCTGGGAGGACTCTGGGGATACTGTGTCAGACTGTGTCACTGAGACCTGTGGGGGGAGGGGGTATAGCTCACTGGGAATGAAAAAATTGGCTTCTCTTTCAACAGTCGTCCTAGTTTCTATGACCCTGGAGGACTCCCATCTGGCTAGGCTCATCTCTATGACCCTGGATGACCCCTCTTTACCAAACCCACAACATCCATATGAGCCCTCAAATCTCCTGCCCCTTCCCTCCATGAATAAGAAGAGAGGGAAAACCCTGGAGCTGCAGGAGGAGCAGAGGGGCTCTGAGGGGAAGGGGCAGATGTGGGGCTTCAGGGATCAGAATTGATATAGGATTGAGGGCAGAATTGATTTGGAGGCTGGGGGCAAATTACTAGCTGGGCTGGGGGACAGGGAGATGTGGGGGTGGCAGGGAAACATGAGGAGAAGCAGGAGGCTCTGCACCAGCAGGGATCCTAGGAGAAGGAGACCCAGTGACTGGAGAGTGTGACCTCCAGGACCCCAGGGAAAAGGAGCATATAATAGGGGAGTGACATCATCTGGATGAAGATGAGCTGGCTGTGTGGAGTGGAAAGGCACATATGGCACATATTTGACCAGAAGGGAGAAAAATCATGAAAGAAAAAAATCAATTAAAACGAGAGTAAACAGTGAAGCCTGGGCAAGTGGAGGGAAACT
This sequence comes from Eretmochelys imbricata, assembly GCF_965152235.1. Lineage (NCBI taxonomy): Eukaryota > Metazoa > Chordata > Testudines > Cheloniidae > Eretmochelys > Eretmochelys imbricata. Next base: position 19,203,149 of record NC_135592.1, on the reverse strand, counting down.
GAAATGGAAAGAGTGAAAGCAAAACAATCCTGAGAAGGAAAATGCTCAGGGGGCAGCACAAGGGGAAGTGATAAACTCAAGCGAGAGAACTGGGAAACCAAGTTGGAATGATCTGTGATAGGGAACAGAGGAGTGTTAGAGGGAGACAGAGAAGCAGTGATGGAAAATGTCTGCTAGAGAAAATGATGTGCCAAACTGGATGAAATAAAAGAAAAGTAGTAATGGGCTTAATCTGCAGCAAGGGAGATTTAGGTTAATGTGACACGTACCTCAAATTAGCACCCTGTACCCCCATATTCATCATCCATATATGGTTGGGATATTTAATACAAAGCATGCCATGTAAGATATCATATGAAAGATTATGATCTGCTGAAGCCCATTGTTCTGTCGAAATATGTATATCATTAGCGTGCATGAAGTTATGAAATTTTGCTTTATGTTTGTTACTGAAATACATTGCAAATTTATATTTATATAAAGTCTGCTGCAGTTTCCACGGTATGCATCCGATGAGGTGAGCTGTAGCTCACGAAAGCTCATGCTCAAATAAATTTGTTAGTCTCTAAGGTGCCACAAGTACTCCTTTTCTTTTTGCGAATACAGACTAACAGGGCTGTTACTCTGAAACCTGCTTTATGTTTGTTACTGAAATACATTGCAAATTTGAGAGTCTCTATTACAAGGGTGATGATCTCCACCCAGGAGGGAGTTCAACGACCATTAATCACCAGGGGAGTTGTAATCAAGGGATATACAATTCAATGACAGTTTCACAAGCACCACACAATGGGGACTGCTCAACTCTATGACTCAGTCGCAAAAGACCACACCAGGGGGATTGCTCAACCCTGTGACTCAGCAAAACCCACCAGAAAATGTCTGGGCAAGTGTCTTCTAGGCACATGGACTAAGGATATAAAATAGGAGACAGTAGTATCGTGCTTTTCCCTTTCTTCTCCCTCACCTACGCTGGAAGCAACAAGAATGCTGGGAAGACAGAAAGACTCAGCTGAGGAGACTAGTCTCAGGCTTGAGAGAGAGGCCTGTGTATTATGAATTGTAACATCCAGTGGGGTGAGAAAATTGCTTGATCTTAATACTGCTGAGAGTAGTAAGGTTTAAGATTTAGATTGCATGCTTATCTTTTATTTTCTTTGGTAACTATCTCTGACCTTTTATGCCCACCACTTATAATCACTTAAAAATCTATCTTTCTGTAGACAATAAACTTGTTTTATATTTTCCCTAAAACACTGTGTTTCAGTTGAAGTGCTTGGGAAATCTCAGCTCAGCTTACAAAGGCTTGTGTATGTCATCTCCACATTGAGAGAGGGGCAGACTGGGTAATAAATGTATACTGGTCAGGTTCTGACCAGGGCATGATGGTACAGCTCTGAGGTGCAAGGCATGAATGCTCCCAAAGCCACTCACAAATCACTCATGCATTCTAGCTGGGTGTGTGGCTCCACGTACTGTTGTGCTGAGTGATAACAGTGTCTGGAGGAGTTTGCTGCTTGTCACTAACAAAGGATTCTGAGAGATAGCCCAGGCTGGAGAGTTAAGAGGGCACAGTGGTACCCCAGTTCCAGGTTGTACCCCGGGGACCCCATCACAGTTAGATATTAGGAAAAACTATTGAACTATAAGGGTATTTAAGCTGTGGAATAGGCTTCCAAGGAAAACCGTGGAATCCCTATTATTGGAGCTTTTAAAAACAAATCGGACAAACAGCTGTCCGTGACTGTCTAGGTTTATTTGGTCCTGCTACAGTGCTGGTGGCTGGACTTGACTTGATGACTTCTTGAGGTCCCTTCCATCCCTATAGTTTTATGATCTGCTGATTCTAAAAAGAAGAATGAAAGGGAATGTGAGAGGGAGAGGGAGATCTATAAAATGTTACCAAAAGTGAGATTGCAACTCATTCATTCCACCCCATAGTTCATGGACATTATTTTTGCTGTAGTGCCTTTCAGAACAACGCGTCTTCAAATTTTGTATGTTTTTACAGTGGGTTCTGTTTATGAAAGATCCCTCTCAGTTCCTTTTAAGCCTGACATTCGCTTAAATGAAACATATAAACCATTCTCCTTGTGTATTTCCCTTTAATTACCCAGCTGTGATTTTTGAAGGCAGTGAAGGGATTCTCCCTTTCCCCCAAGCTGATTGTGTTACCCCACATCTGTGTGTGTGTGTGTGTGTGTGTGTGTGAGAGAGAGACTCCGTTGATAGCCTGGGTCTTGTGCTGCTATCCCACCTGCACTCTGGGTCATGTGCTTTATATAAATATATACATCAGGAATTGTTCATCTATGCTCTGCAGAGAGCTGATTTGATCACTTCACCTCTCAACCCCCAAACCTGCCAGTGGCTGACATCAGCAATCAAAAGGCGTGATAGATCTTGGCAATATGGAACACTTGAATTTTATGGCACAATATACCAGATTCAACAGATTATAATGGTTTTAACTATTGTGTGAATTAAATAAACTATTAAAAAAGGAAATTAAAATATGTATCAAAGAGAACCACACAATCCCCACTTCCACGGCAACAGGGCTGGTGCTATGGCCACTCCTGTCCCCAGCACACACCTCCACCACTTGACCTTCAGGAGGAATTGCTATTCTTGCTGAGGACCAAGCACTGGAATGGGCCTTGACACACACACTTTGCCAGGAGGTTCTCTTCCTGGCTTGAGTGTGGGATAGCGATAGATTACCAAATCATATCTATTACAGGCATTGATCCTGAAGAGCAGTAGAAGTGAGTGGCTAGCATCTTGGCTTTCTATAGTGGAGAGCTACGTTTTCTTCCCAGTTCCACCTGAAGTGACCTTGTGCAGCCTCTCAGTAAATTGAGGGAGAAAGTGTCTAATACTTGCCTGCTTTCCAGGGTAGGGGATGTGGTGTGTCATTAGGGATATGGGTTGTGATGTGCATGGAAATGCAAACAACAAAAAGGAGAGGTGATATTTGAACTCATTGGTTGCTAGCTCTTAGTTTGCTGCACTTTGCCATCAGCTACTGGACAAATGTCTCTCTTTCCCTTGCGTCTGTGATAGGCTGCTATCTTCTTTGGAGCAACAGAACAAGCAGCCAAAATCAGCACAACTGATGAACATTCCATCTGTAAGCAGAGTCAGGCTAAGCTCTACCCTGACATCTGGTGGTGAATTGTGGCAAGTTGTGGAAAAGAACTTCAGGCGCTGATCTTGTTTGCATAGGTTTCAGAGTAACCGGCGTGTTAGTCTGTATTCGCAAAAAGAAAAGGAGTACTTGTGGCACCTTAGAGACTAACCAATTTATTTGAGCATAAGCTTTTCGTGAGTTGCATCCGATGAAGTGAGCTATAGCTCACGAAAGCTTATGCTCAAATAAATTGGTTAGTCTCTAAGGTGCCACAAGTACTCCTTTTCTGTTTGCATAGGCACACCCATCCCGCCTAGCATGAGCCCACAGCAGCCCAAATGGTCACTTTGGCTGCTCTGGGATCCCCAGTTTCTCTATTATTGGGGCAGAAAGAATAAAGTGTTGTTACCCTGATTATATGAATCAAGGACAGTGGAACTATTTTATGATGGAGGGACTCACCATCAACTAAGTAGCACTCGCTAGACAAGGGACATGGATTCCAAAAGCCAGTAGCTTGAAAGAGGTTGGGGCTAGATATTTGTACTAGGTGGTGTGGGTCTGTTTTTAGGGGTCTGAACCACTAATTACACCTTCTTGTCACTGTAGACTATCAGAGGTAATTTTGATTCTATTAGGAGTCTAGTTACAGGCTGCTGAGTTGGATTCACTTTGGGCCAATGGTGCTCTAGCATTGAGGCTCTCCTATTACAAGCTAAGTCAATAAAGAGCTGGAATGGCTGGGTGCTGTGTTGGGGGGGCTGAAGATACATTGCAGAATGGATGGCAGAGCAGCGCAGTTTGCAGGATGGCTCGTAGTGAAGGCTATAGCAGAACCTGACAGAGAGGTGGGGCAGTTGGCCTCTGACCATGTAAGGTGCCCCTTAACCACCCCACCCGCATTTCTACTCAAACTGGGGTGTAAAACTTTGCAGATAAACTTTTGAACCCTGGGGCTGCACTGACCAGGGACAGAGACTTTTGACTTGTTGGACTTTTGGGACTTTGGGTGATTTTTGGATTGCTGGACTCAAGAACCAAAGGGAAAGGACATGGCCCAATTTGCTGGGGTGAGTCTTTGCTCATGGTTTGGTTTATGGACCCCAGTTGTGGTGGTTTCCCTATTTAATGCTGATGTCGTTTACCTCTTGTTATTAAAGATTTTCTGTTACACCGAGATTCTGTGCTTGTGAGAGGGGAAGTATTGCCTCTTTGAGGCACCCAGGGGTGTGTGTAAGATTTTCCCAGGTCACTGGGTGGGGGCTCGAGCCAGTTTTGCATTGCATTGTTGAGAGGGAACGCCTATGTACTGAACCCGGCCCTTGCTGCTATCAACTCAGCCTGGCAGAAAGGTTACACACCAATCTAGTAACTTGGGAGCTCTGCCCATCATATGGTGCTGATCTTCCTTCTTCTTTCCAGTAGGTAACTTACATTCAAAGGCAACTAAAATATAAGGCATGTGTTGTTCACATTTCTTTTCCTCACCAGCATTTGCAGTGTGTTAAGGGGAGGGGAGCTGCTGCTAGAGACAGTCACTTTGAGATGGGGTCCAAACTTTGCAAAAGTTTGAGCTCCCCCTTCCCCCCACCTTGCTGTCAGAGCTGAGAATTTGTTTTCCATCTGTTCCTTAATGAAATAGCTAGCACACTGCATATGGCTGCCAGGGAGCATCGGGGCCTGGGAAGCTAATTTACAACAACACAGGTAGGTCACATTACTCAGCTGCAACAATATGGCCAGTGTGATGAAACAGCAGTGACGCTGAGCCAGTTTCTCAGCTGGGGCACTGAGTGTGTTCCCTGGCTTCAATGGATCTCAGCGAGCTGATGCAGCTTGAAGAAGTAGCCTCTTATTATAGCCAGTTACAGAGCAACCTGTGCAACTGCCTGCATCCCCAAAAGCATCTCCTGCCAGTGCTTCCTTCCCTTCATGGTTGACTCCCCTTTCCTGGTCCCAGGTGGCCGTGCCCCAGACTCTCACAGGCCCCCTCAGTCTGGCCCCTGATCTCCCTTCTGCAGCTGGGGTAAACCAGTGGCCTGAGGACTTTGCCGTTCTCTATTTTGCCAAGCCCGTGCGCTGTGCAGGAGCTCCAAAGAGGGCCGGGACCTTGCTAGAAGTGGGGACACTGGCAGGAGAACAGAAGTAGTAGCCAGGCCACTACCAGGCCCTGAGACCTCGCATAGATTGTCACAGTTGTTTGTGTTTCTTTAGAGAGAGCTGTTATTTTTTAATACCACAAACAATGAGTTTACTGAAGTCCTGCTTTGCTCATTCACTGTCACATTCAACCTCTGTGACTGCAGTAGAGGGGGCACATTAAATGCTCATTAAAATTGTTCAAATGTCTTTAAGATTTGAGGAACATCAAAGAGTTGGGGAAAATATTTATGCCTTAAAAGGAAACTTGAAATATGTACTGCACGATAAAGCTTCTGGCTTGACTCTAAGGAAGGGGGAGCTGGGAACTCCCCAAAGACTGTGCCCCTGCTGAGCAGTTTCTGACAGTTTAATGAGACAGGTGAAGGAATCCCCACTCCAGCTACATGAGGATTCACCTCAGGGAGACATTGCTGGGAGGTGGAGCTGGAAGATGGGATGTGCTGGGCTGTGGGGGTGGCCAGAGAGTCTGTGAGGAGGAAGGGAGGGATCAGACGTAATCCTGAGGGGGGGATCTGGGCTGTGATGTGGTGGGTGGATTGGTACCAAGCTCTCACCTCCCCCGAGACTCCCCTGACCCTGAGTCATGTCCCCAGCAGGATCCGGGGTTGTCTGGACTATGAAAGGGGCCAGGTGACATTTTTTGATGCTGATAATGAGGCCCCGCTCTTCACTTTCCCGCCAGCCTCTTTCCCTGGAGAGAAAATCCACCCCTGTCTCTGGGTGGGGGCCAGATCCCAGCTCAGACTGTGTTACTGAGACATGGAGGGAACACCCCACTGAGGACCCTGAAATCAGCCTGTCTAGTCTCAGATGCACCAGTCTCTATGCAGACTTTCTTCTGTGCAATTTCTTTGACTTTGGAAGTTCCATGGGGTCTGGACTGTCAAACCATAGAGAGCAGGGGGTGATCAAGATGGAGAAGCCAATCCCATTGTCCCAGGCATTGTGCAGCCCCTTTATCACTATTTGCTACGATCTGGGAGGACTCTGGAAATCATGGGTCAGACTGTGTCACTGAAACTGGATGCGAGGGTGAGGAGAGAGGGGGAAAGTAAAGCACACTAAGGCCTGTTCCACATTACAGAGTTAGGTCATCATAAGGCAGCTTTCTGACGGGATCCCCGGGGTGCACCCTAGGGCCATGGGACCACTGTGCCCTCTTATCTCTCCATCCTGGGCTGTCTCTCACAATGCTTTGCTAGTGAAAAGCAGCAAACCTCTGCAGGCACTGTTATCACTCAGCACAACCACACGTGGAGCCCCCCCGGGCAACTAGATTGCATGAATGCTCCCAAAGCCACTCATGAATCACACAGAGAAAGGCACAAGCCGAATCCCCCCTGCTGCCAGCCTTATACCTCAGGAATATACCATCTTGCACTTCTCAAGACGAGCTGTGCAAGTTCATTAATTGGTTCACCACTTCATCAATGGAAAGTGGATATAAACCAGCCTTTGTAAACCTGAGCAGATTTGCCACGCACTTCATTTAAACTCACTGGTAAAGATGAAAAGTAAAATAAGTGTATTGATTAGAAAAGATAGATTTTAAGTGATTATAAGTGATAGGCAAAACGTCAGAGTGGCTACCAAAATAAAATAAAATAAAATATAAGTATGCAGTCTAAACTCTCAATCCAATTAGACTGGGCAACATCTAGATTAAGCAGTTTTTCTCACCCCACTGAATATTGCAGTTCATAGTACATAGGTTTCACTCTTGAAATCTGGGCCAATCTCCTCTGTTAGAGTCTTCAATCTTCTGAATGTCCTTATTGCTTGCAGCACAGGTTTGGTGGAGGATAAAAGGCGAAGCATGGGGCCACTGTGTTCTGTTTTATATCCTTAGTCCATGTGCTTGGAGAACACAAGTCCAGGCATGTCTGGTGGACATTGCTGAGTCACAGGGTGAGGTATGTCACCTGTGAGTGAGTCATTGAATTGTAACTCCTGTGCTGGTGATGTCTGTTCAGCACCCACCCTGGGGTTAGTTACCTCCCTTGTCATTATCTCTAGAAAGCTAGTATCTGGGCTCTTCCCAAAACCACAGCATATTTTAGTGAAAACCATACAACACAATTCTTATAATTTTATATACATTAATGGTACACATATTTAGATGGAACAGTGGGTTTCAGCAGATATTCAGGCCTGTCTGTAAAGGCCTAGACTCTAAGAATTTAGGTGTATTCTTATCACTTGGCTAGTTATAGAGGTATAAAAGAAAGAATCAAAATCACTGTCTGCCGGTGTAAGGGCCTTCTCTTACTGTGACCGTCTGAGGCCCTGTGCTTAGGCTAAGGCCTTTGGCTAAGCAACAGAGGCAGCCATAAGCTGGGAAGTGAATGGTCACATCCTCACATTCCAAACTAGTCACATTGAAATAAGGTGCTATTGCGCTGTTAGGAATACAATCCTGTCCTGATAGTGCCTATCACCTCCAGAGAAAGGGAAGTGCCTAGAAAATGTAAAAGGAAACTTAGTTTGATAGCATCCTGTCTGGCAAGAACTCACTTATCAATAGCTGGGATGTGAAATCCTCACTTCTGTATTGTTTTGTCATTATAGTTCCCACTTTGCTATTGTTTGTCTGTATAATCTCTGTCTGGTTCTGTGATTGTTTCTGCCTGCTGTATAATTAATTTTGCTGGGTGTAAACTAATTAAGGTGGTGGGATATAATTGTTTACATAATCATGTTACAATATGTTAGGATTGGTTAGTTAAATTTCAGGAAAATGATTGGTTAAGGTATAGCTAAGCAGAACTCAGGTTTTACTATATAGTCTGCAGTCAATCAGGAAGTTAGTGTGTGTGTGTGGGGGGGGAAAATGGGAACAGGGAATGGGGGTGGGGAAATTGGAGTCATGTTTTGCTAAAGGGGGAAATGGGAACAGGGAATGGGGGTAAGGAAATTGGAATCATGTTTTGCTAAAGGGGGAAATGGGAACAGGGACACACGTGTAAGGCTCTGTGGTGTCAGAGCTGGGAAGGGGGACACTAAGGAAGGAAACTGGAATCATGCTTGCTAGAAGTTCACCCCAATAAACATCGAATTGTTTGCACCTTTGGACTTCGGGTATTGTTGCTCTCTGTTCATGAGAGAAGGACCAGGGAAGTAAGTGGGTGAAGGAATAAGCCCCCTAACACAACACTATTCTTATAATTTTATATACATTAATGGTACACATATTTAGATGGAAGAGTGGGTTTCAGCAGATCATAACCTTTCCCACAATACCTCACATGGCATGCTTTATATGAAATATCATAATTATATGTAAATGAGGAATATGGGGCTTACAGGGCTCTCCCCCAAGGTATAGTGTGTCACAAGCTTACGTTGACCTAATAATGTCAGCGTTTACGCTCCAGAGTTTCTCTCTCTGATGTAACTCACCTGCTACATTGACTTAATAACTCTACCTCTGTGAGAGACGTAGTGCTTAAACTGATGTAGTTAGGACAACACTGTAGACACTGCATTGCTTATGTTGACTTAAGTGGCCTCCAGGAGGTGTCCCACAATGCCCCACTGTGATCACTCTGGTCACCATTTTGAACTGTGCTGCCCAGCTCCCAGGTGCACTGGAACAAGCCCCTCCCCGTTAAAGAACCAGAAATTTTTGAAATTCCATTTCCTGTTTGCTTGGCATGGAGAGCTCACGTAGAAACTGCCCAGCTGAGCATGCTGGCTACACAGTCCAAATGTGCTCCTGTCTGGGCTAAGTGTAGGAGACGGTGGATCTCCTGGGTCTGTGGGGGGAAGAGGCTGTATAGACACAGTTCCTATCCAGCCATAGAAATGTGGACATCAATGAGCAGATCGCTCGGGGAATGGGGGAGAAGGACTACGAGAGAGACACCCAGCCAAGGAGCTGCGGCAGACATCCCGGAAGGCAAGGGAGGCAACCAGTTGCTCTCGTGCAGCACCGCAGACACGCCACTTTTACAAAGATCTGCATACTATCCTCTGCGATGACCCAACTTCCCCGCCAAGGGTTCCCTGGATACATCGGAGGAGATGGAGTCAGTGGCCACTGCAGGCAACCCTGAGGATGAGGTATTGGACAAGAAAGAGGAGGAGGAGAAAGGGGCACAGGCGAACAAGCGACCCATTGTCACGCCGAGCCAGGAGCTGTTTGTAACCCTGGAGCAGTCCAGCATGGGCAATCGTAATATCAGGGAATGAACGTCTGGTAAGTAAGCAGTTTGCATTGATATTGTGGGAACATATCTTCTCATTCACTATTCTTTAGTTGTGTTACAAGAGATAGTGAAATACCCAGTTGAGGTAGAGTGGCTGTCTGCTTCTCATTGCCAGGCACAGCTAGGCAAAGGGGACCCTGCAAACCAGTTGGTTATGCACACTGGGATGTCCTGGAATCCTCCATAGAGATCTCAAGGAAACTTTCCTGGCGGTAATCTGCAGTCTGTTGCCGAAGGTTTCTGGGAAGGGCTGCCTTATTTCTTCTGCCACAGTAGGACAATTTCCTACGCCATTCATCTATTAATTCAGAAGGCATTATTGCAGCACCCAGGCTAGCACCATATGGACCAGGACTGTGCAGCAGCTGTTCCCTTTCCACCTCTGCTACCCTCAGGAGTGAGATATCAGCTAAAGTCACCGCTGCCTGTGGGAAACGATGCCTGTACTTAGTTCAGTTGCCCAAACCGCAAACACTACTGCCTGTATGCCCCCCCGCTTCCGTCTTGTGCCAGCTCATCCCCTACTCCCTCTCCCCTCCCCCGCCTGGGCTCTACTCACCATGGCTGGGAAGCCAGCGCTGTCCATGAATACCTGGCCAAAGTGAGATGGTACTTCTTTAAACTTGCATGGATTCAGGGGAGTGATTTCAATATAGCCTTATAGCTTCACTATGCACTCACAATAGTGCCTCTGTACATTGTTTCTTTTGCAGCTGAAAATGCAACCTTCATCTCTCCCTCCACACCAGTGGAGAAGCTGAACCAGATAAGGAGGTGAAGGAAGAGAATGCGGGATGACATGTTTGCAGAGATCACGCAAGCCTCTGGAGCAGCGAACATTGAGCAGAGGGCGTGGAGGTCATGGTCTCGCACAAAATGGACAGGGACATTGAGGACAGGAGAAAAGCTCAGCAGAATGAGCGTGACACGCAGCAGGAGATGACGGCACTTCTGAAGGAGCAAACAGACATGCTGAAGAGCCTGGCTGACCTTCAAGTGCAACACATTTGAGCTCGCCTCCCTCTGCAACCCATTCAGAACTGCATTCCAGCATGATGCGGCAGTCCCCCCACACACTGCACATGGTGTCAGGGGCTGGTGCCCTATCACTGCCACTCCACCCTGCGGGAGAGTACAGACATCACAGTCACATATACACTGATCTGTGACAGACAAGATCAGTGTATGTGTTTTTAAAAGGCAAATGAATGCGCTTTCCCCCTCCCACATTCATTCCACATTCGTAAATAAAGTTTATTTCTGTTGTACATATATTTCTTTGTATGTGTTGTTCTTTCTTTTTTAAAAAGAATTCTTTAGACATTTTTCCAAATCAATTTTCTAAAACAATATTTGTTTTATTGTTTCATACAATGGAGGCTTTACAGAGCTCAGAGATGCAGTTACACCAATAGCCGTGATAGGCAACTTGCTATCAAATTAATCTGTAATTAAAATCCCAAGTTATTACTCTTATTAATCATTTCTTAGGTTATCCAAAATCTAAAGTTAGAGACAGCTGCCAGGAAGCAGGGCTACGGAGGAAAGGGGGCTGGGAGAAGTGGGAGAGAGGTGAAGGGAGATCTCAGAAAGCTGGTCTCAAAAGGGAGAGGGGAGGGCTGGGGATATTGGTGGAGTATTGAATTAATGATCATTAATTACTGTGATCGTTATACATATTAATACATGATGGGCCAAATATATGTATTTTATTGATTATATTATGCATTAGTATTTATTATATTAATTTATTTAATATGAGTATTTATTCATCATATTTTCAAACTGAAATGATCTCTGGAACATTTGGCAGGGGAGGAAATAGGTAAAAAAATCAAACATTTGACCCAAGCCAGGATTTTTTAAAAATATATATATTTTAAAATACTCCTGAATTTTAGGGCAATCCCATGATTTCTGGTGGCCTGGCTCACCATTTTTGAACTCTGAGGCAATAGCGGGTAGAAGACAATGGGGACTGGAGTGGGGAACCTGGGAATTGAAGGGGAAAAAATGAATAGAAGTGAGAAGGAAAAAGGCCCAGATAATCAGACATATTTATGCACCTAATTCCCATTTAAATCCATGGGAGTGAGGCACCTAAAAACCTTTGAGGAACTGGTCTTACATGACTAAGCTGTTTGACAGTGAGATTTGTAGATTGCATTGAAAGTGATGGTGTCATTTGTTGTTTAGAGAATTCATTCCTTTAATGCTTTAGTCCTGGAGAAATTTAGCCATTTCAGTGCCTTGAAAAAGTTTGTACAAATTTTGTTCCTGGTTTCTGTTCTGATTATTAAATGATCCCTCGCAAGGTATTCAAATCCAGCTTATTTCCTATGAATCACAATTTAAAATAAAGTTATTTTCTGCCTGGTGAATTACACCCCCCTGCCCGCCCGCTTTTTTTTCCCAGGAACACAGGGGCGCCATTTCAGATTTTGGTGGAGGGTGGGGGTGCAATTTTAACCATGATTCCAGGGGCTACTTAGAAATTAGCTGACAGGAGCACTGTGTCTAATTCCAATATAAAAAAAGAGAATTAAATAAATATTACACTCGCTCGGCTCTCATAGTAATGTTCTCACATCTTGTGTCAATTCACTTAAGGGACATTGGTTAGGTTTAAAATTTTAATGTATATTCTGACTTTGTTATTAACTCTTGATTACAACAACTAAAACAACTGTAGAAAAATCTAGATTACTTTCTATCACCTTTTAGTAGTTCACCAAGCATGGAACAGATCATTTAACCTTTGGAAACATTCTTCGAGGGCAAGGCCCTCTGAGTTTATACTGTACTGCCTCGGGCTCTAGGGGTGTTACCCCACTGCAAATAATAAAATAGAAATTGACCTTAAAAAGGAGTGAAACTGACCCTTTCAAGTAACTTTTACAGTATTGCTGACCCCAAATGTTCAAAAATCATGAATCAGGCCCACCAAAAATCATGAGATTGGCTTTGAAATCATGAGATTATATAAAAATAACAGCTTTGGAGTTCTTTTTATTTGCTGTCTGCTTTTTGAGCCTTTAGGGTGCACTGGGGTAACATTTTGAAGCTATCTCCATATCCATGGGGGCGAGAAACTTCATTTTTGTTTAAGAATGAAGGCTGAAATCTTCACATATCCACTTGACTCCAGGAGCTGGGGCTTTAAGGAAAACAATCATTATCATGAGACTCATGATGAAATCATAAGAGTTGGCTAGTTACTTTACAGAAGGCTCTTAAACATAACACTACAGTGACTGAGATGTAGCTCTCACAGGAGATGATACAAAATTACTCAAGATTGTACATTGTCTTTTTTAAAGCCCATTGCAAATTAATTCCAATTCAGCAGTCTCTCCTTGGGGTCTGTTTCTGAAGTCTTTTTGTTGTAATATTGCGACTTTTAGGTCAGAGATCGAGTGACCAGAGAGATTGACGTGTTCTCCAACTGGTTTATGAATGTTATAATTCTTGACATCTGATTTGTGTCCATTTATTCTTTTATGTAGAGACTGTCCAGTTTGACCAATGTACATGGCAGAGGGGCATTGCTGGCACATGATGGCATAGATCACATTGGTAGATGTGCAGGTGAACGAGCCTCTGATAGTGTGGCTGATGTGATTAGGCCCTGTGATGGTGTCCCCTGAATAGATATGTGGAAGCAGTTGGCAACGGGCTTTGTTGCAAGGACAGGTTCCTGGGTTAGTGGTTCTGTTGTGTGGTGTGTGGTTGCTGGTGAGTATTTGCTTCAGGCTGGGGGGCTGTCTATAGGCAAGGACTGGCCTGTCTCCCAAGATTTGTGAGAGTGATGGGTCATCCTTCAGGACAGGCTGTAGATCCTTGATGATGCGTTGGAGAGGTTTTAGTTGGGGGCTGAAGGTGATGGCAAGTGGCGTTCTGATATTTTCTTTGTTGGACCTGTCCTGTAGTAGGTGACTTCTGGGTACTTTTCTGGCTCTGTCAATCTGTTTCTTCACTTCAGCAGGTGGGTATTGTAGTTGTAAGAATGCTTGATAGAGATCTTGTAAGTGTTTGTCTCTATCTGAGGGGTTGGAGCAAATGCAGTTGTATCGTAGAGCTTGGCTGTAGACAATGGATCATGTGGTGTGGTCTGGGTGAAAGCTGGAGGCATGTAGGTAGGAATAGCGGTCAGTAGGTTTCCAGTATAGGGTGGTGTTTATGTGACCATCGCTTATTAGAACTGTAGTGTCCAGGAAGTGGATCTCTTGTGTGGACTGGTCCAGGCTTATGGGTGAGGACAAAGTCACAAAGTTCAGCCACCAGGTTTGCCATGACATTATCGGGGATACTGTTCCTGACAGCTTGTAGTCCATCTTTGTGTGGAATGTTGGTGTAGAGGGCTTCTACATCCATAGTGGCCAGGATGGTGTTTTCAGGAAGATCACTGATGGATTGTAGTTTCCTCAGGAAGTCAGTGGTGTCTCGAAGATAGCTGGGAGTGCTGGTAGCTTAGGGCCTGAGGAGGGAGTCTACAGAGCCAGTGTCCTTTTTCTTTTGTAGAGAAGCAAAGTGTGTGTTGTAAATGGCTTGCCTAGTTTTTGTAAAGCTCTCCAACACCACTTTCTACAAACCATTACCCTCTGATCCCACTGAGGGTTACCAAAAGTTAGTGCCTGTCTCACCCCCACAACCTGCAAGGTCTCGTGCCAGCAAAGGGAAGCTGCTCCCAGATCTGGAGCTGCATTCGCATGTCCTGAGGGCTGTCCTGCACCACGGTCACCACGGACAGGAAGGTCATGAACCTCCATCTCTGTCCCAGCTGCAGGATGGCCTCTGGTGCCTGCTCCCTCAGGCACCTGGAGATGCTGAAATAGGGGTGGGGTTGGCGGAGCAGGAGAACACCCCATGAGGTTAAGAAACGGCAGTGAGAGCCTTTTCCCTCCCTGGGAGATTACGGTGTCCCTCTGTGGGGACTCCCTTCCTGGCAGATGCTGTGCTTTCGTTCCTGGATACTGCGAGGAGGCCCAGCTCCCAACCCTAGCAGCTTGGCTGTTCCATCCCCTACTGTGTACCGAAACTGCCTTGAAAGGACTATCCAAGCCCCGCCCAGGCCTGCTCCCATTGCGGGTCTCTCTCCTGGCTGAGCACAGGCTGTTCTTATATTGCCCAACAGGCCTGGATCCTAGTTGCATGCTGCTCCTTCTCATGTGACCCTTGCACTTACTCCCTTCCCCGGGAGATAGGCTCAGTTGAGCTACTACCGCTTTCATGGCCATCTCACCATGGGACAGCCTGAAACTGGAAACCTGTTCTCAAACAGTAACTGTTTGCTAGGAAAGGTGCTGAAGACACAGTGGAAGAGGAAATCCTTTGGACTGTATTGAAATTATTCCAAAGGAAAGTGAATGAGAAAAAATGTCCAGCGTTATCCTCCTAGCGAAAGAAAAAAATTAAGGTCAGAAAGGACCATTCTGTCCATCTTCTGCGTAACACAGGCCCTAGAACGGCACCGAGCGCTTCCTCCAGAAAACCTACGACATGTGACTAAGCCAGAGCATGTCTTCTGGAAAGACATCTCCATGCATTAGAGCGAGCTGGTCAGAAACAATCTTTCTTCTGCAGTGACATGAAGTTAAAGGACACGGAGAAGAAGAAAACCTTGACTCGGGTTGTTACTGGAGCTGAAGCAGAGAGGCCAGGACAAACACGGCTAGGGCCCAGGCCTGACTATCAGCAGATCTGCCATTTTCTATTCCTGGCTTTTTGACCATGAGCGAATCTCTTTGCTTCTGTGAGCCTCAGTTTCCATGACTATAAAATAAAGCTACTCAAGGTTCTGATTTTTTCTCTCCTGTTTTTCAAGGCGGGACACTTAGATACATTTGGGGCCTGTCTACGCTACCGGTCTAGAGTGTATTTGTAAGCTGATGACCCCCCCACATGTTGTTCAGAAGCTATGGATGACACAAGCTCCGAAGTTTGTTCTGTGCTTAGCCCCTCTGGCACAGCTGGGCTGGGTGGCCTTTTCTCGCTGTGCTGTGTGGAGCAGGTTCTGAGAACTAGGGATATGAAGAGGCTGTCGGGGACTAATTCTTGAAAATAAATTATCAATGAACTGCAACCCAAATAAAAAATCACTGCTGCTAACATTGGTGGGTGATAAAATGGTAGCAGAGTGGTAATTGATGATGAGGACAGGGCAGTGACCCAGAGCAATCGGATCCCTTGATAAGCTTGACCCATTCAAAGAAAAAGAGTTGGAAAAGAACCAAACGAAAGGTCCTATAGCTAGCAACAAAGCATGCAGGCCACACCTACAGAATGGGGAAGTGTATCCAGGAAAGCGCTGACTGTGAAGAGGATTTAGGGGCCATGCTAGGCAAGCCATTCAACATGAGCACCCAAGGTGATGCTGTGGTGAACAGGGCTAAAGCCATCATTAGATGTATGAAAAGAGCAGTGAGGAGCATAGGGAGGTGACACACCATGAGGAAGACTGATCATGGAATACTGCATCCAGTTTTGGCATCCACCTTTGAAAAAAGATGTTGAAATCTTGGAGATGGGGCAGCAAAAAGCAATGAAACATTTTGAGGGCAGGAGAAAAATGCCTGCTAGTGAGTTATTGAAAGAGCTCAGCCTGTTTAGATGATAAAAAAGATCGGGAGGTGACGTCATTGAAGTGTTGAAGTGACTTCATGGAGAGAAAATATCGGGTAGGAAAGGGCTCATTAATTTAGCAGAGAAAAGCATAACAAGACCCAGTGGCTGGAAACTCAAAAGAGACCAATTCGTATTCGAAAGAGGGTACACATATTCAACCGTGAGGATGAATCATCAAAGGAACAAACTAGAAAGGGAACTGGTGGGAATTCCCCACCTCTTGATGTCTTCTAATGAAGACTAGATGGCTCTCTGGAACGTGTGTAGTCAAAAACTAGCTCCTATGCTCTACAGAAAGCATGTGATATGCAGGGGGTCAGATGACATGCTCTAATTGTCTCTTCTGTCCATAAAGTCTGCTAATTGATGAAAAACTGAGCATAGCATGGGGAGAAGCCTCTGATGTTTAACTGTGTTCGGCTTGAGCCCACAATGAACGCTCATTGCGTGGGGTGACCCAGGGGAAGCGGCTGAAACACCCAATGTGGCTGGACAGGGACATGACATCAGCACTGCAGGGGAGGGGTGGGTGTGGCAGTGACATCACAAGGGCCTTTGGCAGGACCTCAGCCTATTGGACAAAGGTGGTGGGGAGGCGATGATCTCACAGAGAGATCTTGACATCAGCCAGGCAGGACAGGGGCGCAGGACAGGGGCAACCTCGGAGATCCCTGTGGCTTTGCTTCAGCACGTCTCCTTCTCGAGGTCTCTCCTGGAGGACTGAGAGAGAATTCACTTTCACGTACGTGAGCGCAAGGAGGACCCTCTTCGGAGTTTGCTCCTTTTCTTTTAGTGGTTTTGCTTGAAAAGAGACGTCCCTGTATAGAAGGTAAGAGCCTCGGAGAGGTTTGGAACCTGTTCAGTCTGATCCATCAGGTGCCGGCTGATTTTTAGGAAAGGAAAACACTAGATTGTGGGGGCAGCATTTTATTTCCGATCTAGAATTACCGGGGACATTGGGGTTTCTCCTTTTTGTTTTCCCTTTTCCTCTGTCCCTCCTACCTTTCTCTTCTTGCTTCCTTTGTCCTTTTCCTCTGCTCTCCTCCCACCACCAGGAGCTCTGTGTGTGGAGCGGGGGCCGGGGGTGTTGTGGGAGGCCCTCACAGAGAGGTGAGACTGGAATAGGGCTCCGAGAATGATCACCTCGGTGGTGACCAGGGCCATTCTTTGGGCTATTTAATGAGAACCCTTAGCCTCCCACCCCTCAAAGTCTCAACCTTGATTGGCTGAGGAGGGAGCTATTGACAGGGAGGAAACTCTGGTCTTTGTTGTTCTCTTTTATGACCAAGCAAATAAGTCACAACCAGTTATATGTCTGACCAATGTGGATGCTGCTCTCCATTCATTGTCTCGGAGCAGTTCAATATCCTCTCGAACAATCCAATTCTTCTCAAATACTTGCTGCATAATTACTATGAACAATTGCTGGTCTGTAGCTCATTTGAGAGCAATTCTGCTACTGACTGGCTGCATCAGCTAAGACAAGTCCCTGCTCCTTTCTCAGCCTTTGTTTCTCCTTCTGTCAAGTACGAATAACAATCCTCTCCCACCTACCTCGCCATGGGTGGATGCTGGGGATCCACTGAAGAGTGTCACTCGGAGCAGTGCAGACTAGGGGGTGTCCTCTCACACTGAGCCATATCCGATTATGACCTAATATTCTCTTTTATTTGTATTTTATTCTTTTGAAATTGTGAAGAGCAGCAACTACTTAGCTCAGACTGAAGCATCTCATCTAATTTTTTAGATCATAGTTGGTTTCAGAGTAGCAGCCGTGTTAGTCTGTATTTGCAAAAAAGAACAGGAGGACTTGTGGCACCTTAGAGACTAACCAATTTATTTGAGCATAAGCTTTCGTGAGCTACAGCTGTCGTGAGCTACAGATGCATCCGATGAAGTGAGCTGGAGCTCACGAAAGCTTATGCTCAAATAAATTCGTTAGTCTCTAAGGTGCCACAAGTACTCCTTTTTCTTTTTGCTAGATCATAGTGTCTCCCCTTTGTGTACGACGAGACAGTTGAATGCACTGTGACAAACAGGAGATGCTCTTGTTTTGCAAACAAATATTTTTGCAAAGAATTTTCATCCTACTTCTTATGATTTCAAGAAACAAAGTGGTTTCATCTGAATGGATTTTCAGACAGAAAACGGTTTCCATGAAAATGTTCACACCTTATTTCCTGGGCTTTATCCCTGCCTCCGGGGGGGTTGTTGTCTGTTAGTGAGAACAGGAGTCAGGATTGTTGTCTTCTCTTTCTGGCTCCGTCACGCTTTGCTGTGTGACACCTTGGGTAGGTCCAATGGGAACAGGGTCAATTCTCTAACTCCAGGCAGCAGGGAGCCTGGGTGAGATAAAGGATGTTAAGGCCGTCTGCGAAGGAGAAAGGGATGTTTCCAGGTGTTGAATGTCAAGAATTCTAAACTTTGCTGAAATGGCTAGTCTCGAGAAACAAGAACTAGTTGGGGCCAAACTTTAACCATTGTTTTTTTTAAAGCCCATTCAGGGATGTGAGTCCCAGAGAGCCATGGAGAGGGGGAGCAACTTGCCCAAAGTCCCACAGATCAAGAGGCAGCAATGGAAGCAGGCGTGACCCTCCCTCTCAAAGGCAGGGGGACCAGCCATTAGGGCCTGGTTGCAATTGCCAGCTGTGGGAGGGAGTGTGCGGCAGTGGTTAGTGAAGGGGTCCATCCATGGCTCTGACACTCAGTGTGACCCTGAGCTGGTAGCTGAGGCCCGTTTGCTGTCAGTCGGGTTAGGGTCCCATGGCTACAGCTCAGTGGGTTTGGGAGGCTCCAGGAAGGTGTGTAAAGTCCTGGGATGTCAGGATCCTGGAGGCGCTGTCACCTCCGCCCTAGGCCAGTGTTCTACACCCCCCTGCTGCTGGCTGAGTTTCTCCGTCCCTTGGCAATAAGACAGACTCTTGTTTTCACAGCCAGTCGATCGCCCTCGTGTCATCACCCTGCCTGCTGGCTGGGCAGGGTAACTCCTGAGGTCACCACCCTCTCCAGCCTCCCTTGGGCTTGGAGAGTGAGGAGGAGGGCGAGGGACGTCTGCTGACCCTGAACATCCGCCATCCATCATCCCATCACTGAGAGCAAGTGAGTGGCATTCGGGTTCCTCGGTGGCTTCCCCGTCTGTCTGGGGAGAGGCAGAAACGGGGAGAGACTATCTCCAAAGGGGGATTTCATTTGCAAACAGCCCCCAAGAGCCCCTCACTCTTAGGCCAGGCAGGGGCTTCTCCAGAGCCATCTCCAGTATGTTTGGAAAGGTTCCAGCAATGGGGCTCCTAGTCCTTCCCTTGTGGGACACTGTTCCCCAGGCTGAGAGTCTCTGAGCTGGGCCAGACCCTGTGAGCTGCTGAGCCTGGAAATCAATGGGGAATGAGGAGGGCCCTGGTCTTCCTATGCTTAGGGTCTTTGTGACTTTGATGTGGAGAATGGTTTCGCAGGAGAAGTCCGGGCTCCTGGGTTCTGTTCCTTCTCTAGCCTGGGCGGGAGAGTGGCCTGGGATGACAGGAGGGAGCTGCTTGTCCAGAGTAACAGATGGTCTTTGGGACTGACCCCATTGCTGGAAAAGGATGAAACTTCCTGGCTATTGCAGCAGCAGGGATTACGAGGGGGAACGTTGGGAGCAGATCATGCAATGAACTCCTGCCCGTGTGTGTAGATGGCACTCCCTGTACTCCTGTGGGGGCAGAGGGGGCGGCTGTGGTTGGAGCAGGGAGGAGGAGGGACGGAAAAGGGCCAGGAGTGAAAGGCTGCCTTGAGCCCAGTCTCACCCCTGCTCCCCGCTCGGTTCCAGGATGGCCAGGCTCCTGCGGATGTTGCGGAGGAAGGCTCTGCAGGTGGCCCCAGAGCCTGAGGGAAGCAGCTGCCGTCTTCCCAAGGGGCAGAGCAAGCCCTGCGTCCCCGCTGGCGGGGAAGAAGCTCCCGTCCAGGCCAGACAGCGGAAGTGCCCGGCCTTCTGGAAAAGGACCCCGGCTCCCGGCGCAGGCGCCGAGCTGGGAGAGGCCCCGACCAGGCCCCAATGGAGCTGGCCCAGGCTGCGGTTTGGCAGACAGGACCCAGCCCAGGAGGGGCGCCGGGCAGGGTGGCTCTGGGGCTTGTTGTGTGGGCAGCAGCGGCCCCAGGAGCCCAGCCCTCCTTCCCATCAGGAGGCCTCGCCCTGCCCGCTCTCTGAGGCCCTTCCAGCCCCTGCCGGCCAGGAGGGGGAAGGTCCCTGTCCCAGCACCGGCAGCTCAGCCTGGGACAGCGGCAGCACCTGGGCCTCTGGCAGCAGCCAGGCCGACGGGCGCCACTGCTTTGTTCCAGGTGAGGAGCCAGGCTGGGCTCCGGGAGGCCTGAGGACGGGATGTGAACACCCTGGGCCCAGACGCTCTCCCAGGGATACGGGGTGGGGGGGGGCAGCCCAGTTGTCTGTCCTGAGCCGCGCGAACCCCACGGACAGCAGCAGCCGTCACACAGCTGCCCCTTCCGCACGGGGACCTGGGGGTGGGGGCGTGAAGAGCTGCTGCCAGTTGGTCCTTGCTGCTCCGGGCGGGGGGAACAGGCACCTCCCCTGGAGTCCTGGGCAGGGGACGGGGGCTCTGCTCTGGGCTTCGGCAGCTGTTGGGGGCTGAAGGCATCCCTGAGAGGGAGGTTTCGGGCCCCATCTGCACTGGGTGCCTGAGGTGGGAAGGGGGGTCTTGAATCCTGCTCTGCCCAACACGCCCCTGTCCTTCCCTCCCTGGTGCAGGGAGCCCCCTGGATTCGAAGCAGGAGGAAGGGGTGGACATGGCCAAAGATGAAGCTGCTCTCAAGGTTATCCGAGAGCAGCTCCAGTGCAGAGATAAGGTAAAAATGTTCCCCACCTGGGCTGGAACCAAGATTGCCCTGTCCCTTCCCAGCATCCCCACCCCCTGCCGAGGGTCTTGTCCTTCCTGATCCACCACCCCAAATGGGGCCCTTTTACATCCATGATGTGGGACCCCCAGATGGGGGTCGTTGTCCCACAACAGCCGAGGTCGTCTCCCCCCACAGGCACTGTCCCAGTTCCTGATCCTGCTTGTGTAGGAGTGGTGGGGGATTTGGACAATCGGCGGGTCCCCACAATCTCCCATTGAGGCCTGAGCCCTGGAGCTGGTTTGGGTGGGGCAGGAAGGTCCCTCGCTAACAGGTTCTGTCTCACTGTACCCCACTCCTGGTGGGTCCAGGATGAGGAGCAGCAGCTCCTGTTCCTTCGGGCCATTTACCCCGCATGTCTGGCTGCACGGGAGAGAGGGGAGGACACGCTGGAGCCGCGCTGCTGCAAGGCGGCTGTGGTGAAGAGGATCGTGGTGAGTGAGACACGCCATATGGCAGCTGGCGAGAGGAGAGAGCCATGGGATTGGCAGGGGTATGGCCAGGCTAATGGGTGGGGGCTGGGTACTGTTGGAGGGGGCAGCAGAGGACAGGGATTGCTGTCGCTGAAGACTTGGGAGAAGAGAAGGGAGAAATTCTGAGATTGGTGGGTAGTGGGCAGGGGGGAATTGTGGGGCTGGAGGGCAGCTGAGAGTGGGGGACAAGGAATCACATGGTCCCAGATCGGTCATCGGGATGGGGCTAAATGGGGGAAGTTTTGACAGGGAGGAGGAGAGAAGGGGATTGGGAGTGAGCTGGGCAGGAATGCGGGAAGGGGGACAAGTCGGATGGGCAGGAAGGAATCAGAGGAGCGGGAGGTGGTGGGGGATCCTGCTGGCCATGTGGGGCACTGGCTGTGTCATCTCCTCACTGGGAGGTGTCAGTGGGGCCTGAATCTTACACACTCCTTTGTCTCCTTCGCGTCTCACAGGAGCTCATCGAGGAGCTTCCCGATGACTCGTCACCCAGCGCCGTCCTCGCCCACTCCCTGGCTGCAGTGGGCAACCTCTGGTATCGAGACAGCCCCACCCCACAACCCCGCCGGCTCCCCTTACCCCAGTGCTGCTCGGGCCCAAGGCTGGGAGTCACCGTCACTGTCCCTCCCAGGTCACCTCCCAAGAGTGGCGCAGATGGTGGAGTGGGAAGTTTCACTCTCTCCTGGCAGGGCTCTTCTTTTCACTCCCATAACATGACAGGGGCCTTGGGGAGGGGCTCACTCCTGGGCTCAGATACAGGAGGGGCAGCAGGCTCCAGGGAACAGCAGCTATTCCTGTCCTGCCACTGTCTGTCTGGGATGCCTTGGCCTTGTCATTCCCTAGCTAAGTGCCTCAGTTTCCATTCTCTCCAGCCTGTGCCTCTATCCCTGTGGGTTGGTGTCCGTGTTGGCGACAGTCCCACCCCCGTACTGCACAGTCTAATAGCAGCTCCTCTCTCTTGCCAGCACCATGAAACCTGCCCTGGAGCCAGCCCTAGAGACCCACCTCTTGCGAGCTGCTCTTCACTCCGTCTTCACCCTGGGCACGGAGAAGGACACCACCGACATCCAGGTACCTCCTCCTCCTCCATCCTTTTACTTTTCCAGAGTGGTCCTTGGTCCCTGCTCCCTTGATTCGCTGGAGCTCCAGATTTAGGTGTGGGATAGCGGAGTTGGAACAAGCTGCAGGTTTGGATCCTTCCCTCCAGCAGGGAAGAGATTACCCCTCCCTGGGGGATTTCTTTCTTTCTTTCTTTCTTTCTTTCTTTCTTTCTTTCTTTCTTTCTTTCTTTCTTTCTTTCTTAAGCCATGTTTTACCGAGAAGCCCAGCTTCTATCCATAGCAACTTGGCTGTTTCATACTCTTCTGCCTACAAGGCCCTCTGCAGAGACCTGCTAAGCTCATGGATCAAAGGTCCAGGAGTCATCAATTCTTGCGAATTGCCTGCCGTGGGATGTGAAGGAGAGAGGCCAGGATATGTGTTTGGAGTCTCCCCAGTGCTTCCCAGAGACCCCTCTTCCCATCCTGTGGCACGTGTAGGCCCAGGTTCCCTAACTCTGACCCATGCTTTGCAGGCTCTGCACAAATTCATCCCAGAGGTCCTGGATGCCATGCTGGGGAACCTGCTGGCAGAGTCCCCAGACACAGACAGGCTCCACTTCATCTTGGAGGTGAGCCCCATTTCACCTGAACTGTTTGGGGGACTGGTAAGGAGAGACTGGAAGATCCATTTTCTACTCTGTCCTCCTAGCTGGGTCCCCAGTGGGCCGTCCTTGGTTGGGGAGGTCAGTGCAATGCAGTGTCAGGTCCTTCCTTCTTGAGGGACAGAGGAAAGAGCTGGGATTTCAAGCCAGAGCTCTGCCTGGTTCTGCTGAGCACTAACCACAGGGCTCCTGGCTGTCTTGGGGAGTGAGAGCCTGAAAACCCACCCTTCCCCCACCCCTCCAACACACACACCCCATGAGATTTGGGAGATGGTTCTCAGAGAAGAGGCACTCGCTCCTTCCTAGAGAAACAGGAGGAGCCCAGGGAATCAGCCCTTCCCTCTGATCTGCTCTGAAATTCCTGGGGGGACTGTGTTCTCAGTCACTCCCTCCATCCCCCCAAGGATTTTCATAGCAGGGAAGGGCCGAGGGTTCAGTCTCCTTTCTGGTGAACTGTTCAGGAATCAGGAGTTTTGGGAGGATGGGACCAGCCCCGACCCCGAACATTGTCCCAATCGAGAGAGACGCTGACAAGTTGTGACCGGCAGGGTACAAGCTGCGTCCTGGGGGAAAGAATCCCCTTCTAAAGCTCTGCCATCAAGGCCTCAGATATTCCCCCCTGCATAGAATGACTCAGGCCCCTGGGGCTGGAGGCGTGGGGGGCTCATTTGCAAAGCAGGTACACCTGGCTACTGAGTCTGACCTGCCTCCTTTCCCCACAGGATATCAACTTGTGGGTCGTGTCCAGGGTGTTGCAGGAGCGAGCCAGGGCTATCAGGAGCAGCACAGCCCTGCTGAGATTCACAGTCACCCTCCCTGAGTTTGATGTAAGTGACCTCCGACCGGAGCTTGCTGACTCCAGGCGGAGGCGGGCTGGCTCCAGTAGGCTGCAGGATCTGCTGCTGGCGGGGCTGTGGCTTAGGAGGGTTCTTCATGGGGAGGCAGAGTCAGAGCAGGGACTGAGCTCGGCTTGAGTCAAGTTCTTCTTGTCCTGGTTCAGTGTTGTCCCTGGGCCTTTAAGGAGCCCATGCTCCACCCCTGCTTGGCATCCCAAAGCAGCTCCGAGCTCCCTTGGCAGCAGAGCAAATGAAGGGTTGATCTCAAGCTCCTCTCCCCCAGCATCTCCTGCAGAGTTGCTAAGGGGAAGGAGCCCTCTGGCCCAGGGGAGCTGACAGGAAAATGCTGATGGAGTCCCCTCTCCTCTCCCTTCCATTAGATCTCAGCCGAGTTCCCTAGGATGGGTCACCATGTGGCCCAGCTGGCTCTATTTGTCAGCGATCCAGACAAGGACATCAGCCGGCAGGCCAGGGAGGGGACTTACCGGCTCTACCAGCTGCTGCTCCAACAGAGGGGTAAGGAACCCAGCTGGGATACGGAATCCAAAAGGGGACTAAGAGTGACCACAGGTGGATAATGGATCCCCAGACCATTTCTCTCCGACTGACCCCAGCTGGAGGACAAGTCTCTCTCTGCCTCTGTTCTTCTCCACTCCACTGTGCAGCCACCAATGGGATTGGAAGGACACAGAAACTGCAACCAGAAGGAGGAGAAAAGTCTCTCTCTCTCTCTCTCTCTCTTCCAGACCTGACCATACATGACGCAGAAGATCTCTGGTGCTATGACTGGCACCAGGACAGAAGGCTCTTGGGCTACAAGAATACAGCCAGAGTGGGGGAGGTAAGGGCACTGTGCCAGGGCATGACACAGCTCAGGGAGTGCAGCTGGCTGGGTTCCCTGCAGTGGATGCCTCCTAGAGACAGGAAAAAAGCCCACACCTTATTTCCAGCTCAGAATTCCTCATCCAGCAACCAGTGGGACAGGCTGGTGCTAAAGGTCCCACATTGGAACCTCGCTAGTTGCCGTGATTTGAGTGTCTTACATGGCTGCATTGCTCCGTGGCATAAAGAAGATCCCCGGGTGGGTGAGTTTATATAGGATTATGGCTCTGGGTGTCTCTCTGCTCCTTGTCCCCCTGGCTGTTCCCCAAGTGTCTGAGAGGAGAGCCCTGAGTCAGTCAGTCACGATTGCTTGATCAGACCCTTGTTTAATTCCCTGCACCCTGTAGAAGCAGAGAAAGGAGGTGGGCTTTGCCCAATTCCATTGCTGGTCAGGAAGCAGAATGCCCCAACCTGGGAACTGGGTAAGGGACATAGTGAGCTCCAGAGCCAATATGGACCACATGCGCCCCCCTCATGTCTCCAGCCCTGGCCAGGGAATGGCAGAGTATCTGGACCTCAGCCACTGTTCCAAAGAAGCACATTGTCACTGAGCCAAGTTGCGGCTACTTGCTGCACAAGTAGAAAATCAAAGACACCCCCCCACCCCCATCTCACAACTGTGGTGAGAATATCCAAACCTTCGAACACACCGTAACACAGTACCCCCAGCCTGGAGTCAAAGGTGAAATGGGTGATTGCCACAACATCACAGAGGAGGCCTTGGAGTGGCTCCTGGATCGACAAGGGCATCGACAGAACGCTGCTCCACAGACGCCCCGTGAGAGAGACTGTGTGAGCTTGTCCCGCCTCACACAAGCTGAATTGCTGCAGAGGAAGAAAAGTCTCCGAGGAGCGTCTGGGATGGGGACTGGGCCATGAGTCTCCTGGTCCTTGTCAGGCTGCAGGTTGGATTCCCTGTGAAGAAACCAAGGAGATGCAGAGGCCATTCCCAGCAATGAGAGAAATCACTAAGCTGGGGTGAAGAGACCTTTGGTCTGTCAGCTCCAACCCCCTCGCCTCCCACAACACACAGACACTCCTCTAGCCACTGAGGTGCAGGAGATCTCTCTGCTGGAAGCAACACAGGGTCCCCTGTCATCTCTGTGCCCTGCACAGCAGAGTGGGCCTGCTCACACACATTAGAGATCCATTTCCAGCCCATTCTGGCCCCTGCCAGAAATTGCCCTCCCGAAAGAGCCACTGGAGGCTTTGGTCCCTCAGCATCTGCCACTTTTTAATAAAGGGGCTTCCCTGAGCCCTGGGACCCTGAAAGCCTCCTGGGGAATGAAGTGCCTTGGCCACAGCAGCTCTCTTCCCCGCCCTTTGGGGCACTAGACGCCATTGTACCATCAGGACTTGGAGGCTGGCTCTGGCCAATCTGCTCGAGTCCCGTGTCCTCTTGGTTTTAGGTCTTTGGAAAATTCTTCTCCATCAGTCAGAAAAGATCCTTCCTTCAGACAGCAGTGCTGGCTATCCACGACCCCCTGCTGCGTGTCAGCCAGGCTGGGCTGGTGCTCGTCTACTCCCTCCTGGGGGAAGCCCAGCAACTGATGGGGGTCACGGTAAGCAGCTGCAATCGACTCAGGAGCTTGGGGTGGGGGCCAGGGCCTCATTCCCATCCTATCGCCATTCGCTGGCCTGCTGGCAAGGAGCCTAGTGGGGACTTCTGGACTTCATGGACTTCTCTTCTTAAGATGTGGTGCTCTGCTATCACTCCTGGAAAGGACAGGAGAGTCCCCTAAGAGCCCTCTGGGAACCTTTCCTGCCCCACAGAGCTGCCCCCATTTCCCCATAGCCTAGTGTCCATGTCACCTGAGCCACGATCGAGAGTTGCTCCCTTCCCCGGCAGCCTGGGAGGCCAAGGACTGACTGGTGATGGTGACCGAGCAGGAAGGGCTGAGGCACATGGGCGTGGGAAGCTGGTGTTGCTGCTGGTAGGGCTAGACCTGCTTTCGAGAGATTGGGAGGATTCAGTCAGCAGGGGCTGCTGACCTGCCTCGTTCACCAGGGCTGCCATCCTGTGGCTTCAGCTTTTGTCACTAGGGTGACTTGGGAAAGGTCTCAACCTCTCCCCATCCTACCTCACTGCTGCCAGAATCCCTCCTGCCCCCCGCCACCCTGCTAGAGACCCCTCCCTGCCCTACCTGGGTGGGGATGGAGGTGGGGGTGGAGGAGAGGGTTCTACGAACTTGAGCGGTGTCCCCAGGTGGGTTGGAGGTGGAACAGCTGTCAGGGGCACTGATGGGGAGGTGGCAGGAGCTCACCCGACAAGGAGGGGGGTTGGCACTGGAGGTCACTAGAGAGGACAGCAAGCCTCCATCCTGGGGGTCAGGAGGGTGAATCCACCACTCAGACATGAGCAGCTGCTGGGTGGAAATGATGGTGCTAGTTCCTTAATCCTCCCTGATTCCTGGGGAGTGTCTCCGTCTCTGACATGTTCTCGTTCCCCTGCAGCACGAGGATGTCACAGCCAAGGTCATGGGCCAGCTTCACATCATCAGGCACTTGCACCAGATGCCCGAGGCGCTGCAAGGGCTGTGGCTCGTCTGATGCTCTTAAAGGTTCCCCTCCCTGTTCAGCAAGTCCCGCTCCCTGCTGCAGGTACTGCTCTGTCTCACTGTAAATGCGGGGCTCGTGGAAGCGGAAATGGAGGCCCCTGGCACTCACAGAAATTCTCTGCCCTCTCTGTGGAGCTGGGTCATTCCCTTGGCCCCCCAAATTCCTCCATCTGGGGCAGGAGCTCTTTCCCTCCCACCCATACCCCTCCCCTCTTTCCTTGATCTCACCCCTATCCCATTTCCCGTGCTCCCAGGCAGAGATCTTCCTGCCCCATATGGCGCAGAAGGACCTTTATGTCAGGGCGTCAGACTGTCTGCCCAACTGAAGCTCAGGAAGCTCCACATTTGAGGAGGTGAGGATGGGACAGAGGCTCAGGGCTAGCTTCATCTCCTGCCCTTTATTCTTCTTTCGGCTGTCAGAGTCTGACATGAAGAGGAGCCTCCTCCCCCCACGTCTTCTAGGCCCTAGGGTGTGTGACAGACTCCCAGATGGCTGCAGTCAGAAGCTGAACCACCTCAGGGAGCAGTGGGGGCAGGTCCCTTGTCCGAGGAAACCAAGCAGTGGTAGTTCTCAAAGAGGCTGAGAGGGAAGACCCCACTCCCTCATGGAGGTAAGAGCCATTGACTTCTTTGGGCATCTGGATTTCTTGGGGGAGAAATGGGATCTCTGTTGCATAGCCTGGCTGGGAGCTTCCCCCATCCCTGGGACAGAGACATCTCCATCAATGTGCCACCCTTGTTTTTTTCCTAGCAAGCGACTCCCCAGAGAACTCCTCAAACCTGTTCTCCTGGGAGCGTTTCTGGGAGGAGGCTCCCATCCCTCAGTCTCCAACTCCATCATGCAGTCTCTTTCACCTAACTTCTCCGCTCTCCAGCTCCACTTCCCGCAGCAGGACAAACGGACCTTCAGCTCCTAGAGAACAGACTCTGACCTCCTTCTGATCAGCAATGGGGTTTCACCATCCCCTCAGCAAACCTGTCAGCCGGGCTGGACCGGATTTGAAGGAGGAGGGTATCTAACAGGGTGGCTTGGCCTATGGCTGCCTAGCCTGGGGCTAGGCCAAATTGATGACCAAGTGAGCCCCACCTGAGAGGAAACAAGGGAAAACAGCAGCAAAAGTACAGAAGCAGAGCGAGCTGTTTAGTCGACGGCCTTGGGCCAAAACCTGGAGTCCAGGGTAGGACTGGGTTCTCTCACAGTCCCTAAGGAAGGGGACACAGAAGACCATAGAAACCCAAGAAGGGCAGTCCGAGCCGAAATCAGGCGGAGGAAGAACTCCCCACGAGGGTGGAAGGCCTTGTTTCTGTTCAAGACATTTTTGGACTTTGTTTGGAAGGAGCACGACCCAGGAAGGAGTGGAGTAAAGGCCAGTCACCTGGTTGGAGGGCTGAGTTCTCAGCCAAAAAACTGCAAGAGTGAGTATCAGTGGGGTTGCTAGCCCAGCTAGAAAGCGGTGAGACGAGGCCTGGCCAGCATCTAACGGTGAGTGAACTCTGGTACGCACCTGCTTCCATTCTGGAAACAGCCTGGTATTGGAGAATGAGTGGGGAGAGCAGGGAGGTGGGAGGGGTTCCTGAGGCTGGGGTGGGGAGGAAGCTATGGGGCTGGGAGGGGAAGGACACGGCCCAGCTTGTGGGAGGGATCCTGCTGGCTGTGTCAGGAGCCCTGTGTAGCCTCTTCTGTGGGAAGTTCCCATGGATCAGTGGGGCCTGAATCTCTCCTGCTCCTTTGGTCTCTTTGGGCTTCACAGGAGATGTCTGGTGAACTGCCCTTGGACTCTGGGCCCAGCACCGCTCAGAAATTATTTGCTATCTTTAGAGAGACAGGGCACAGCTCAGCCTGTTGGGTAGGCAGGAGACTCACACTTCACTCGAACACACAACGCTGAGGTGCTTTGGGAAGCACAGTAACAAAGAAGAGATTTAAGTGAAACTAAGCAAGAGAAAAAGACAAATTTCAAACAGACAAACAAAACACACCACACTTTGTAGTGACTTAAACTGAACGTTAACAAGTCACAATCTTTGCCTTAGCTGTTTCCAGACTAACATCTCAGCTTTCCTAACAGACCTTCTTTGATGTCCCTGTAGGGTGCAAAACCTCTCTGTCGAATCTGCGGATTTGATTGCTTCGTCTTCTGGTTTCAGACCCTCTGTTCTCCTTGTGGGCTGCCTGGACCCTGACTGTAACATCTCTCTGGCCCAGCCTCTTACACAGATGTGTGCTGCAGCCAGCCCAGCGCAGGGAGCAGTGGGGACAGATGATCTCATCCTGTCAGACCAAGCAACAGGGGTCCCAAAGAGGCTTAGATGGAAGATCCCAGGCATGTCCTGGAGGTAAGAACCGTCCACTCTTCTGGGCACTTGGGGCTGTTCCATAGCCTATTTGTCATCATGACTGTGTTTTTTTATTCTCAGAGGATGCGTCCGAGACCCTGGAGACTGTTTCGTGCAGGAGGTTTGAGCGGGGAGAGATCACTCACTGTCATGACCCCTGGGTCATTAACCCGGGTCTGCAGGGTTCCTGGGAGCAGCCACCCTCCAGCACGCCACCTGGAAGCCTACAAAAACTGCTTACCTAGGACTGATGAAGTCCAGACCCAGTTTGAGGCTCTGTTGGCAGAGTCCCAGAGCAGCTAATCGGCCCCCAGCACCTCCTTAAACCAGCAGCAGGAACAAGAAGCTGCCTGAACACCCGAGCTCCCACCCGCCCCCTCTGGACCGTGTGTTAGCTGTTCCTGCTCCCACTCCCCAGGCTTGATTTCCTGGCATCCGCACTCGGGGTGACTCATCTGACTTGAGGTGCTGAACACAATTTGGTCTTTTGCTTCTGCTCTTCCAGTGTCCTGACCCAGCTGACTCTCGACTCCTGTCTCGTGAGTGTGGACTCTGCCTCTGACAACTTGATCTTGCTGCCCATGACTCGGCCATGACACTGACTTTTCTACAATTCCTCCAGTGCCCTTTTCTGCTCTCCAGCTCTGCTCTCCCAGGAAGACACACCGATCCCTGGCTCCCAGAATCCTGCTTGCCTGCTAGTCAAGGGCTCAGGGGGAATGCTTGTCTTGCCCCCTCCCCTACCACAGCTGCTTTTCCTCAGGGACTCTCCCTAGTGCAGAGGAGAATCAGTCCTGGCAGCAATTCAGGAAGTCACAGAAGGGACGGTCTGCTCAGCTCCCTCTGCAATGCCACTGCCCGAGACCATTACGAGTGGGTGCCCAGTGACTGTGCCGGCAGCTCCTTGAGAGACTCCTGGGGGCAGGGCAGTCGTGTTTCCCGGTGACCGCGGGAAGCCATGCAAAGAGTGCAGCATTGAGGAGACTCTCATGCTGTCCCAAAGGGTTTCTGTTCTCCTGCACGGTCAGACCGTGGAGCCGGGTGGCAGAATGGGGAAGAGCCGGTTGGTGATGAGTTGGAGGAATCACCATAGAGGTGGCAGCAGCTGCAGATCCTGGAGTCGCCTGTGGTCGGGTTACCATGCGTCCGGATTTTCCCGGACATGTCCGGCTTTTGGGGTTTTAAATCGCCCTCCGGGAGGAATTTGTAAAACTCTCCAGAGGGCCGGGATTTCCCTCCTAATGCAGCACTCTGGGGGCAGGGGTTGGGGAGCTGTGCGCTCTGCGGGGGAGCGCGGCACTGTGTCTGGCTCCGCACCCCAAACACACTGCTCTGAGCAGCAGGGTAAGGGGGCCGGGAGGCTGGAAAAGGGGCATGGGGTCCCAAGGGACAGTCAGGGGACAGGGAGCAGGAGGGGTTGGATGGGTCAGGGGTTCTGGGGGGAGCCTGTCAGGGGGTGGGCATATGGAGAGGGGTCGGGGAGACAAGGGACAGGGAGCAGGGGGGGTTAGATGGGTCGGGGGTTCTGCGGGGGCAGTCAGGGGACAGGGAGTGGTTGGATAGGTGTGGGAGACCTGGGGGTCTGTCAGGGGGCGGGGGTGCGGATAGGGGGCGGGGCAGTCAGGGGACAGGTACGGTGGGAAGTTCTAGGGGGGCAGTTAGGGTGGGGAGGTCTAAGGAGGAGACAGGGAGAAGGAAGGCTTAGATAGAGGGCGGGGTCCAGGGGGGTGGCGATGAGGGGACAAGGAGCAGCAGGGGTTGGAGGGGTTAGCAGTTTTGTGGGGGGCAGTCAGGGGGCAGGAAGTGGGAGAGAGTAGATAGGGGGTAGGGCTACAACTCCCCCGCCCCCCCCCCGGAGTGTCCTCTTTTTTGAAAGTTCAAATATGGTAACCCTGCCCTATTGGCCAAGCCTCCACTCCTGAGAGTTCAGGTGAACCTCCCCCTGTTCTCAGGGAGTCTTTGGCTTTCGTGGCTGGGCCTGCCTGCCGAGACAGAGGACTCAGTGTTTCCATTCGGTTGCTCAGTTGCAAATGCAGCCACCCAAAGATGTGAAGAATGGAAGCGAAAGAGCAAAGCTGGATCCTCTGCTGAGCTCCTGCCATCAAGTGAGCCCAGCCTGGGAGAGACGAGGGAAAGCTCCAAGGTGGCTGGTGGCTGCAGAAATCCAGGGGAGGAGAAATAAATAGTTCATGATGAATCCTACGGGCTTTGTCTTGTGTGGTGAAGGGTTTAAAATGGGTCTAGTTACTATCACATTCAACTTTACAGTCGCTGTGTCTGATTGAAGGGCAGGTCTGGAAAGGTCAGAGATCACTCTAGGAGCTTCATGTCTCAGATTCTGTCCCTATTGCCTGCTTTGACCAGCTGATCTCACCCCAACACATCCCTCAGGTGGTCGCAGTGGTGAGCTCTTTCCCCCTTTTTCTGGATGAGCCGCCAGCATGGGGACAGGATCCATGTGGCCAAGGAAAAGGAGAGGCATGGGGGTCACTTGCAGAGGCATGCAGAGAACTTGCAGAGTTGCCTGTTAATGCAGCTCCTACAGGGGAGCACGGTAGGGTACTGTGCACTCAGGGGCACCATTTCAAATTTTGGTGGTGACGGGGAGAATGTGATTTCACCATGATTCAAAGGGCTACTTAGGCACCTGAAAACTCCAGTGTTTTGGCAGATAACCTAGCAATGAGCTGACAGGAACACTTGCCAGACTGCTTTCCGGGGAAGACAGCTATAAGAATGGATCCAGGGAATGGTTCTGTATCTCTGAGCTGTTTGGACACTTTCAGGGAACATTTCCGATGCAAGACAGAGATCCCCAAAGTTATCCTGGGAAACCCTGAGAGACTTATGGAAAACTAGCAGATACCACATCTCTGCTGTCACTTTGCACTGACAAACTTGGACTGTCTGAACCTGTTCATGTATTTTACCTGCTTTCACCTCTCAATAACTTTCACATATAAAAGAAAGAAAATTAAATATATGACGTAGTTACACCGATATAGGGCCGTAGCGTAAACTCGACCTCAGAGTTGTCCCATTGAAATGGAATATTCACAGCAGTCATTAAAGTTAAACATGCACGTAATTGTTTCCAGGGCTGAGATTAAGGCCACAGCTTATGAGAGGGGCAGACGCAAGAAGAGAAGAGCGGTGCAAAAGCTGAAATACCACTTGGAACTTGGCCCAAACAATGCAGCATGACAAATAAACTCATCTTGTTATACAGTAATAGAGCTGGTTCAAAATGGTTTTACACTCACAATGCAACCTTTGAACTAGAAATGCCACTTGGGATTACATTGATCATTTGAAAAAAGTTCCCGTTTAAAAAAAAACATTTTGGATTTCTCTGCCCACTTGAGAGAGAATGTGTCATTTTTCCCACCAAAACTAAACAGAAATTTGATCATTAAAAACATTTGCAAATAAGTTTCAAGAATATGGGGGGAAGTGGTTTCTTCTTCAATTTTCATGACCCTCTCCACCCCCGCTATTTTTGACCAGTTCTAATTATGAATAAATGTCTGTATGTCCATGAATGATAACTATGTCTGCTACTGAAACATTTACAAACAATGGCTCTCATCAGGAGCACTGAGGTCACATTACACAGAGAAACACCAAGGCCTGAATTAAATTAATCTTTAATTCCTGCAAACTCCCGGTCATCCTGGAGGATTGGCAATGCTCCTCCAGTTTCCTGGGCCACATCCGTGTCCCCACCTAATGGATCCCTTCCTCTGGGTTCCTGGGTCAAGCGTCTGTCCTCCATGATCAGGTCTCCTTCCCCATTCTCCAAGGCTGGGTCTCGATTCCTGTTTCTGGTTCCCTGGGCCTGGGCCCTGTCCCTGTCACACACTGCGGGGAGCTCAGATTCCTGTGAATCCTGCGGACTTCCAGGCTGCTGCGAGGGATGAGTCAGCAGCTTCCTGAAGACGAGTCGCGAGTAGGCAAACACTTTCCCTCTATCTTTCCAAAACCCACATTCGTATAGTGAGACTAGCACCCCCACCACTGCCACCACTCCACGCACCATGAGACGATTCCAGGACGCTGGCTCTGAAACTAAAGAGAGAGAAAGGCCCCATGACTAAGGGAGTCCGTTAAATCATCCCACTGCTGCCATGAGGCTCCCAGAAGATGAAGACGTTCCTGGGATACAGTAAGAGCTGAGTTGGGTCATGTGCACATGGTCACCACTCAGAGGAGCGGGAATGAGATCTCCAGGCTCATTATCCCCATCGGCTAACCTGGAATAATTCTGGAATTGCTCAGATGTGATCTTGTAAAGAGATCAGTCCGGCTTTTCCGGGACTAATTCCACAGTACTTTCCTTACAAGCCCCCTACCACGGCAGCCTCCTGTGCCTCTGTAAATGCATCGGGTTTGGTGCAGATCCAGGGTCTCTCACTGGTGCATCGCCAGCTGCTGACCCCATTCACATCGTTCAGATACGCGCAGTCTCCTCCTCCTCTTATCGGAAACCTGCAAGACAGAAGCCAGGGAGCTGGTGTCAGGTCGGAGTTGGACATTTCCCATCAGTCACAGGCAGGGAGAGACGCTCTCGCACAGTGCAGGGAGCTGCTGCACTCACAGCCTCTCACAATTCCCCTTCCTGCACCTGCCACAGGCCCCAGCTAGAAAGGGGGCAGTGGGGCAGCAAGGCCAGGAAAGGTTCGAAGATCAACTGACCTCCATGGAGCATTTATGCCGGGTGGGTATTAACCCAGTTCCTACTCTCCCCCCCCACACACCCAGCTGGGTCTGGATGGGCCCCTGCAGGCCCAACCCACCCAAACTGCCCTGGGCGCAGGTTCCAGGTGACTCTCAGCGTGGCGAGGAGCAGGAGTAATGCTGCACAGAAGAGCTGGGTCCAGGGCTCCCTGGACAGTTTACATCAGCTCTCAGGCCAGAGGCCTGTCAGGACAGGCTGTATTGCAGGGGGCGGCTGGAGTGAAATGCCAGACGCACAAACCCAGCGGCCATGGGGTGACCCCAGCCACTCACACAGAGCTTCCCGTCAGAGCTGGAGGCCAGCGCTTCCCACCTGGGAACAGGGTGGGATCCAGGTCCACAGGCAAATCCTCCCCCATGGTCCCATCCTGGCTACTCACAGCTGTCATGTGCTGGGCTGGGAGGAGGTCCAGCACTACTCTTTGGGCAGGCCGGGATCTCCCTGCCCTCAGGCCACCAGCCTCTGGCTCGGGGTGAGATCTGTCCCAGAGAAGGGAGAGCCCAGCTCACAGCCACCTGAGCAGATGGCTGTGGGTGGCTCCCCCACCAGCATCACCCCAGACGAGCTCTGAGGGGATGGCAATGATGCACCCAGAGCCTCCTGCTGGGGGGGGCGCCCACAGGGGGGCAGATTTCAGGGTTCACACCCCACTGAGATGCCTGTTTACCCAGTTCCGGTAAATTGGCGTCACATTAGCTATCCTCCAGTCATCGGGTACAGAAGCGGATTTAAATGGTAGGTTACAGACTACAGTGAGTAGTCCTGCCATTTCACATTGGAGTTCCTGGTCCTGGTGACTTGTTACTGTTTAGTTCCTCAATTTGTTCCAAAACCTCCTCTAATGACACCTCCATCTGGGACAGTTCCTCAGATTTGTCACCTAAAAAGGACGGCTCAGGTTTGGGAATCTCCCTCACATGCTCAGCCGTGAAGACTGCTGCAAAGAATTCATTTAGTTTCTCTGCAACGGCATGGTGCCAGCTGCGGTGTGGACAGACCCCAAACAGGCCGGCTAACAGATGGGCTCCTGAGGCAATCACAAAGACAGACTGCTGCCGACACCAGGGCATCCTTGCTGGAATATGTGAAAATATCTGGCTGGGATCAAACAACAGGTCATCAACTGACTTGTTTTCTAAGCCTCCTCTGGGCACATTTTCCAGCTTCCCATCAACCGCAAAGGGCTCTTTTAAAAATGCCATTCAGCTGTAAGTACCTAAGACTGGCCACATGGGTCAGACCAATGGCCCATCTAGCCCAGTGTCCTGTCCTCCGATACTGGCCAGCGGTAGGTGCTTCCGAGGGAATGAACAGAACAGGGTCAGTATCGAGTGATCCATCCCATTCACACCCAGCTTCTGGCAGTCAGATGTTTATGGACACTCAGAACATGGGGTTGCATCCCTGACCATCCTGGCTGATAGGAACCGGTCGAGCTATCCTCTGTGAACTTATCTACTTCTTGTTTGAACAGAGTTATACTATTGGCCTTCACAACATCCCCTGGCAACAAGCTCCACAGGTTGACTGTGTGTTGTGTGAAGAAATACTTCCTAATAACATCAGCCACACTATTAGAGGCTAGTTCACCTGTACATCCACCAATGTGATATATGCCATCATGTGCCAGCAATGCCCCTCTGCCATGTGCATTGGTCAAACTGGACAGTCTCTACGTAAACGAATAAATGGACACAAATCAGATGTCAAGAATTATAACATTCATAAACCAGTTGGAGAACACTTCAATCTCTCTGGTCACGCAATCACAGACATGAAGGTCGCTATCTTACAACAAAAAAACTTCAAATCCAGACTCCAGCGAGAAACTGCTGAATTGGAATTCATTTGCAAATTGGATACTATTAATTTAGGCTTAAATAGAGACTGGGAGTGGCTAAGTCATTATGCAAGGTAGCCTATTTCCCCTTGTTTTTTTCTTTCCCCCCCACCCCCCCGACGTTCTGGTTAAACTTGGATTTATGCTGGAAATGACCCACCTTGATTATCATGCACATTGTAAGGAGAGTGGTCAGTTTGGATGAGCTATTGCCAGCAGGAGAGTAAGTTTGTGTGTGTATGGGGGTGGGGGGGTGAGAAAACCTGGATTTGTGCTGGAAATGGCCCACCTTGATTATCATGCACATTGTGAGGAGAGTGGTCACCTTGGATGGGCTATTACCAGCAGAGAGTGAGTTTGTGTGTGGAGGGGCGGAGGGTGAGAAAACCTGGATTTGTGCTGGAAATGGCCCAACTTGATGATCACTTTAGATAAGCTATTACCAGCAGGAGAGTGGGGTGGGAGGAGGTATTGTTTCATGGTCTCTGTGTGTATATAATGTCTTCTGCAGTTTCCACAGTATGCATCCGATGAAGTGAGCTGTAGCTCATGAAAGCTCATGCTCAAATAAATTGGTTAGTCTCTAAGGTGCCACAAGTACTCTTTTTCTTTTTCCTTTTGTTTGTGTCAGACCTGCTGCCTATTCATTTAATTGTGACAGGTTTCAGAGTAGCAGCTGTGTTAGTCTGTATTCGCAAGGAGAAAAGGAGGACTTGTGGCACCTTAGAGACTAACCAATTTAGTTGAGCATAAGCTTTCGTGAGCTACAGCTCACTTCATCAGATGCATTCAGTGGAAAATAACATTGAGTAAATTTATATATACACAGAACATTAAAAAATGGGTGTTTAAAAGTATTTCTCCCCGCCCCCCCCCCCCCCACCACTGTTCCTCACATGCTCTTGTAAACTCCTAGAAATGTGCTGGAAATGGCCCACCTTGATTATCACTTCAAAAGCTTTTCTCTCTCTCTCTCCCCCCACCCCATTCCCCTGCTGGTAATAGCTCATCTTGAGTGATCACTCTCCTTACAGTATGCGTGTTAAACACTCATTTTTTCATGTTCTGTGTGTATATAAATTTACTCACTGTTATTTTCCACTGAATGTATCCGATGAAGTGAGCTGTTAAATGTTAAATTTAATTACATTATGGTCACTATTACCGAGCAGTTCAGCTACATTCCCCACTTGAACCGGACCCTGTGCTCCGCTTAGGCCTAAATCAAGAATGGCCCCTTCCCTTGTGGGTGCCAGGATTAGCTGCTCCAACAAGCCGTCATTGATGGTGTCTAAAAATCACTTCTCTGCATCCCATCCAGAGGGGACATGTTCCCAGACAATATGGGGATAGTTGAAAACCCCCATTATTATTGGGTTTTCTGCTTTTGTAGCCTCTCTAATCTCCGTAAATTTCACAGTCCCCATCCTGGTCAGTAGTATATTCCTGCTGCTAGATTCCTATTCTTCAAGTGTGGAATTTCTATTCGGAGAGATGCTAGGATACAGTTGCATTTGTTTAAGATTTTTACTCTAATTTACTCTATGCTTTCCTGGACATGTAGTGTCACCCCCCCGCCAGCGTGACCTACTCTGCCGTTCTTTCAGCGCTGATGGTCCAGGGTCAAACCCTGCTATCGGATCAACTGGGGTTTGGTTATTTGATCCCACCCACATCCCACTGAAATCCCTCTTGGGATGTCGTCTGGGCCATCTCTACTGTACCCCAGTTCTCACGGCAGCCCCAGGCACTCAGCGTTTGTGACTATCAGGCATCTTTAACGCAGATGGCCCCACTAAAGCCAGACAGATCTGAAAGCTTTGGCCAGTCTCCCAGCAGACAACACTTGCTTCCACCCATCACTAATACACAGAGTACATAGCACTGACTGGTGCGTCGGCCTGAACTCGCTATCTCAGACGCCAGGGACCCAAAGCCCAGGGAATTCACAGAGGACTTACAGGTTGTTGAATTTGGTGCCATTGGCCCATTTCCAGAGGTGTCCAGGGTCCCTCCAGAGGCCAATCCAGTGGTCAAGTCTGCCTTTATAGCGCAGCAGGACAGGACAGGCTGGTGGAGCAATTCATAGAACGGTGGAAGCTGCTTGTGGGACTCGGAGCAGTTCGTGGACCGGCTGGTGGAGCAGTTTGTGGGATGGCGGGAGTTGCTTGTGGGGAGCGGAGCGGAGCGAAGCAGTTTGTGGGGCGGCTGGCAGAGCGGAGTGAAGGCCTATGGAGCTGTGGGGCGGTCAGCTTCAGATCATGTAAGGTGCCCCTTACCTCTCTTCTCCCTCCCATCTCCACCCAGGTTAGGAGGTAAAGCTCTGCACATCAACTTTCGAACTCTGGGGCTGCCCTGACCAGGGACAGAGACTTTTGGGTCATTGGACTTTTGGGACTTTGGGTGATTTCGGGTTGCTGGACTCAAGAACCAAAGGGAAAGAGCATGCCCCAATTTGCTTGGGGTGGGTTTTTTGCTCATGGGTTGTGTTACGAATGCTGTTGGTGGTGTTTCCCCAACATAATGCCACATTGTTTCTTTCTGTTATTAAAAGGCTTTTTGCTACACTCAGACTATGTGCTCGCGAGAGGGGAAGTATTGCCTCTTGGAGGCGCCAGCGGGGGTGGTATATATTTGTCCCAGGTCACTGGGTGGGGGCTCGAGCCGGTTTGCATTGTGTTATTGGAATGAATCCCCTAGATATTGAACCCGGCCCTTGTTGCTACCAACTGTGACGGGCAGAAGGGTTACAGATCCCCTTGTCATTTTATATCTTAATGCAACCCCAAAGCATGGAAGGCTGGTAACAGCTGAAGTGTTACCAGTGAGGCACGGGCACCCACTCCTCCAACTCATTTGCTCAGTGAGTCTGCCTCTGTGCTCAGTTTGTCCGGAGTCTGCTGTGTGACTCCCAGAAACTCGGGGGACACAACAGACCGTCATTATGCCTCAAGATGGTCTCTGTGCCTCACACAAACTCTTCTTCCAGAATCCCCTTTGAATTTCACTCTTTATCCAAAAGCAACGTGCCCATCTGAATGCAGAGCTGTATGAACCCTCTTACGAGCAAACTTTTCGGTCTCTTTTCCTGCTTGTGAATGATCTGTGAATCAATGAGAATTTTCCTAGAATTGTTCATTGTTTAAAATTGTTTGCTGAACACTTTTAACAAGCCCCTTGGAACTGGTGTGGTTTTCTTCTCTAACTGTTTGAAGAAATATTCCTTCCTGTATTGGGTAATTGGAATTCAGTAGTTGGTTTATGTGAGTGGTGATCTAAATCATATGGCCTAGCTTCCATTCCCTAATTGGATGGCCAAATTTTTGTAAGCAGGAGGGTTGCCCAAACAAATAACAGAGGGATAGACAGATAGAGGAAAAGACTTTAGGAAAAGAGCTAGCAGGCCTAGAGAATTTCAGGACACTTTAAATCTCTTCCTGTTTTTTCATGCAACTTAGGCACTTTTGAAAATTTATGCTGAATACTTAAAAATAGCTGGGGACCTTTCTGAAGGAAAGAATCACTGAGCCAAATTTATTAGCTGCCTAGCTTATTTTACATCCACTTTTCTTGTGTCACAGTCACTCCAGATAATTGCAAGTACATGCAGTCATATTTGATGTGATGGTTCTGCTCAGATATTTGTCTAGCTACGCCTCTGGACGAGGGGTTTGGGAAGTTGTGTATTCTTATATACAAAAAAAACCCCCAAACCCTATATACCTGCCATGTATATAGATTTATATGCAATGGGCTCATTTTATGTTACATCCTCATTTACAAACCACTCGCTCCATGGTGCTATTTGTGAAAGGTCCGTTCGCATACTTGATCCATTTCATTTCATTCACTTATATGAATATCAGTAGGAAACTAATGGAAGAATGAGGCCATATTTTGAGGGATGATGTTTATTTATGTGGACTAGAGGTCTTCATATCTTAGAATCATGCTTAAAATAATGTTAAATTGAGTGTTTTCCTTCTGAGCCATTAAATGGATGAAACTATGATCGATTCAGATAATTGTGGGAAGTGCCATTTTTATTTTGATAAAATGTTTGCAAACTCTTCAAAAACATTTTCGCTCAGCTGTGTCTGAAACCCTCGCTGTTGCCCGGAGAAAGTTGATTCAGTGCCAGAAAGACATGACTGCTTTCTATTCGGTTCTGTTTTTTCTAGCAGCCAGCCTTTCCGGTCCACTGTTGCCAGCACTGTAAATTAACACATGCACAAATTGTAGCAGCAGATACTTTTATTAAATTGCTTGTTTACTGGGGCCATTAGCTACGGCCACCACATTTTAAAAAAGCAGTATGATTACAGTTTTATTCTCGGTCTTCTAGGAGAATGAAGAAAGCTACTGACCCTAGCTTTGACTCTTTCCCGGGCCTCAATAGCTACTAGAATCCAAATGATCTTGCATCTAGTCCCTAATAATAAGAAACATTCATCACCTTGCTCTCAGTCACTTCAAAATTCACTTTGTTCAGTCACTGGCGGTATGCTTGGACAGAAATGAAGCAGTAGGGCAGCATGCCTGTCTGGTTTACCACTAGATTACAGCAACATTTATTGTGTATGAAACACTCCCATGTTAAAGATGTTCACACCTGGGATGACCCACACATGTGAGCTTCAAGAGCCCTCACCTCTCTCTCATGTGGTCGTTTAACTTCCCTGAATACATCAATGAAAATCTGTGGTGGTGAGGAATGCATCTATGAACTTCTGCAGTGCTGAGGTGATGCTCTTTTAAAAGAGGAAAGGAGAGACCAAACTATCAAGTAAGGGTGCATAACTAAACCCTTGAGAGTCTTGAGGAAATATTAAAAGACAGAGAAGAGAGCAAAAATAGTAAAACTTATAGGGAGATTTGTTTCCAGATTTGGGTGACTGATGACTCTTGTGGTGTCAATGGGCTCCCAAAAAAGGGCAGAAGCGATTACTCAATACTATACTATACTGTACAGAACAGTGAGAAAACCTAGTACTTTAATCTGAGAGGATGCTGTTACAGTTGCCAGCAATAACTGAGCAGTGTGGTTTGGATGGGGGTTAGATTTCCAGTACTGCTTCTTATTTCAAAATGTAAATAAAACAGCATAGCTGTCAGAATCCTTAAGGACTACTTGAAAGCCAAAAATGTAACAACCAGGTAGATGCAGTTATAAGTAGGCTATCTAGAGTACAATAGAAAGAAATTTCCCCCCAGATAATAGGGATTGATGTAGTTCTTGTACTGGTGTAAAACTCCTTTACCTCCATTATTTCAGTGGAGTCACTCCTGGTTTACAATGGCATGAGATTAGAAGCAAGCCCTAAGCATAAAGTAACATCAGAAAATAGTCAACGCCCCTGCACTTCAGAGTTAGTTTAGTAACACTGACTTTTTTTGGAAATGTGTAGATTCTGACTCAGGATAACCTCTGTTGTATGAATCAGTGTGTTGCGTTGATATTCAGAGCCAAAATAAATCTAGTTTATGAAATTCTCCTTGAGCTGAGCAGATATTATAGACGGCTTGGACTATCTCTTGCAACAGGCGGAGGTCAGGAATTAACTGGAACATGAATTTGTATAGTATTTGATATTTGCTAACTTATGCACATCTAGTACTGAGCTGATATTGGATATGACATATGCTTTATAAAACAAGATACTTATATTAATCTTACACCAATGACAGTATAATGATCGGTTGATTTCTTTGACACCTAACCAGTTTGCGAAGTATAACGTACATCTGAGAAAGTGTTGTGAAAATATCCCAGTTTGAATATCTTTTGTTGTATTTGTCTGCATTCATAAGTTTTCTGACTGGTATGTTGGCAAATGTTAGGTGAATGTTGGAGACAAATATTTTATTAATAATTGTTCTTTCTTTGCTTGCTATCCAAAGCTCTGAACACCTCTGTGGAGGGATTAGTGTTAAAGGGGCAACTGGCTGAGCACACCCTACTTGCCAGGGAAATGGTCTCCTTTTATGTTTGTCAGCATACAAGTGGAGAAAATCAGATAAAAAAATAACAAAATACTCTTGCTGGAAGGTTGCAACATAACTACTTTATTTATTAGAAATCAAAATGATAACACAGGAATCCCAAAACAGAGCGAGGCAAAGCAGGCTGCTCCCTAAACAGAGCACCTCACTTTAGATAGCAGTCAGTATGCAGACAGCCAATTTGACTCAGATCACACCCTTCCTTACAGATCCTCGTAGCCTGCAAGCAGGACCAGGAAAATCCCTGACATTTAAAGTGATAGCTTACAATTTTAAAACTGTTTTTATATGCACTACATCTCCTTGCAGGTCTGTGTAAGGCTAGTAAAGAAGGCCTCTTTTGGACAGGCTGA
Source organism: Eretmochelys imbricata (assembly GCF_965152235.1). Classification (NCBI taxonomy): domain Eukaryota; kingdom Metazoa; phylum Chordata; order Testudines; family Cheloniidae; genus Eretmochelys; species Eretmochelys imbricata. Next base: position 19,160,418 of record NC_135592.1, on the reverse strand, counting down.
GGATGGGCTAGAAAGGGACATAGATAATATTTGTATTAGAAAAATGTCTGGGGACCCCAACTGAAATCAGGCCCCCGTAGTATAGTGTGTACAAACAGACTAAAATAATTCAAAGAGACAAAACAGACAAAGGATTTAGGGGACATAATACAAGCGTAGAGTGAGCAGAATGATGGTCTAGAGATAATAGAATGTCAAAAATCCTTGTTCATACAGATCCTGTGAGCCCTGGTGCCCCAGGCAACTGCGATTAAGGGGCTGCGACAGTTATCATAATTCGCCTACCAAAGCATCACTTACATACAGTCTGAATATTCACCCTTCATGAATAGACCGTCTTTTTGTTCTGTAGTTGTACAGTGCTTGTCCCAATATGGTCCTTGTCCATGGCTATAAGTTATATATAATATACCTGGCTTCACGCACAATCTTATTGGGGCACTAAGTCTGTGAACAGAGGTCACCTTACCTCCTTAGAGATCTTTCAAAATAGAAAATATGCACTAACATTTTTAAGCATGGGTGTCTAGAGTCAGGTGCATAAATCCAAGTTTAGGTACCCAAGTTTGATAATATTGGCCTTGATTAACCTTACATTAAAAAACCAATCACTGCAGAAGGAGTTTTAAAAATTAATAAAAAACAGAATGCTATACTTGTAGAAAATTATACAATGAAAAATGTAAATTAAATGCACTTATGACTGAAAATACAAAGGTAGATGAAAAAAAATCACAATTTTATGAAAAAAACGGAGGTAGGAAAAACAAATGCTTTGCATACCAGATCAAGGAACAGATGCAAAGATCACAATTTAACTCAATTAAATTAAAGACACAGCTTTACAATATAATACACACTATGAAAAGTTATTTGTCAGACAATTTAGGTAACATAGAAAATATTACTAATTTACAAAAAACTTGGCCATCCTACAAAAGAGCATCTAGATAGCCCAAGATGATGCCATGGTTATACTATACAATTTAGGGAAAAAATATGGAACCGTATTTGACAGATATATTTAATGCTGTCTAAGGCCTCAATTCAGCAGAGCATTTACATATATCTTCAACTTTAAGCACTGGAGTAAATCCATCCCTATTTAGCAAAGAACTTAAACACATGCTTAAAATTAAGCTCAGGCTCAGTGCTTTGCAGTATAGTGATGGACTTTTGTACTGAAGCTAAACATTTACATAAAGTTAAACATGTGCAGAAGTGCTTTGCAGAAATGAGGCGCAAGACATTAGGACCTCCTATGATGTTAGCATCTATTTCATTAGAACATACAGATGGAAAAGACAAAGATCATATTTAGAGACCTATTTTGTTCTCATGTCATGATCCAGCAAAACTTTTTAGCACATGTTGAACTTCAAACATGTAAGTGGTTGCAGTGATTTCAATAGAACTACTCATATATGCTTTGTTGCATTGGGGCCGTATAAAAGTAATGGCAAGCATCTAAGCAACCAGGATGAAAAACACTTTAGGAAATAGTAAGTGAGGATTAAAGGGGCTTTATATGCAATGAAAAGTAGATATGATACTGACAACAAAAAAGCCCTGAATGTTCTCCATTCAATCTGAAAAAGAAAACCTCATTAGTAGCTCCATCCTCATATGCAAAGAAAGCCTTTGATTGGGAGGAGTGGAAATATTTAGTTCATACTTGGATAATATGCAGCCTAGTGTCTCGTACCTCGATTAGAGAAAAGGTATGTGTAAACACCCAAGATTTAATATATTTTGAGTGGATTTGCTTCAGAGGGATTTCCCTCCCTCCCCCATCTAGAGCCAGGGCTGTTCCCTCTTGCCTTCATTATTTGTCATCTCAGTTGCACTTTTCACATAAGCAGAGAGGATGAAAACATTGCAGGATTGAAAACAATGTCAGAGGATATAAAATAATGAAATATGCAGGTTACATATATATATTTCCAACAAATCCAGTTATTTTCCTCCCACATTGAATTAATGTATGCAATTTGTTTGGATAACTCTGGATTTTAAATGAACTATGGGAAGATTAAAGTATTGGGAATTTCTATTCCACAGCCTCTTAAAAATTACTTAGAATTGTGCTTTTCATTTAAATAGGCAAACTTTTCTGAAAAGCACCCTGGTGTGTAATATATATCTCAATTAAACCTTATATCACTTTTGAATAATATTATAGGATGCAAGAATTACTAGAAGCCTCTGATTACAAAAAAATGAAATTAACATTTTGAAAATATTCTTGCAAACCTTAATTCTTTTTAAAATATTTCCTATAGTGGTGCCTGAGTCAACCTTCCCAAAGCTGCTACAATTTCCTACAAGGCTGGATTAGTGAATTATTAATATCTAACCAACCTCTACCAACCATATGAGAAAGTGACAATCTTTTAAATTTCTCTGTCCAAAATAAATTTTAGTCTAATATCTATGACTCTACAAACAAAATTCAGTCTGTACTTCATAGTTTATCCAGGCCATCTTCTCTATACAATTTCTCTAATTCTAATCTGTTAGTATAGATGTGGTGAAATTAGTGATTTTATAGCAGAAGTATCTGAACTACCCAATAATGAATTATTTCTGAATTCAAACATTCATCAGTGTTGTATAGTTTTCATTATCGCTTACTGCTGGCAAAGAGAGAGGACATTGATTCAGCAGAATCTCGATTAACACATCATTTGTAAAAGCCAGGAACATTCTAATTTAGAAATAACTTAAAAGCGTATGCCACTGTGTTGCTATATGGAATCTCTTTGCTAACTATAGGAAGCATGCATATGATTAAGAGTTAAATTGTGGCATTTAGCCGTTGCCCCAAGTAGGAAAGGGTACAGAACTAAAGTGAGAGAGGGTGCAGAATCTTGGGGAGGCATTGTATATCACCACTGGGAGGAACAATTCCTCCCCAAACACTTCAGTGAGCAGGTGGTCTGCACCATCCTTCAGTATTGTGCAGTTTGTTCCCAATGGTGTGGCTGGCCCACTCTTCCATAGCCTTACCTACTTATCACTCTGTGGGACACTATGAGCTCCTGGGATGGACTAAGGGAGTGCTCCTTGCTCTTATGTAAGTGTAGGAACTGTTGTGACAGGCCCTTTATGCAAGCCTTTAATGGAGAGCCTGTCATAACACTTTATGGGACAGACAGTATGTTCCCCCTCCCCAATAAATTAGAATGCTGCAGTATTTAAGACAGGTATTTCTCGCTAAGGTCATCTACAGGATTATCTTTTTTTTAAAAAAGCTAAGCATTTGAAAGATAAAAAATGATGGGATAGTTTGTGCTAGGAGAGTAAAGTTTTCAACGACATCTGGCTCCTATGAATTTACACAGAAAGTGTTATGTTCTAGGTACATAACATTGTTTAGTTGGACTGGGCACTCCCCTCCTATTCACCATTAAGGTCATCAGGAGGGAATCAGAAAATTTTCCTTCCTAGTAGCAGCCGTGTTAGTCTGTATCCGCAAAAAGAAAAGGGAGGACTTGTGGCACCTTAGAGACTAACAAATTTGCCACAAGTCCTCCTTTTCTTTTTCCTTCCTAGTGTTCCAGAGAACAATTTCTAACTGTTGCGCTGCTGGAGCATGCAATCCTCCAGAAAGAGTGATGGATACAGAATCTATACACACCTAAGATCTCTGAGCCCAATAATTACAAAACTGAGGTACGATTTGCCTTAGAGAGAGAGGTTTTCGCACACCTCACATGGGGATTTTTGAGCTTCGATATTTTTGCTGTGTGTAGCTAGCTAACTAGAATAGATCAATATTCAACCCTCCCCACATTTACCCAAGAGCTCCACATCCACCTGTCTTTTAGTAGGGTTGTATATTCACTAGAATTTGAAGAGCATCTACATCAACATCCAGATTACATCTCCTCCCTGCGCAATGCAGGGAGAAGGCACAAATAATCTCTCTCCATCTTTAAACACCTGTGAAGGGCGGAACCTGAATCATAGAATATCAGGGTTGGAAGGGACTTCAGGAGGTCATCTAGTCCAACCCCCTGCTCAAAGCAGGACCGATCCCCAACTAAATCATCCCAGCCAGGGCTTTGTCAAGCCTGACCTTAAAAACTTGGAAGGAAGGAGATTCCACCACCTCCCTAGGTAACGCATTCCAGTGTTTCACCACCCTCCTAGTGAAAAAGTTTTTCCTAATATCCAACCTAAACCTCCCCCACTGCAACTTGAGACCATTACTCCTCATGCTGTCATCTGCTACTACTGAGAAAAGTCTAGATCCATCGTCTTTGGAACCCCTTTTCAGGTAGTTGAAAGCAGCTATCAAATCCCCCCTCATTCTTCTCTTCCGCAGACTAAACGATCCCAGTTCTCTCAGGCTCTCCTCATAAGTCATGTGTTCCAGTCCCCTAATCATTTTTGTTGCCCTCTGCTGGACATTTTCCAATTTTTCCACATCCTTCTTGTAGTGTGGGGCCCAAAACTAGACACAGTACTCCAGATGAGGCCTCACCACTGTCGAATAGAGGGGAATGATCACGTCCCTTGATCTGCTGGCAATGCCCCTACTTATACATCCCAAAATGCCATTGGCCTTCTTGGCAACAAGGGCACACTATTGACTCATATCCAGCTTCTCATCCACTGTAACCCCTAGGTCCTTTTCTGCAGAATTGCTGCCTAGCCATTCGGTCCCTAGTCCGTAGCGGTGAATGGGATTCTTCCATCCTAAGTGCAGGACTCTGCACTTGTCCTTGTTGAACCTCATCAGATTTCTTTTGGCTCACTCCTCTAATTTGTCTAGGTCCCTCTGTATCCTATCCCTACCCTCCAGCATATCTACCTCTCCTCCCACTTGAGTGTCATCTGCAAACTTGCTGAGGGTGCAATCTACACCACCCTCCAGATCATAAATGAAGATATTGAACAAAACCAGCCCGAGGACCGACCCTTGGGGCACTCCACTTGATACCGGCTGCCAACTAGACATGGAGCCATTGATCACTACCCGTTGAGCCCGACAATCTAGCCAGCTTTCTATCCACCTTATAGTCCATTCATCCAGCCCATACTTCTTTAACTTGCTGGCAAGAATACTGTGGGAGACTGGGTCAAAAGCTTTGCCAAAGTCAAGGAACAACACGTCCACTGCTTTCCCCTCATCCACAGAGCCAATTATCTTGTCATAAGAAAAGGAGTACTTGTGGCACCTTAGAGACTAACCAATTTATTTGAGCATGAGCTTTCGTGAGCTACAGCTCCCTTCATCGGATGCATACCGTGGAAACTGCAGCAGACTTTATATACACACAGAGATCATGAAACAATACCTCCTCCCACCCCACTGTCCTGCTGGTAATAGCTTATCTAAAGTGATCATCAAGTTGGGCCATTTCCAGCACAAATCCAGTTTTTCTCACCCTCCACCCCCCCAACACACAAACTCACTCATGGCCCACCTTGATTACCATGCACATTGTAGGGAGAGTGGTCACTTTGGATGAGCTATTACCAGTAGGATAGTGAGTTTGTGTGTGTGGTTTTTGGAAGGGGGTGAGGGGGTGAGAGAACCTGGATTTGTGCAGGAAATGGCCCACCTTGATTATCATGCACATTGTGTAGAGAGTTGTCACTTTGGATGGGCTATTACCAGCAGGAGAGTGAGTTTGTGTGTGGGGGGGTGGAGGGTGAGAAAACCTGGATTTGTGCTGGAAATGGCCCAACTTGATGATCACTTTAGATAAGCTATTACCAGCAGGACAGTGGGGTGGGAGGAGGTATTGTTTCATGATCTCTGTGTGTATATAAAGTCTGCTGCAGTTTCCACGGTATGCATCCGATGAAGGGAGCTGTAGCTCACGAAAGCTCATGCTCAAATAAATTGGTTAGTCTCTAAGGTGCCACAAGTACTCCTTTTCTTTTTGCGAATACAGACTAACACGGCTGTTACTCTGAAACCTATCTTGTCATAGAAGGTAATTAGATTAGTCAGGCATGACTTTCCCTTGGTGAATCCATGCTGACTGTTCCTTATCACTTTCCTCTCCGCTAAGTGCTTCAGAATTGATTCCTTGAGGACCTGCTCCATGATTTTTCCAGGGACTGACATGAGGCTGACTGGCCTGTAGTTTCCAGGATCCTTCTTCTTCCCTTTTTTAAACACGGGCACTACATTAGCCTTTTTCCAGTCGTCCAGGACCTCCCCCGGTCGCCACGAGTTTTCAAAGATAATGGCCAATTCTCTGCAATCACATCCGCCACTCCTTTAGCACTCTCGGATGCAGCGCATCCGGCCCCATGGATTGTGCACGTCCAGTTTTTCTAAATAGTCCCCAACCACTTCTTTCTCCACAGGGGGCTGGTCACCTCCTCCCCATGCTGTGCTGCCCAGTGTAGTGGTCTAGGAGCTGACCTTGTTTGTGAAGACAGAGGCAAAAAAAGCATTGAGTACATTAGCTTTTTCCACCTCCTCTGTCACTAGGTTGCCTCCCTCATTCAGTAAGGGGCCCACACTGGTTCTAATACACTTTGCATTTGAGCACTTCCCGATTCCCAAAACGCATTATACTGTGCCTTGTAAAGCCACAATGGATCTAAGTGAAAGTCAAACAGTGTTTTGGGTGGCCCACAAAGGTTTATTGGCTAGAGGTAATGGTATGAGTGGAGCAGAGAAAAAATTAAACTGGGCATCTAGAAAATACATTCTAACAGTGAGATCAACTAGTCTGTTAGACAGTCTCTACAGGGAGTTGAAGGCCCCCCAATATTTCAGTCATTATCAAACGAGACAAAAAAACTTGCACACACAGTGTAGGGAAAAATCTTATACTGTCGCAGTTGTGGCCAAGATAAACTAATTGGAATTTTCCATATCTACTTTCTGTGCTATTTTGGGTGAAATGAACAATTCGAATCTGTAGCATAAATTTTGGAACTCAAATTCTGCCACTTTTACTTATACGGACTATTCATGGAGCAAAGTACTACGCAAGGAGTAAACATGGTGGAATCAGGCCCTTGATATACAAAGCCCTCAAGATATATCTTTGTCTAGTATGCTGCAAATTGGAAGATATCAAGCCTAAGTATTCTAGTGGTGTTATTGCATATAGATTTCTACTAGAGGTTTTTTTTCCTTCTGCTTTCAGTACTTACTGAATGGCATAAGGAATAATGTAAATGCACACAAACTGGAATAAAATAGTAGGTAATTCACTTTACTTAATCTAGTAAACAATGTGATATAAATAGAGGAAGAAAAGTCCTATGTACAAATAGCAAAATGTTAAAAGCGTTAAGATAGCAGGAATAATTGTAAGCTATTGAGTGCATTTAAAAAAAATTATTGATTTGGTATGCCAATTCACAGAAGACATTCAATTTGACATAGCTGGATACATAACGGACATACACACTTTATCTGGCTGCGAACACTGCTCAAGTGGGAAAATAAAACTGCCAGTGTCACTTACAATTAAGGTAGCAAAAGAACAACTTAATTGAATACAGAGCAATATACAAGCTTAGTTGTTCAAGACAATTTATTGTTAGAAGTGTAGGTCTGGAGCTGCTTTCGTTTGTGAACATGGCTAACAGGACCCTAGAGAATGCCTGAAACTTTATTGATAAACAACAGCAAATAAAAAGACAACTTCACTGACATGATTCAGCAATATTTCAATTTCTACATGGTGTGCAAAACCATCTCAGTGCTTCAGTCAAAGCAGAAGTCAGCCTCATGATTTAAAAAAACAATACAACTCTGAACATTTGTTTAATAGTACAGTGGGAACAGGTACTAGAACATTGTATAACTGAGGTCCGGAGGCCATAACTTTCTTCCTTACGAAACTTCAATGCACACAAATTGCAATCAGTTACAGAAAGAAGTCAGCATTAATTCCTAGTTTAAGAGGCATCAAACAATGATCTACCAGAATTGATTGAATTAAAATGAGAATATCTTAAAAAATAAGGAGTACTTGTGGCACCTTAGAGACTAACCAATTTATTTGAGCATAAGCTTTCGTGAGCTACAGCTCACTTCATCGGATGCATACTGTGGAAAGTGTAGAAGATCTTTTTATATACACACAAAGCATGAAAAAATACCTCCTCCCACGCCACTCTCCTGCTGGTAATAGCTTATCTAAAGTGATCACTCTCCTTACAATGTGTATGATAATCAAGTTGGGCCATTCCCAGCACAAATCCAGGTTTTCTCACTCCCCCGCCCCCACACAAACCCACTCTCCTGCTGGTAATAGCTTATCTAAAGTAACCACTCTCCTTACAATGTGTATGATAATCAAGGTGGGCCATTTCCAACACAAATCCAGGGTTTAACAAGAATGTCGGGGGGGAGGGGGGAGAGGAAAAAACAAGGGGAAATACTATTAATTTAATTTTATTATGATTGATGGCACTGGTAGGCTTTGAACTTGCTTAAAATTATAAATATATCAATAAAATACTGTGTTTGATTTTATAAATATACTAATATATAATAAAATACTGTGTTTGATTATACATATGTATAATCAAACAGTATTTTATTATATATATAGTGGCTAGGGAAATTAAAGTTCAGAGTTACATTTGAATCACTGAAAAACATGGATTTTTTTGGTTTTTTATTTGGAGAATTTTGGTTTTTTTTAAAAATCACGAAAAACTAGGATCGCTGGTTATAGCATTGTGAGACTGATTCCACAGTTAAGGCTGAATGGATCCTGGCCCTACTCATAGTGAATAGCACCTTAGCAGGCCCATTGCTGTGACTCTTTGAATAAGTGAACAAGGGTGGCAGAATCTTGCCCATCGTTTACATGAGTCTCTTTAGGGGAAAGGGAAACCAGGACCAATACTGTGTGAATCTGATTCAGGGCTCCATGTATGATGGTGTTTCCCCCACCCTTCCAGAACTTCTGTAACCTACCTTAAAAGCGAGCTGCAACCTGGAGTCCATGTAATTAACAATAGGACAAGTTTTGCAAAAACTCCACATATTAATAAGATGAATTCAAATGTCAAATAGTCTTGAAATAAACAGGTAAGACATCCAACCAGTTCTCCCTAATTACCCTAATATTTTAGAAGGGCACCTCCCTTTTGCTAAAAAGGTTTTGATTTACATCTTAGAATATATGTAAGGATACCCATTAAATAGAACACACAGATTATGGCCTCTCTACCCAACCAAACTATGTATGGAGAGAAAATATAGGCCAGGATATTGAAAAATCCAGTGCATTTTTCTATTTCTGCTCCCAGCCTACCAGGTAACTTGCATCCAAGATTATTATTTATTTTTTTTAAAGCTGGCCCAGGAGCTCAATGAACTGTACATTTTGATTTCTGTAAGTCTTGGAACAAAGACGACAGATAAATGCGGTGCCAATATTTTTAAAAGGTGAAGAGGAGGACCCAGGTAATTGCAGACCCGTCAGCCTGATGTTGATCCTCAGCAAGATAATGGAGCAGCTGATATGGGACTTGATAAATAAAGAAATAAAAGGAGGATTATGAAACTAACACCAACCAAACTAAGTTTATGGAAAATAGATTGTCCAACTTGATATTATCTTTTCATGGTATTACAAGTCTGTCTGATAAAGTTAACGGTGTTGATGAAATATATATTTTGAGTTCTGTGAGGCATTTGATGTGGCACCGTGCAACATTTGCTTGCTGAATGCTAGTGAATTGCATCTAATGTGGGACGAAACAAAGAAGAATTGGGGAAAATAATTTTCAGGGTTCTGAGAAATGCTGAAGGTGAGATTAACACTGGTAACCTTTTCTGAGATCTTCCTAGTATCACCGTATAAGCAAAAACAAGGGGAAGACTGATACTCGAGACTAAATGATATAAGAATGAGTGTTTTCTGTTGTTCACAACGAGATTAGATGGCCTCCACTTAAACAGAAGAGGTACTAGCCTACTGGGTTGAAGATCATTAAGGCTTGACAGGTGAGCTTTATATTAATTAGGGAGGGAAGGAGAAGATCTGCGTCACTCAAACAGTCTAGCATGTACTTCCAACTTGCACAAGAACAAAAGATAATCATTCTGCAACATGGGATAAGAATAGAAAAAAAGGTTTAATGTATTTGTAATTGCAAATTGTATGAGTGATAAGCAAGAAGAAGATAGAAGCGATATGCAAATAGAGATTGTGACCCAATAGGCATAAGTGAAATCTCATGGGCTAATTCTTACAAATTGAGTGTCAAAAGCTGTATGTTTGCATAGCTGGTGTCACTTTGTCAAAAACAGGTGCCAGGGAAATTATACCCCCTTACCCCTCCCAACGAAAACAAAAAATCAGTGAAAACACTTTTCTGGGGTTGTTTGTTTTTTTTAAAATATTCTGAGATTTTTTGGGTTGTCATTGACAACCTGAAGACTAAATTTTTAGTTGATGAAAATATTTTGATTTGGGGATTTTTAATGAAAATCCCAAAAGCTTTCTACAAAAGTGAATTTTTTAATTAAAAATGGATTTTTTTAAAAGAAAAAAAAAGACATTTTCTGTCAATCTGTAAAAAAATTCAACCTGATGTGGCAAATACTTTTGACTGTAAGTATGAGAACATTTGTATAAGGGAAGTGATAAAAACTTTGGATAAGTATACAAAGAATGAATTACAAAAGGAAGAACCAGAGTGGACACCTGAGACAAATTCCAAGAAATTGAAATGAGCATGATCAATACCCACCCTGTGGCCCCACCCCACCCCCCTGCAAAAAAAAAAAAAAAAAAAAGGGCCCATTCCTGGATCAACTCTCCAAGAATTTAAAATGGAAAGATTCCGTATTTTTCATGGGGAAATTCACTAACCCAGATATTTGTGGGGTAGCACTTGCACATGTCTGTCCTGCAGAGAAGGACTGTTGATGTGAACTCGGACATAAGAAGAGCCTTGCACTCAGAGGGAGAAGGCTATACAATGCCAATCATTGTGCAGGACAAATGTAAAAACTTTTAGGTCCTGAACAAGATACCGATGTATTCAGGAGGAAGAGGAACGCTTTGCACAGAACCAAGAGAAGTTATTTAAATACAGTTAACCATTCTAGACTCCATTATCCAGAGACAAGCACAGTTACATTTCCATATGTAAGCATGTTTTCAGGACCACGGGTTACCTTACAAACCTAGCAAAGCAGACTGCTTGCTGTAGCAGGCAAAACAATGGCTAACTCCAGAACCAGAGCCAAAGAACAGATTTATTTCAGCATAGGCATAAAGTCCCAAACCACAGTGATCAGCTGAGGGTGACCAGCCAGTGAGCTGACCAAGTATTTACAGACAAGGATATATGCAGCAAAGGCAAAGACAAGTCTCAGTATGCTCTTTTATACCCAAGATACTACCAGACTTTTATCAACACCCCTTGCTTCTGACTTGTTACATAATAATGAATGCTCTGTGACCAAATATAAGATTCCACATTACACCCTAAATTATAAAACTTGTTTATCTACTTATTACAATGAAAAGAACTATCAATCTTAATATTTGACAGGGATTTTCTTGGTTTATTTTGATTATATTTGGCTGGGTCACCGTGACATTTCATTGTAACTTCATCCTTGTTCTGTACCGAAATATCAGGGACATTTAAAGAGTTGAACGACAGGATACATAGTAAGCCAAATGGCCATGTTTCACCTAATCACTGTCTCACCTCCTTACACTATATAAGAGGACCCCTGTTGGAAACTTTCCTGCAAGAAATCTAGCCTGGATTTCATATGGAACCATTCTAGGCTGATAAATCTATGTTTTATTATTCTTGCACCAGTGTTCAGCTGACCTGACACTCCAACAGGCTGTCATTTGAGGACACTCCGAGACTCTCATCCCACTCCAGTTCCCACTGGGGCTCTATAGGAGGGGAAAATGATGGTCATTTGGAAGTTTTGGTAACTTAATGTGTTTCTGGGGTTTGGAAAGCGAGGGCTACATTTCCTGTTTGATCCCTGAAAGAGGGGGTAGTCCAAACTCTGTCAGGGAGAGGGCTGATCATGAAATAACTTAGTGGGAGGCATTTAAAATGAGGTCTGATTTTAGAGAAATAATATATATAAACTATGCCTACTCAGTGGGATGATCTGGCCCCAGGCAGGGAGGCTAAACCAACCAGAGATTAAGGAGTCTGCTACAGCTTGGACCAACACAAGTGGGTCTTTTAGCTCAAGCAGAAGAGATTCATGTATTAAGATCCAGTGGTCCCATGTTTGATCCCAGCTCCTGACAACCAACTCAGGGGTGCTGGTGACACTTCAGGATGACTTACGGAAATAAGTGTGTATTTTAAAAGTACTTCGCAAAATATCTACAGCACCTGCGTAAGGAGGGAGACAGGCAACACAGTGGTGCAGGAAGAGGAGAGTTTTGACCAAAGACAATAGCAAAACTGGCTCTTATCAATTACCATGGAATCTTTGGGGTCTGATTATCATTTGCACTAAAGGTTCTTTATACTGTAAAGGAGATACATAAAGTGGGTGTAAGTGTACACTAGTATAAATGAGAATTAGGCCCTTTGATGGCTACTCAGAGCAGACTGGACTTTTACTGGGGCATAGGGGGATGCATTTCCCCTTCAAGAATAAGTCACATAGAACTCAGTTAATCTCCTTCAGCAGGAAGAATGAAGGGCAACAAAATTAATGAGGGGTATGTAACAGCTTCCCTATAGGGTAGATTAAAAAGACTGGGATTGTTCAGCTTGGAAAAGAAACAACTAATCACCAGCGATGTGGAGAAAGTGAATAAGGCAGTGTTATTTACACCTTCACGTAATACAAGAACTAGGAATCGCCCAATGAAATTAATAGGCTACAGGTTTAAAACAAACAAAAGAAGTACTTCTTCACACAGTGAACCTGCAGAAGTTATTACCTGGGGATGTTGTGAAGGCCAAAAGTATAATTGGGCTAAAAAAAAAAAGTGTTAAATAAGTTCATGGAGGATAGGTCCATGAATGGCAATTAGCAAAGATGGTCAGTGATGCAACACCATGCTCTGGATGTCCCTAAGCCTCTAATTGCCAGATGCTGGGACTGGACAACAGGGGAAGGATCACTAGATAATTGCCCTGTTCTGTTCATTCCCTCTCAAGCATCTGACATTGGCCACTGTCGGAAGACAGGATACTGGGTTTGATGGACCACTGGTCTGACCCAGTATGGCCGTTCTTAAGTTCTAAGTCTAGAGTTTATCATAAGGAGGGATTTAAGCCAATGGCACCAGGTTTTTCCAACCTGAGGTTTAAATAACTGTAAGCCATCCTCCAACTATGAGATGGCTCCCTTCATGTGGTGGGAATGGAGCACAGAACCTCATTTTTTTCGGCTGCAGTCTAAGAAACAGTCCAATCAATTTTATTACGCACAGCCAATTCACTTCTAGTGTGGGAACCTGCTTGCCAACTTTTGGCCTGATGTGAATAAAAATGGCAGCATTATAAAAAAAAAAAAACCTCAAAAAGGCATTTCTTAATAGTAATGCTGAAAGAACCTAGGACACTTAAATATAACTACCCTGTTGGGCACCATTATTAAGAGTGAGATAAAACAGACCTTTAGAAAAAAAAGTAGGACATAAAAGCGTCTTTATAGGAAATTATTATTACAAAATACACATAGAATGTAACCTAAGAGATTTTGGAACACAAAATCCTATTTATTTTTCTTCTTCAAGGATTCAAAGAAAGGCACCTGAAGATGGCAATTGAAAAGCTCTCCCCAGGAGTTAAAATAAACAGCACAGCTATTGTTCTGAGGCAGATTATATACTTGAACTGCCTATGACTTTCTTCAAAAGTAAACTCCATTGTGTGTTGTTGTGGAAACTGTTCAGCTTCCAATGGGGCAGAGTGGTAAGGTATCAGGCAGCTGCAGCTTTCAGTATAGCACAATTACAATTGAAATAAAAGCTGCTTTGTCTTACTTTGATCATTAAAAATTAAGATTAATGCATTCTCTCGCTGATCAGTGACAGACACATTTTGAACATAAATGCAAAAATAAAAATGTTCTACCAGTTTATCCAGAGCACAAAATTAAGACAGGAAGATTCACTGGAGGCTCAGAAATAGAGGTATTTCAAACTTGTTTTTAAAAAATATGTATTTCCCAAATGACATGCTTCTACAAGATTAACATTGGTATAAAGTGGCTGTGTGTGTATTATTGCTATAATTACTTTAGTAGCATTAAGTATGGTTTATTTATTTATAATGTGTGTATATATACAGAGTGTAGGTAAAAAGAAAAGGAGTACTTGTGGCACCTTAGAGACTAACCAATTTATTTGAGCATAAGCTTTCGTGAGCTACAGCTCACTTCATCGGATGCATCCGATGAAGTGAGCTGTAGCTCACAAAAGCTTATGCTCAAATAAATTGGTTAGTCTCTAAGGTGCCACAAGGACTCCTTTTCTTTTTGCGAATACAGACTAACACGGATGTTACTCTGAAACCTGTCAGAGCGTAGGTAGCAGCTAGTGCTAAGGCTGCATAATGGTTTCAATTATATGCCCCTGTTTTCACAGACTGGTAAGTTATTAAAATAATTTACCTATTCAGAATGTACTTTTCATACTTGGTCTCTGTCCAAACACTATATTTTCTGGAAAGTCTCAGCAAAATCCTTTCATTGTCTTTTTAAATTAGGTGAGGAGGAAAACAAATACACCATCCTCATTTAAAGAAAATGGACTACACCAAATACTTTGAAACCTGAAGCATGGCATTAATGTGGCTTTTTGGTAGGTTTGGGGAAAAAATGAATGATCAAAGTTATGATAATTTGAAATAGGCATCATGAGCATACAGAGTATTAAACTGTGTTAGTCCTAGAGGTGTTAGATTACAGCCTCTTGAACCACCAGCTTGATGCCAAGGAGCTATAACCTAACCTATAAAACCTGGCCTATCTGAAAATGCTCTGCATAGGGGTACTCCATTCTGGCACATAGGCACAACAGACAGGCCCTGAGCCTCCATCCCCTCCTCTGCTGGCCTAGGGAGCTTGTTAGAAGCTGGGAGCGGATGAGCCCATTAAGGAACCTGTATCAGTGGCATAAGTTAGCAGTGCCTGGAAACAGCTCTAAGTGGCTTTGCAGCCAGAGCCCCGACAAGCAGGAACTGGGTGCCTGACACCCACCTCTCTCATACTGAAATATTGCTCAGCCATGGGAGAGAACCAAGCCCATACACTCGCACTGTCAGACAGCTACACTTTTCAGTGTAGGTCAATATCCTGTTTAAGGTATCTGTCCTGCTGTCCATTTCTACGCCCTGCAAGTCCACTTGTGCCTGTACCTTCCAATCAAAAATTGTCTATTTGAATATGTCAGCAGCATGTTACATATTCAATTGTAATTTCCCCAGCTATAGGGCTTTGAACCACAGGAAGCATGGGTGTCTCCAGGACAACTGTTGTTCTACACCTATGGTGGGACAAAAGTAAAATCTTTATGTTAATTTTTAGATCTGTCAGCCACCTTTGACCTCAAGGTTTAGTTGAATCAGCTACATTCCCTATTAGGGGCAGATAGGTTCAGTTTTAAGGGGGTTCCACTTTTCCCTTTCAGACAGGTCCCAGAAGATGGAATTATTCATCAGTCCAAAGGGCACTCGTGTGTGGAGTTCTGTAGGGGGCCTCTTCTGTCCCCATCTTATTGTCTGCTGGGGGGAAACTACAGCTTGGATAGTAATACCATCAGAACGTTTGGTACACAACTCTCTCTTCTTACATTAAACATGAGTGACAGTGTCTCTGATTTCCTTGGACTTGTCTGAGAATGAATTGAATGAAGCTCAGTCTGGACATAACTGAGGGAATGCTGGTGGTGAATGCTCTAGTTAAAGCTGAGATGTTGTTTCCCATCTATCGGCTTCTTCTCTTCTTCCCCCGCCCCAAATGTAGCAATCCGCACCTCATCCATAGAATATTGGTCCCAATTTAGCTTTCTAACTAAAAATAAATAAAGGGACAAAAACCGAGTGGTTCCAGTTGCAACATCCTCATTAACATTGCATTATATTTTCCCCTTGAACAGCCTCAGAGAGCACAATCAGTAGGGCTGGTCACAGGACAAGGTACCACTCAACCTGAGAAAAGCCAGTACAAACTGGGCCTGTGTTACTAACATATCTGTTTAGCTATGATGTTTCTATGCAGCTGCATGGATGATATCCTCCATGGACGTCCTCTCGTTATTGATTCTTCTTGGTGAAGCCAAGATGTGGGTCAGAAAGTAACATTACTGTCACTGCCTCCGAAGACAAAGACGTATTAAGGGACAGAAATGTCCTCTTCTTGCCAACAAATAAGCAAACAACAAAATAAAACTTTAACCATGGAAATAATTGAATTGAAACAGAATAATGGAAACAGAAGATGTTTGGGGTGAAGTGCGTGGAATGGCTGACTGATATAGTTGGTGCCCATATATCAATAATCAGACTTCCTTCAGATTAACATTCATGTAAAAAAAAAAAAAAAGCCAAACATAAAATGGCTTTGTCCAGCCTAAACTTAAATAGAAGTAAAATACTAAGGCCAGCTTGCCTTAACCAAGCTCTCACTGGATTCTCTATGTTTTGAATCTAATTACCCCGTAAGGTATCTACCATCCTGATTTTATAGAGGGGATTTCTTTACTTCTATTTACTCCTATTTCTATTAAAAGTCTTCTTGTAAGAAAACTGAATGCTTTTTCATTGTTCTCCGATCCCAGGGTTTGGGTCTGTGGTCACCTATGCAAATTGGTGAGGCTTTTTATCCAACATTTCCCAGGAAAGGGGGGATGCAAGTGTTGGGAGGATTGTTCATTGTTCTTAAGATCCAAGGGTCGGGGTCTGTAGTCACTTAGGCAAATTGGTGAGGCTTTTTTACCAAACCTTGTCCAGGAAGTGGGGTGCAAGGTTTTGGGAAGTATTTGGGGGGAAAGACGTTCCCAAACAGCTCTTCCCCAGTAACCAGTATTTGTTTGGTGGTGGTAGCGGCCAATCCAAGGACAAAGGGTGGAATATTTTGTACCTTGGGGAAGTTTTGACCTAAGCTGGTAAAGATAAGCTTAGGAGGTTTTCATGCAGGTCCCCACATCTGTACCCTAGCATTCAGAGTGTGGGAGGAACCTTGACACAGCCTAATTTCAATTACTGGAAAGATAGTGGAACAAGTTATTAAGAAATCAATTTATAAGCACCTCAAGGATAATAGAGTGATAAGGAATAGCTAGCATTGATTTGTCAAGAACAAATCATGCCAACCCAACTCAATTTCTTTCTTGGACAGAGTTACTGGCCTAGAGGAAAGGGGGAAGCTTTAGACATGATACATCTTGATTTTAGTAAAGTTTTTGATACAGTCCCACATGACATTCTCATAAACAAACTCGGACAATGTGGTCTAGATGAAATTATTAAAAAGTGGCTGTATAACTGGTGGAAAGACTGTACTCAAAGAGTAGTTACCAATGGTTTGCTGTCAAATTGTGGGGACATATATAGTTTGGTCTGTCCTGGGTCTGGTACTATTCAATATTTTCATTAATCACTTTGGATAATGGAGTGGAGAGTATGCTTATAAAATTTCCAGATTACACCAAGTTGAAAGGTGTTGCAAGCATTTAGGAGGACAGGATTAGAATACAAAATGACTTTGGAGAATTGGTCTGAAAATGAACAAGATGAAATTCAATAAAGACAAGTGCAAAGTAGTTCACTTAGAAAGGAAAAATCAGATGCACTACGACAAAATGAGGAATATCTGGCAAGGCAGTGGTACAGCTAATAAGGGTCTGGGAGTTATAGTGGATCACAAATTGAATATGAGTTAGCAATGTGATGCAGTTGTGAAAATGGTTAATAATCTGGGATGTATTAACAGGAGTGTCATATGCAAGTGATATGTCTGGTTCTCACACTGTAAGAAAGATGTGGACAAACTGAAGAGAGTCAGAGGAAAACAACAAAAATGATAAAGGGTTTAGAAAACCTGAGCTATGAGGAAAGGTAAAAAAAACTGGGCACGTTTAGTCTTGAGAAAAGACAAGTGAGGGGGAAATCTCCTTCACTGGAGGTTTTTAAAAACAGGTTAGACAAACACCTGTGAGGAATGCTCTAGGTTTACTTGGTCCTGCCTCAGCACAGGGGGGCTGGACTAGATGACCTCTTGATTGGATAGGTGGAATTTTCTATGGGGTAGTTCTACTGTACTGAAATTGGTCTCAGATCCACAACTTAGTTTTCTTTTACAACTATTCCCTTTGGAAGCTGCTTGTTTATATTTTCTAAAGCATTTGCATGAAAAAATGTCACAAAGTTAAGTGCTAAAAACAAACAAGGAGGGTTTCAAATTCCTAACCTCACAAAATAATAAATGGATTTCAATCTGATGTAGACAAATTCCTGGTAATAACAGTGCCATGGATAGGGATGCAAAAGCACACCAGCCGTTCTGTCGAACATAGAAGATAGTTGCTATTCTCTACAAGAGCCATTAAAATGAAGATTCCAGTTATCAAGCACACACAAAGGATGTGTGCCAGGTGCCCAGATTGATGGATTCTAAAGTGAAGCTAAAACTGAAGGTCGTGGGTGGCATATAGTAAATTAGATATTAAAACAGATGGTGTATTGCTAGTCCACCTGGATTGAAAAGGGAATTTACTAGAATTATGCAATAATGCTACTTGTTCCTCCCCCCCCTCCCAAAAAAAAGACAAAATTATACTTATTTGAAATTTTCCACATGCTTGGTGTAGGTTATTTGCATTTATGACATTTTGCTTTTCTCTGAAATATTCAGTAGCCTGGCCATTTCTCGTGCAAAAGCATAAAAACAAAAGACAAAGAAAAAACTACTTGAGTGAAATGTCACATTTAAGCAGTATTGTGGGGTTAATTACAAAGAAATAGAAAATATGGACAGTCACATGCTCACACAGATAAAACTAAAATTACTGATAGGGTGCAGGGGGGCAAACAGGTAAGGAAGATGACAGGCATAGGAGAGGACCAGGGAGAGGTGGTAGTAATATGAAATAGAATAGAAATATTATAATGGCATTTCATACATCATTGGTCTGATCTTACCTAAGTTGTGTCTTACCTATATTCAAGTTGTGGTCACCTATGTCAAAAAGTATACAGCAAATTGTAGGTCCAGATGTTAAGATTAATCTTTGTTATATTTATATATTAGAATATATATATTTTTTAATATGCACATGCATAATGTGCATAATTATTGTGATCCTGGGCATACATGATACATACAGGAGCAGAAAGCTGGTTAGATGTCTACCTTCCCAGCATGGGTAACATGAATTGTCATAATTGTTGGCACAAATTGTGTGTATTTTTAAATATCCAGGCCTTAAGCATGATCTTGCCCATCAGTATAAGCAATGAAAAGCCAATCCAATTAAAGTTAAAATCCAAGCTCTTATTGGCTGTGTACAATTCCATTCCACTCTGCAGAGGCACATTTGAAAAATCGAAGTAAATTTAATTATTCTTTTCCCACTTTGTGGTAAGTGAGGTATTCTGCTGTTTGTAAAAGCATAGTGCAGAAGGAGGTAGTAAGGGTACATCACATTATAGTACAACATTGCACTACTATAATGTCTTTTATGTGATGAACTCACCTCAGCCTGACTCTCTGATGTCGCCTCTCGGATATCTCATTAGCCATTTAACATGGCAAAAACCAAATTGCTGATCCTTTCCCCAGAACCTCCTCTCTCTCCATTCTCGGTCAGTGATACCATCCACCCTCCTGCGGTGATTCATGACTGTAACCTGGGAAGCAGGGAGGCTCCTTCCTCTCCCTAGTCCATCACATACCAGCCACCTCCAAGCCCTATAATTTCTTCCTTCGTGGTATCTAAGATCTGACCTTTCTTTCCTGACAAGACAGCTGAAATACTTCCCCTATCTCAGTTACGATAACCTCCTCCTCTCTGGTCTTCCATACACAACATCGTTGCTAAAGTAATTTTCTTGCTGCATCAATCTAATCATTTCTTTGACTGCTTCCATTGGCTCCCCCAGTTTCACTGCATCAACATCCAGTTTCTTCTTGTCGCCTTCAAGGCCCTGCATAACTTTGCCTCTTAACTGCACTTGTCTTTCTCTCACCTCTGCTAAAGATGTTACCCTATTTGTCTACTTGTCCCTCAACTATCGCTTTGTTTTCAGCACTCCCTTCCTGAGCTGGTCCTCAAAGCTATGACCCCTTCTCTTTCAAGTTCCTCCTAAACCTGGCTTCTGCTGCAACTCCAACAGAAAGTTAGCCAGCTAAGACTTCTTATTTCTTTTACCAAGAAATCACTCCACTATGTTGTGCCCTTGCTGAGTAAATATATTCTCTTAATGATGTAACCCTTGGCCTTCCTTCCTCAACCGCAACCTCACTCTCCTGTTAATATCATTTGTGATGTTAGTTTGTAAGATTCCTGGGGCATGGACCGTGACTTGTGTGTTGGGAGACACCTAGCACTATTGAATGCTATATGAAATAATTCCCCAGATGAAAAATACCGAAAACCAGAGTTAAGGGTGAGTATTTCTTGGTAATTTAAGAACAAAAACATTACAGGAACATTGTAATTATCTCAAATATCAAGCTTTAGAAACCTAGCAATTCAGATTTAAGGTAAAACTTAAAAGATATCCAAGGTATGAAAATGCACAGTTAAGGCACTCAGTAACCTTAACTCTGCCTCTCTGCCTATAGTGATGCTATGGAACTACCATACAGTTATAATCAGTACATAATAGTGTTTGTAGTTCCAGATTAGATTAGGCTGACTTTTAAAGACATTAGATTTTTTTCATTTTTAGTTTCCTCACCAAAACAACTAACCCTCCCAACTTTTCCTCTGAGAGAGGTAACTATTGTCTCCATTTCATGGAGGGGCGACACTGAAGTACAGAGATGGTAAATGATTTGCTGAAGGTCACACAGCAAGTCAGTGGCAGGGCTGAAACTAAATCTCAGATCGCCTTACTTCCAGTTGCTCTGAGCAGTAGGCCTCTATAGGATGTAGTTCAACACAGGTCACTGGAAGCAGCCTTACACTTCTGCTAGCAGTAGTGCGACCATACCAATACAGAAGAGCCCATAAAAGAAGAGTAGGGAAAGGGGAAGTAAAGTAAAAAGGAGCTAGATCCTATTTTAATTTTCTTTACCATATATAACCTTCCAAAATTAGTCTGGTGTTTCTAGATAGTATAAGACAGTTTGGATAAATGCTTAGTTTAGATGATAAGAGGTCTAGGGTATAATCTATTTTTTTCTAATTGCTTAAACTCCTACACTGGCCTTTTTTTTTTCTGTGTTGAGCGAAAATGAAGGTTTCCATTTGCCATTAAGAAGATGACATGTTAAAATGGAGGTTTGATAAAACATACAAATAATATTAAAAATGAGAAACATTTGAGTGAGTAAAATATAAAAAGAAGGTTACGAGGTGGAATAACCTGTTTTGGCAAATACTTCATTTCAGCATAAAAATGCACACGAAGGAAACTGATTTCGATGCAGTAGATTTGATTTCAACCCATCAGTCCTCAAACACTGTAATTTAAAGTAATACAAAGAAAATAATTCATTACTTAAGTCAGAATACTCGGGTGCTGAAAAAATGCCTTTTTAAATTACTTTTCTACAACCTATTTCCTATGAATTATTCATTTAGTTTATGGGAAGACAGTGTTTACCACACATTTCCTGCCAAATTGTGCTTTTCTCTCAATGTTTAAAAACTTCAGGGAGCTCTACATTGCATATAATGGTGCAGTGGGCGGCCTTAAAATGGAAGCCTTTTCCATACTGCATTTTGTGTTGAACTGCAGGAGAGCTTGTTAAGCTCCATTCAGCAAATGCTATTTGGGATTGTGTAGTAATCGATAGGTTGTGCTCATATGAATATCCCAGTATTGCCGCTGTGTGTGGTGTTGGGTGGGTTATACAGGACCCTAAGATACAAACTAGGATGGTGTTGCCATGCCGACTGGATCTGATTACTGAGGTGGAGCTAGCTGCTATGTGGTCTTACTACATTTTGGGCATCTACTGAATACAGACAATCTCTGAAATGAAGTATTTTTTCCATGTAACACTGTCTCTTTCAAGTAAGTGTTAAGAATTCCACCAGGCAGATGGGTTTATTTTATACTTCTGAACTGAGAAGTTGTGCAGAAAATGACGAAGGAATGTGCAATGCAAGTAGGGAATAAGCAGATTGGCATGTTTAAGCATTTCCTTGCTTTTCCTTGGCGGGCTGTGTTAGAAGTTGAACGGAGCACAATGAATCAAAAATGCCTTCCGTGCTTCAACATGCTAACAGAGGGTGCTTAATGCCAACTCATCAGAGGCCCCAATATCATCCCTCCAAGTGGATTAATAAAACTCACTTGAATCGAAACACAGCATCTTATCTTCCTTTGTTACCTGGGAGTAAGCAGTGCAGACCCCAAATGCATCGGTGCCAATCAGTCATAATATGAAGTCCAAGAAACAGCTGGAAGTACAGTACATCCAGCTATCCTCCTTCCACCATTTTGCTTAGCTGAGTTAAAAAACACAATTGCTGTCTTAGCCTGATTGGAGCTTGGTTCTGAGACTATGTCTAAACTGCACACTCTGCTTAGGTCTTTGGGACCAGGACATGTGGACTCAGTGTTTCCAAGCTCCTGCTTGAGTGTCCACACTGCACTGCAAACCCAGGTTTACAATTCCTGGACCCAGGACTCACTGCAATGCTAACACATCCATTCTGCACTTTGCAGCCCTTCTGATTTGGATCTGTGGCTTGACCGGCATCCACACCGTAAAATGCCAGGGCTTGGACCTGAGTGAGATTCAGGTTTTAACCCGAACCCCCTAGCAGAGTACTAGGACCTGCATGCTTGCTGACCCAAGTCAGACTGATTTCTGTGTGGATGGGAGAAAGGGGTGTCTGGGGTATGGATGCATCAGAGTTGAAGCTGCTGGCACTAGGGTGGTCAGGTGCCTGGCTTTTGATTGGAAAGTCCGGCCAAAAAGGGGACCTGATCTGAAACCCAAAGTCCGGTCACTGCAGGTGGGAGAGGTGGGGAGATGCCAAGTCACCACCTGCACCAGCCCCTACTCAGCCAGGGCCACCTCCTACCTGCATCAGGCAGCTGCAGCTCCCAGCCCCCACTCTGCAGGTGAGTCCTTCCCAACCTACGTAGGGAATGACAGAGGGAGGGGGAAAGAGGAGCAAATGGGGGGGAGGGGCCTCAGGGGGCAGGGCAGGGGCGGGGCCTCAGCAGGAAAGAGGCAGGGAAGTGGGGGGTTCCAGCACTCCTGCTTGAGTGTCCAGTTTGTAAATATTACGAAGTTGACCCAACACTGCCCGCACCTGCACTCGGCATTGGTGCATGTCTGAGTACCACTGGACGGGTGTGGATTTGGCAGCACATATTTGCCAGAGCTACCAGGTGTGAGCCAGGAACACAATATGGATAGTGAGTCTGATTCCTTCAGAAAATCCACCCAGCTTTTGGTTTTGTTTGACCCCAAAACATTAGGTTTTTGCTGTTTCTAAGCAAACCATGTCTAAAATAAATCAGACAGTCATTATCATTGCTACAGCTTGCCAAATGTGAAACCTGAAGGCCATCTCAAGGCTCATGTGATCCAAGGAACGTTGGCCTCTGTGGCCAATCCCTGATCAGTTCCTATCGAGGAGGTTCATAACACAGCTATTTGGCGTTCTCTGCACACCTTGACAAAGCATTTCTTGGGCTCATCCTTAGGAGAGGGGTCAATGCAGTGGTGTAAATAGTGGCATTCATTGGATATAAAGGTGTAAATTGATCAGAAAACAGTTGCAAATAATAAATGAATGTAACTTGCACTGGTCTGGCTTTCATGAGTTGTGTAAAATGAATAATTTACACCCTGCAGGAGGCAGGAAAAAACAACTAACACTTAGCAGGAGGGTGCAAAAGACGGTAGCCAGGGCTTACTTTATCTTTCATCCCCTGTTAGTACCTGTCTTGTTGCTTCTCTCTTTCTGCCCCCTTGACCTTTGATTTTTGAATATCAACGCCAACCAATTGCATAACCAATGCAAGTTTTACCTATTTTCTAACCAGCTTACACTCAGCAGATAATCGTTTGTCAGCATACAACCATCCATTCATGGCAGGATTCAGGAAATAGGAGTAATTCAACTTTTCCTCTCCTGTAATTTTCAATAGGGGATAGGACATGGCTTTATTTTACTCTGTGTTTGTATTGTTTTTGAGGCTCTCTTTCTTTCAGTGAAGACATTAAAACCTCATTGAAAATCATATTATCTCTTTCCATATACAAGTGAGATATTGACACTATGTGGAAGGTGTGTTTTTACATTCTATTACCTCCTGTTGCTGCTTACAGTACCTCTTGTAGTGTTGCATTTTTATTGTTTCAAAGACTTCTCTGGAATATTTTAGTACCCAAGACTGGGTATCTGTTCTGGCAGGATGTCTCTGGACAAGAGACAAATTACTGGTAACTGTTATTTTGTGAATATATACACACCTCAACAGATCGTCACTCACTAACCTGCCTCCAGAGTTGTGTCTGTTTCCTTTAGTCTGATTTTATAATATCTAATATTTTTTCTCTTTCCTTCTCCCTCCCTCCCTCCACCCCACTTCCAACTCCTTCCTTGTGCTCTGTGGTTTCCTCACAATAACTTTTACATCTCCTAAACAGTCATTATTATAAACCAGCCTCTCAAAATTAAATAACTTCTATCCTGGGAGTTGTACTCATGCAGAATGAAAGGGAAAATGTGTTCCACAGTTTGTAGTGAGGAACCTCATTTTTCTTGTATTTCATAATCCTTTTCTGTTCTTTTTCACGCTTTTACTCGTCCTTTTCATTCTACTGTCTGTAGTTATCATCACACTTCACTGTGATTAATATAGTCTCAAAACTCTAGTGTTATTGCGTCTGAACACTTGGTAACTTCTTTGATGAGAACATGTAGCTGATTCGTTTGTACACTGGCATACTTTCCTGGCATGAGTTTTTTGTGCTCTCTAGAAAGTTAAAAAATAATGTTGTTTTTAATTTGCAAAAATTGAAAAATAGAGTTCAACTGACTGATTTTAAAAGCATTATTTGAGCTCAGAATAGGCATCAGTGATCACCATATTCCTAAACCCCAGAGTAACTTTGGGAAATATGAACATCGAGGAAAGATATTTAAGATTAAATGTGAGTGTATAGGGAGGGACAAGAGAAGGCAGCATGGTACAGGGAAGAGTGTGAAGTATTGGGATTCAAGATTCTCGACTCTGCCACTGGGGTGACCTTGGGCAAGTCACTTCGCTCCTCTGTGCTTCCATCTGGCAGCAGGGGTTTGTCAGCCCTGGCAGGCAGGGAACCCAGGAGAAGGAACACTGATTTCAAAAAACCTCAGGCCTGGCTCACCAGTTTGTAAAAGTTGTGCCAATCACACATGCTCTGTGGGTCTGCACTGACGCTGCCAGCTAATAGGACAAGGAGAAGCAAGCATTTAAGATAAAATGGACTATGCAGCATTGTGTTTTTACTATCTGTGAAGCTCAACAAACATATTACAAATATGGGGTGTATAACGTAGTAATCTTAACCTCTTTGCTAAATTGATATTTTGCAAAAGAGCTGGTTTTCCCCCCACTTAATCTGGGAAACTATCTGAATAATTATTTCGCAAAAAGTACAGACATCTGCAAGTGGTTTAGTTGACTTGCTTTTAATCAATAAACTGTCCAGCTGGGATCTCAATATGTATACTCCTTGAATGGCAAGGAATTATCCCTGGGTGTGGGTTTGTTAGTGGGTTAATAATGTAAGTATTTGTAATTTTGTAAATATAATATAATTTTAGGTGTGTGCCTCATGCCTCAACAGATGCAAAGTATGCTAATATTGGTTGAGCAAAAGTACATTCCAGAATGTGCCATTGCAGTCATAGCATGTTTTATTGCAAAAAGAATACAAGTGATTTCTGACTGTTGATAATGAATTTATGGATTGTTAATCCACCAAAAATCTCAATCAAATGGTATGTAAAATATCATCATACCAAAAGCGTGTAAATAAAAATCAGGGAGTGATTCACTGCTGTGTTAGTTCAGTTTTATGCAGGACTCCATTGAAGTCAGTGGAGTTACTTCAGTGTAAAGCTGGTGTAACTCAGGAATTTAGTTTATACTTTCAGGGATAACTATATAGGGCCAGGTATGCTTCAGCTTGTACAAGCAGCTCCAGTGAGGCAAAGCAGCCAAGCGATCTAGGGAATCTAGCCCACTGTCTGTAACCAGATAGGGACCACGTGAAAATGCTTCATGTTTGTGAGGCAATTGTAAATGACAATTCTAAAAAATACTTCCCCACCCATTTCTCTCCTCTCCGTTTCCCCCATCTCTTCCTCCTCTCTCTGGTGGTCTCCTCCCTCATATTTTTCTCTCCCTCCTCGCTTCTTTCATCCTGCAGTGGCTTGAGCAGAACTTCAGAATAGCCACCAGTGCCAACCCCACTCCTTTCAACTGAAGAGAGTCAGAGCTCCACAGAACAAGCAACTCAGGCTGCTGGTGCTGGCCCCATCCTGTGCTGGTCAGCACAGCGACAGCAGGGCTTGAAAGAAAATCTGCTGGCATCACTTGGCATTAGCCTGGCTTCAGAGAAAATTCCATCCCTCCGTTGATTGTGTAGCGGAGCTTCAAAGCAGAGCAGGCTTAGTGTTGAGCTACATTTCCTTCGAAGCTTGACAACTGAGCAGAGCAGAGTGGGACTAAAAGCATTTAAGAGGCTTGTATAATTTCATAACCTTTAATAACCTTTACATCTATGCAGTGAATACTAGCATGAGAGAAAGGGGTTAAATCAAAGCAATCTTTACCTAGGGGAGCTTCCCTAGAACTGTGGAGAAGCAAAGAGTAATAATTACTATGAAGACCACCCATGGATCATGCTTTGTGAATCCAAATGAGATATTATGGTGATAGGCACTTACATGCTGGGGTTACAGGTGCTACAGACAAATTGTAGAGGAGTTAAAAATAATAATTAATCTTCTATTTCCGGGTGAAATATGGAGGTCCAATGAATTCTGCCCCTTCCTATGCATCACATTGCATAACTGAAAAGGTGCATTTCTCCCTGCAATTCCTAGACCTCTGATGCAGCGGGTATTGGCCTCAGCTGGAAGCAGGGTGATGCACTAGATATAGCAATTTCTGTGTTCCCATGAGATAGTTCTGTTTTGGATTCTACTGCTATTTGATTGCATTCAAAGAAGAATTTGTAGTTGAACTGATATAGAAAGAAAACTGGCATAGAACACACAATAACTCACTCTGTCAAGGATTTGGCATAGCATTCAAGGGAAACCAACTATGATTTACGTCAATACAGAACAGATAATTTCCTATTGATTGACTGCCAGATCCTTGATAAAATAATGAGTTAGGCTCAATGCCAGTCATTCCTGGGCAGTGGCAGGCCAATGTTTCTATTACGCATGCCCTTGACAAGGGTTCTCTCAAAATTTGCAAGTAATTTGAGTTTATAAATTCTCTTTTCAAATACAAACTCAAGTAAACTAAAGTAGAGATTACTTGTACTTGAATTTAATTTTTGTTTTAATATGTGCACTCGTATAAGCGTTTGTGTCCAGTTCTGATAGTGAACATGCACATCAGAGTTTTTATGTTTGTTTTTGAACCAAGTGATTCTGCTTGGTAGGGTTTCCTCAGAGGAGATAGGGGAACATCCCATATTCATTTTAGTTTTCAAAGGAACTTAACTCATGGGGTCAGATTCTGAGAGTCTAGCAGTAAGTGGCACATCTGACTTTGTTCCCAAATCCTTCGTCCCAGTAGCTGGGCTGGATGCTAGCTAGCTCCATGGCAGACTGGGCAGGGCCGGCTCTAAAGTTTTTGCCACCGCAAGCAGTGAAAAAAACTGCTGCCACAGATGGCAAAGGGGAGAAGCTGCCGCCAAATTGCCACTGCAGACGGCGGGACTGAGGAGCTGCTGCCGAATAGCCGCCGCGGCGGAAACTCTGCCGCCCCTTTCTAACTGCTGCCCCAAGCACCAGCTTGGAACACTGGTGCCTGGAGCTGGCCCTGAGACTGGGGCAAAAGAGTTTTCCATACTCAGGCTATGAAGTAGCTGCTGGACCTTTCTATTATTGCAGCTCTGAAAACGCACTAGCCACAGTGGTCCAAAAACACTTCATTCCTCTGAGGGTGGCTATGAAGAACATGGACATTATATATACTAATTTTTTGAATGTTTTGTATCTCTGTCTAGCTCTGTGAGTTTGTTGATAATCCTGCAGGAACCACACACAACACTAGTAGATAGAATTCAATTTCCTGGTGTTCAGAGGGCCCATACCAGCAATCCATTCTGTGAAGAGCACCTCCAGTACCCTCTGGAGACGTGCGTAAGTGAATTTGGTGCCCTGCTCAAAACCCCAGGAGATCTTTAGTCAGAAACACGAAGCAAAGAGACTTTAGAATAGTTAAAAAGACAACCTGAGACTTAAGAGGGGAGAGATGCTGTCTGGGATGTCCAAGGAGCAGTAGTTACAGGGGAACGCATCTCACCCAGCCCAGTGACAGAGTTAAGTGGAACCTACTTAAACCGTCAAGGAAAGGCTAAGTTAGGCAAAGCGAAATGCATATAGGCTTTTTGTGATTTTTAAACCCTGTTCTCTCATTGCTATGTACCTTTGGATTAATGAACAAATGTGTTTGTTTGGAAGAAGCTTGAATCAGACACTGATGACAAGCTCCCAAAGGGATAGTTATTGAAGGTTCAAAATACAGCTGGATGTGTGGAATTATCATGGTTGGGAAACAAGGGGACTGCAGTAAGAAACCCAGTCTAATAGCAGAGTGAACTGCAGAATTCTACCCTGAGAAAAAGACAGGCCTAGATCTGTCACTTGAAGGGGTGTACTCAAGAGATACTGCAAAGGCATCTAAAGCATAGCTCGCCCTCTGAGTGTGACAGTGGGGAACAGAAGGATCCACATAAAAGAGGATCCTCAGGCACACCCTTAGCCCACTGCTTCTTTTCCCTTTTAGCACACATAGGGAGCTACTGCTGAGCAGAGCTAAGGTCTGCACACACCCGGCATGGCTCTCCATATCCTATCCCCTATTCAACAGGGCTGATTGATTCTGTTCCCAGGTGTCCCTTCTGCATCCATGGAGGAAAGGGCAGGATTTGACCCTCTAGGGATTATGCTGTTGACTTCAGAGGGAGCAGGACTCAATCCTAGAGCATCATTAATGGTTGCCTGAATTTCACACGCCAGCAACATAACTGTTTGCAAAACTGCCTGCTCTATACATAAGCTGGTGAAGCACGAACCTGCAAAACCCACATAAAAATCATAGCCAGGACCACTACTTCATTGCCACATAAAACCATGCTGAGAGGCCAGAAAGAACAGGAAATGTACTCTAATTCACTCACTCCTGCACAGAGACATCGCCTGTTAGGCTTACAACTCTGGGTGCATATATAAACAATGTACAAAAATACAACTGGCCTGGTTCCCATATCAGAACAGTTCTCCCCCCGCTGCCCCACTATGCCCATAATCCCATTTATGAGAAGCCTGGGATATGAGACAAGCTTTGCACCATGCCCCACAGCTCAATGCATTCAGGTTCTGTTGGACTAAGGAATAGATTGAGTCCCTTCACTGATGGTCCCGCCAATGAAAATTCTCTTTCATCAGCACCCCAGTGCTAAACCTGTGGTGTTGTTATCTCAAAGGCCTCAGCAGATCTCACCTATGGTTGTGTCACACAGAATGAGAGGTAGTCTCAATGCACCAATATTAAAACCATCAGAGATATATAGGTTAAACCCAACAGCTTCCAGCAGATAACCATGAGCATTATTACAAATGCACTTGCTATGGGAGATACCACTAAGGCTCATGCACAGACAATCCAGGAAGTTTTTGGAAAGTGTAGGGGACAATTTCCTGGTGCAAGTGCTGGAGGAACCAATTAGGGGCACAGCTCTTCTTGATCTTATGCTCACAAACCAGGAAAAATTAGTAGGGGAAGCACAAGTGGATGGGAACCTGGGAGGTAGTGACCATGAGATGGTTGAGTTCAGGATCCTGACGCAAGAAAGAAAGGAGAGCAGCAGAATACGGACCCTGGACTTCAGAAAAGAAGACTTTGATTCCCTCAGGGAACTGATGGGCAGGATCCCCTGGGAGAATAACATGAAGAGGAAAGGAGTCTAGGAGAGCTGGCTGTATTTTAAAGGATCCTTATTGAGGTTGAAGAACAAACCACCCCAATGTGTAGAAAGAATAGTAAATATGGCAGGTGATCAGCTTAGCTTAACAGTGAAATCCTTGCTGATCTTAAACACAAAAAAAGAAGCTTACAAGAAGTGGAAGATTGGACAAATGACCAGGGAGGAGTATAAAAATATTGCTCGGGCATGCAGGAGTGAAATCAGGAAGGCTAAATCACACTTGGAGTTGCAGCTAGCAAGACATGTTAAGAGTAACAAGAAGGGTTTCTTCAGGTATGTTAGCAACAAGAAAAAGATCAAGGAAAGTGTGGGCCCCTTACTGAATAAGGAAGGCAACCTAGTGACAGAGGATGTGGAAAAAACTAATGTACTCAATGCCTTTTTTACCTCTGTCTTCACGAAGAAGGTCAGCAGCCAGATTACTGCACTGGGCAGCACAGCATGGAGAGGAGGTGACAAGCCCTCTGTGGAGAAAGAAGAGGTTCAGGACTATTTAGAAAAGCTGGACGAGCACAAGTCCCTGGGGCCGGATGCACTGCATCTGAGGGTACTAAAGGAGTTGGCAGATGTGATTGCAGAGAATTGGCCATTATCTTTAAAAACTCATGGTGATTGTGGGAGGTCCCAGATAACTGGAAAAAGGCTAATGTAGTGCCCATCTTTAAAAAAGGGAAGAAGGAGGATCTGGGGAATCACAGGCCAGTCAGCCTCACCTCAGTCCCTGGAAAAATCATGGAGCAGGCCGTCAAGGAATCAATTCTGAAGCACTTAGAGGAGAGGAAAGTGATCAGGAACAGTCAGCATGGATTCACCAAGGGCAAGTCATGCCTGACTAATCTAATTGCCTTCTATGACGAGATAACTGGTTCTGTGGATGAGGGGACAGCAGGGAACGTGTTATTCCTTGACTTTAACAAAGCTTTTGATACGGTCTTCCCAGTATTCTTGCCAGCAAGTTAAAGAAGTATGGGTTGGATGAATGGACTGTAAGGTGGATAGAAAGCTGGCTAGACTGTTTGGCTCAACGGGTAGTGATCAATGGCTCCATGTCTAGCTGGTAGCCGGTATCAAGCGGAGTGCCCCAAGGGTCAATCCTGGGGCTGGTTTTGTTCAATATCTTCATTAATGATCTGGAGAATGGCATGGTTGTACCCTCAGCAAGTTTGCAGATGACACTAAACTGGGAGGAATGAAAGCTATTCTAGAGGGTAGGGATTGGATACAGAGGGACCTAGACAAATTAGAGGATTGGGCCAAAAGAAATCTGATGAGAATCAACAAGGACAAGTGCAGAATCCTGCACTTAGGACGGAAGAATCCCATGCACTGCTACAGACTAGGGACCAAGTGGCTAGGAAGCAGTTCTGCAGAAAAGGACCTAGGGGTTACAGTGGATGAGAAGCTGGATAAGAGTCAACAGTGTGCCCTTGTTGCCAGGAAGGCTAACGGCATTTTGGTCTGTATAAGTGGGAGCATTGCCAGCAGATTGAGGGACGTGATCATTCCCCTCTATTTGGCATTGTTGCGGCCTCATCTGGAGTATTGTGTCCAGTTTTGGGCCCCACACTAAAAGGCTGTGGAAAAATTGGAAAGAGTCCAGCAGAGGACAACAAAAATGATTAGGGGGCTGGAACACATGACTTATGAGGAGAGGCTGAGGGAACTGGGATTATTTAGTCTGTGGAAGAGAAGAATGAGGGGGGATTTGACAGGTACTTTCAACTACCTGAAAGGGGGTTCCAAAGAGGATGGATCTAGACTGTTCTCAGTGGTAGCAGATGACAGAACAAGGAGTAATGGTCTCAAGTTGCAGAGGGGGAGGTTTAGGTTGGATGTTAGGAAAACCTTTTTCACTAGGAGCGTGGTGAAGCACTGGAATGGGTTACCTAGGGAGGTGGTGGAATCTCCTTCCTGAGAGGTTTTCAAGGTCAGGCTTGACAAAGCCCTGGCTGGGATGATTTAGTTGGGGATTGGTCCTGCTTTGAGCAGGGGGTTGGACTAGATGACCTCCTGAGGTCCCTTCCAACCCTGATAGTCTATGATTCCAGAAGCAAAACCAGCTGGAGTTTTGCAGCAGTCTTCAAGTGCAGCTGCACACAGAGAGAATTGGAATAATCCAATTTGAACATAATGGGCTGCAAACTCTACTTAGGGCTGGCATCTTTTCACCACTCAGGAGTTACAAAGAGGCTGGAAAATGGCTCTGTTGGAGGGGAATTGCCTGTAAGTGAAAATGTGTTGGCTCCAGGTCCTGCACCTGCTGATTCATTAGAAAGGGCCATGTCAAAGCAATCCTGCACTGGTATGGGGTCCATTAAGGATGGTGCATCAGTGGTGCAACTAAGAGCTGC
This sequence comes from Eretmochelys imbricata, assembly GCF_965152235.1. Classification (NCBI taxonomy): domain Eukaryota; kingdom Metazoa; phylum Chordata; order Testudines; family Cheloniidae; genus Eretmochelys; species Eretmochelys imbricata. Next base: position 19,127,751 of record NC_135592.1, on the reverse strand, counting down.
CTAGAAGTGGCTCCAACTCTTGTTGGGGCTACAGATGGCCTTGAGATTCAGAGAGCTTGAGCCATCTCCTTGGTACCTCCTCCTTCTTCCAGCTTCAGGAGAGAATCCAGCTCAATTACCTCAACTGATGTAGCATATATAGAATACTTCTGAAAACTGCCATTAAAAAGACATGGACATATGTCTGTGTGGTGGTCTTTTTGAGTGTTGCTGTTTTCTTAAGCTCCCTCAGTCTCCTATAAGCTATCAGTTGGCCTCTGTGGCCTCAGGCTTCTAGCTGGCTCACACTGTCCAACCCCTTCTAGGGTACAACAAACTCCAATAGAAAGAGTTCCTTGCCCTTCAGGATTAATTATAACAAAAATGGCTTCTTACCCACCTGCGACTTAACTCCCTTTGTGGAATTAACTCAGCAGGGTTTCTTCCACACTCCTACTCTCATTGGTGACCAGAAACAGATCCAGGCTTGGCTTGGCTTGGCTTGGCTTGGCTTGGCTTGGCTTGGCCCGGCCCAGCCCGGCCCGGCCCAGCCCAGCCCAGCCCAGCCCAGCCCAGCCCAGTTCCTTTAGCTGTGGCATAGGGAACATCCTACCTTGCTCCATTGGCTCCAGCCAGGAACCATATTGCTAAACCCAGGCAGCTCCTTTTATTTTGGCCTGCTGAGCCTTGATTGTTTGTAACTGGTCCCCAGCCTTTTTAGCTGCTGGAGGACCAGCTCTCAATGGTTCCTAAAATGGCTGCTCTCTGGATGTCTCTTTAGGCAAGGCTGGAGGTTTAACACTTGCTGCTCTTTTCCTCTCAGAGAACTGCTCCGGAGGCTGGATGCAGCAGAGCAGAGGACCCTCCAGAAGGGAGCCACAAAGGCCTGGTACACCCTGCCCACAGTCTGTTTTGCTTTTTAACATTTTAAATAATTCATAGAGAAGTATTACGTTTTTAATAGTAATGTATGGTTAGTGACATGACAGTGTCTCACACTGTATTCAAGCACATTTCTCTGGTGCATTGTGACTGCTAAAGTGGTCTAGTTTGAAAGCAAAGTAGTTTGGGAAGCGGCCAATTTTCTCCCATAGCAATAGCGTGAACATCTAACTTATTTCCCCATTGCCAATTCATAGAGGAAGAATTTCTTTCACTAAATGCATGAATGGCCAGCTCATTACAAAGTAGTTATTCCATAATTTTGTTCAGGCTGACAGCAAAATCCATTTGAGGGATCCAAGTTATGGCATCAGAGTATGAAAGCATCTGTACCTCCATGAAACTGTTTGATTGGACTGGCAATGAGACTATTTGAAAATCAAGCTACTGTTTTTCTATGCTTTTTTAAAAGATATATTTCTAGTGCATTTTAATACCGTCTGGATGTAACAGTTCACAGGTCCTCCTGCACTAGATCCACAGCATAGTCTTTTATTTGGACAGGAAGTTGTCCATTAGTCTATGACCTTCTTTTTTCTTACAATGTGTTGTAAATTTAAGGGAAGCTCAGATGAAGTGAGGTGGGTGTTCAGACTGGCGGTTTTCCTAAAAGCATTGAATAAATCAATATGATAAATCACTCTCCTAGTCATCAAGTTTTAGGTTAGGCATGAATTGGACAGTTAAAGTGCTAAAAAAAGAATTCCATTGTTGTTTTGTTTTCCAGTATCACCTAGTCCACAGATAAAGAAGCTGTTTCATTCTCTGCTGCTGATAAGCAGACATTTTGTAAGCTAATCTCTTGATAAAAAAGAGAGGTTTTGTGTATCCATGGAAAAGTGTTCCATGTTTCTCTGTACTGCTTTGTTAATTTTAGAACTTGCTTTATCATAATGTGCATCCTTTGCTGTGATGCACATTATCATACTTGTTTACTTCACCCTAATGTGAATTAATGGGGACATAGTTCCATATCAGTTCTTGTCTTGCTGGGTCTAAGAGAAATGTATTAGAGTAATAAAAGGATGAATTATCAGATTGTAATTTGAGCTTGTTTTGTTTTACTCATGTAACTCGTGTAACCCACTGGTGACTGTGTACTGTACCACAGTTGCCCTTGTGTGCCCAATCAGAAGATAGAAGTCTGTAACAGAAATCTGGCTCTTTAGCTCAAGCTGTAGTTGCTCATGCTTTTAGCTCACAGTAGTTCTCAAAGTATTTACCATTGTGGGCCACATATGCAACTCTCTCTGTGTTAGGTGGGCTGCATCCACACTATATATTACCTGTATGGCCCTGAGGATATCACATGGGCTGCAGCCATGTGTTGATTGGGCTGCAAGCAGCTGGCAGCCCGAGAACCACCTCTAGAGGCTCCTGATTCAATTCCTAGTGTGTTGGCCAAGTTGCCAGGCATCACACTTGTACTCCTTAGTTGCTTGAGGACATACATACAGGGCAGTCCATGTACTCCCCAAACAAACTTGTGAATGGGGTGTATTCTGAAGCTTTAAATAAACTGATAAGGTCGAGAAGGAAAAGACTTAATGCAGCAGTTCTCATTTACTCCATCTCACTGTTGTTTCAGGATTGTTCCCTATTGTACATTTGCTTACATTTTGGCTGGTTTATTTTTAAATGTTCCAAGACTTTCACCTCATCCTTTAGGCTGGTATCCCACCATCAGCAAGTTTTTCCTGATATTCTGCCTTAATTTTTCTTTGTCAACATCTTCCCCATTATGAACTCCTATAAAATCGAATAGAAAATTTTTACCTCTCTCCAGGTTTGTTTGAATCATCCTATGAAATTTAATATAATTTAATAGAAATTTAATAGCTATGAAATGCTACAGGATGGTTAAATAAATTCTAGATAGATCTTTTTATTAACTTAATTTCTCACCCTCCTGGGGATCATATTGGGTGTTACCCAGAGATATCTGTCATCAGTCGGAACATGTGGGGCTACAGGGCTTAGAACTACTTGTGTTATACCCTCATGTTATTCACTGTTTGATATTGTTTAGTGTAACCCCTTTAATTGAAGTACCCTGCATCCTAACTAACCTGTATCTTTTGCTGTGTCTCAGCCAGATTGGGAATAAAGGTGCCTTAAAATTTGTGATCCCTGATTGTGAGCGTCATTTTTGGGTCAGTCCATTGAGTGTTAGATGGACATGACTGACACATGGCTCTAACCATTGGAATACCTACAGCAAGGGTCTTCAGGCTTGTAGCATGGTTGCTACAACTGCCCGCATTACTAAATGTCCATCCAATGGTGTTTACATGGGGTCAGGTTCAGGCTTGTCCAAGGTGAGAGGGACGTCTGTTACAATACCCTAAAGGGAAGCCTGATTTAACATGAATGGACTTGATCAAAGTGCAGTGGAGAAAAAGTGAGTAGAGCCCTGGAAATCCACAGGTATCCACTTTTTATCCATGGACCATTTCTGCGGATACACTATAAGGTGGGTAGAAAGCTGGCTAGATTGTCGGGCTCAACGGGTAGTGATCAATGGCTCCATGTCTAGTTGGCAGCCGGTATCAAGTGGAGTGCCCCAAGGGTTGGTCCTGGGGCCGGTTTTGTTCAATATCTTCATTAAATGATCTGGAGGATGGTGTGGATTGCACTCTCAGCAAATTTGCGGATGATACTAAACTGGGAGGAGTGGTAGATACGCTGGAGGGGAGGGATAGGATACAGAAGGACCTAGACAAATTGGAGGATTGGGCCAAAAGAAATCTGATGAGGTTCAATAAGGATAAGTGCAGGGTCCTGCACTTAGGATGGAAGAATCCAATGCACTGCTACAGACTAGGGGCCGAATGGCTAGGCAGCAGTTCTGCGGAAAAGGACCTAGGGGTGACAGTGGACGAGAAGCTGGATATGAGCCAGCAGTGTGCCCTTGTTGCCAAGAAGGCCAATGGCATTTTGGGATGTATAAGTAGGGGCATAGCGAGCAGATCGAGGGACGTGATCGTTCCCCTCTATTCGACATTGGTGAGGCCTCATCTGGAGTACTGTGTCCAGTTTTGGGCCCCACACTACAAGAAGGATGTGGATAAATTGTAGAGAGTCCAGCGAAGGGCAACAAAAATGATTAGGGGTCTAGAACACATGACTTATGAGGAGAGGCTGAGGGAGCTGGGATTGTTTAGCCTGCAGAAGAGAAGAATGAGGGGGGATTTGATAGCTGCTTTCAACTACCTGAAAGGGGGTTCCAAAGAGGATGGCTCTAGACTGTTCTCAACGGTAGCAGATGACAGAACAAGGAGTAATGGTCTCAAGTTGCAGTGGGGGAGGTTTAGATTGGATATTAGGAAAAACTTTTTCACTAAGAGGGTGGTGAAACACTGGAATGCGTTACCTAGGGAGGTGGTAGAATCTCCGTCCTTAGAGGTTTTTAAGGTCAGGCTTGACAAAGCCCTGGCTGGGATGATTTAACTGGGAATTGGTCCTGCTTCGAGCAGGGGGTTGGACTAGATGACCTTCTGGGGTCCCTTCCAACCCTGATATTCTATGATTCTATGATACGAGCATGGATGCAGATACAAATTTTGTATCCGTGCAGGGCTTTGACGGTAAGAGCAGACGGGCAGCTGTGAGCATTATCATTTACTTACAAGACACGAGCGATGTCAGAGGCATAAAGTATTTCAACAGATTGGCTGGTTCTGCTGCATTTTGGCCGTGCATGTTTAACATGTTTTTTTGGGAGATGCTGCTTCATACAAAGCCTTATAGCATGTGGCAGAATAGGTACGTAAGTGGGCATGCCATACTCTCCATTCTCATGGCTGATGACAGGGAAGAAAATGCGGGAGGGGGAAACACTGAGGAAAAGTTGGAGCTTCTAATGAAGAGGGGAGTGGAGTAAATGTCATCGCTGTTTGGATCAGTTCAAACCACAGTTGCCAACTTTCATGTAGTAAATAAGCACCCCAACTTTCACAATAAGCCAAAAATCAAGCTAATCCCATTTTAAAACAAGGTCAAAACAAGCCATTTTTTAAGAACCCCAACTCTCTATGTGATTAGATCCCCCGAGCATGCAGTCTGGGACTGTGGTGGGCCCGCTGTCCACGACTCTCTTCCCCTCCTTACCGCTGATTGCCAGGAGCTGATAAAAAAAAAAAAAAAAAGTAACAGGCAAGAAGCTACAAGCTAAAACCTAGCCAACAAGCAACTCACAAGCCAATTAAGCCAAAAACAAGCCCAATTTCTGTGTTTTTTTCTGTGGGTTTGGCATGTTTGGTTCAAACATTGCTTCACACATTCATCTTTTCTCACCACTTCTGCACGTGAAGGTTTTCATAAGACAATACCATAGTTCTTCTAAGAGAAACAGCCGCTGTCTCCCAAGACAATACAGCAGTATTTTTCAATTTGTACTATATAGGCCCAAATTCTGCTCTCACTTACACTGGTGTAAATTTGGATAGCGATCAATGAGTTATTTTGGATTCACTCCCATATAATGGGGAGCAGAATTTGATTTGATGTGTTACTTTGGGGAATGACTAAGAGGAAGCATGATTTTGAAGTGTTTGTGCAAAAGGGCTTCAACTCAACAGGAAAAATGTTTGTTTGAAAAACAGGAGTTGAAACAACAGGAGACAGGGCCCCCCCCCATCCCGGGAAAGGGGGACACAGCCCCCCCCAGCCCGGGAAAAGGGGGGAAGGGGGAAACAGGGCCCCCCCAGCCCGAGAAAGGAGGTGAAGGGGGACACAGGACCCCCCCAGCCCGGGAAAAGGGGGGAAGGGAGACACAGGCCCCCCTCCCCAGCCCGGGAAAGGGGGGAAAGGGAGACATAGGGCCCCTCCCCAGCCTCGAAAAGGGGGGGAAGGGAGAGGGGGGACACAGGGCCTCCCACAGCCCAGGAAAGGGGGGGAAGGGAGACATAGCCCCCCCCAGCCTCGAAAAGAGGGGGAAGGGAGAGGGGGGACAGAGGGCCCCCCCAGCCCGGGAAAGGGGGGAAGGGGGAAAGAGGGCCCCCCAGCCCAGAAAAGGGGGGAAGGGGGACAGGGAGCCCCCCCCAGCCCGGGAAAGGGAGGAAAGGGGGACACAGGGCTCCCCCAGCCTCGAAAAGGGGGGGAAGGGAGAAGGGGGACACAGGGCCTCCCCCAGCCTCGAAAAGGAGGGGAAGGGAGAGGGGGGACACAGGGTCTCCCCCAGCCCGGGAAAGGGGGGGAAGGGAGAGGGGGGACACAGGGCCTCCCCCAGCATGGGAAAGAGGGGGAAGGGAGAGGGGGGAACAGGGCCCCCCCCAGCCCGGGAAAGGGGGGCAAGTGGGAACAGGGCCCCCCCCCAGCCCTGGAAATTGGGACACAGGGCCCCTCCCAGCCGGGAAAGGGGGGGAAGGGGGACATAGAGCCCACCCCAGCCTCGAAAAGGGGAGGAAGGGAGAGGGGGGACACAGGGCCTCCCCCAGCTCGGGAAAGGGGGGGAAGGGAAAGGGGAGACACAGGGCCCCCCCCAGCCGGGGAAAGGGGGAAAGGGAGAGCGGGGACACAGCCCCCCCATCCCGGGAAAGGGGGGCAGGTAAAGGGGAGACAGAGGGCCCCCCCAGCCCACGAAAGGGGGGGAAGGGGCACACAGAGCCTCCCCCCAGCCAGAGAAAGGGGGGGAAGGGGAAGAGGGGGACCCCCAGCCCAGGAAAGGGTGGAAAGGGGGACAGAGGGCCCCCCCAGCCCAGGAAAAGGGGGGAAGGGAGAGGGTGGACAGAGGGCCCCCCCAGCCCGGGAAAGCGGGGGAAGGGAGAGGGTTGACAGAGGGCCCCCCCAGCCTGGGAAAGGGGGGGAAGGGAGAGGGGGGAGAGGGCCCCTCCCCTCCAGCCCGGGAAAGACTTTTAAAAATCTCGTGACCATGAAATTTACCAAACTGGATGGGTGAATTTGGTAGGGCCGTACCCAGGAGACTGAACAGGGGGTACTTCACATTACAGCTACACAAATGTGGATCCTCAGTTGCACTGTTTCTATCACGGCAGCTTCTTTCTGGCAGATCCATTTGAGCTCCGCGGCACACGTCTCAGACAGAACCTGGCTGCCTTTTATCCACCCGCAGCTGTTCCCATCAGCAGAGCCTGAGAAGCTGCAGAGTGAGAGAGAGTCCGTGTCACTGTGGGTCCCTGTAACAAGGAAAGGCCCAGGGGTGAGTCTTTCCTCCCCCTCCCGCTAATGGGAAGCTGGGCTCTGGTGTTGTCCTTCATCTCTAACTTCCCTGCAGAGCGTCAGTCGAGAAGACGTCCCAGGCTGTGAGATGAGTTAGGGCAGTGGCTCTCAACCTTTCCAGACCACTGCACCCCTTTCAGGAGTCTGATTTGTCTTGCGTACCCCAAGTTTCTCCTGACTTAAAAACGACTTGCTTAGAAAATCCGACATGAAAATACAAATGTTGCCACAGCCACTATTGCTGAAAAATTGCTGACTCTCATTTGTACCATACAATTATAAAATAAACCCTTTGGAAATAAGTATTGTACTTACACGTCCATGTGTGGAGTATAGAACAGTATAAACAAGTCAGTGTCTGTCTGAAATTTTAGTTTGCACTGACTTCGCTAGTGCTTTTTATGTAGCCCGTTGTAAAACAAGGCCAATATCTAGATGAGTTGACCTACTCCTCGGAAGAGCTCTGTGTACCCCAGGGATACCTGTACCCCTGCTTGAGAACCACAGAGTTAGGGGGTCTGGAGCAAGGACCATACGAGGCTGAATCCCATGGGGTGGGTGACCTGGTACTTGTTCATTGGAAGCGCCACCTTGATCTCCTGCATCTCAGCTTTCCTTTAAAAACAAAGTCTGATGGGTGAGAGGAAACCTGCACCGTGTGACCTGGGTAACGGGACACCTGCAGGGAGCTGAGGACTTGTCCCGATGAACGGTTAGGGCTGGATTCACAAAGGGACTTAAGAGGCTAATGGCCACTTCAGGCACCTCTGTCTCTTGGAGTGGGAAGTTCCTTGGAGAATTCCACTGGGTGGGAGACTCAGCTGTGAAGAGAGGGGGCCGGCAGCAGCATCTCATCAACCCAAGATAGGAATAACTGAAGTAATGTTCCTTTTACATGGAGCCTCAGCTCTTTGGAACCTCTGCAAACGCTTTAGCCACGTGTTTAACTCCATCAGCAGGAGTAGCCTTGGATCACAGTGGGAGGGCTCAGGTGCGTACGTGTTTGCAGGATGGGCGCTCAGGGCAGTCCCTGACGCCAGAGCAAAGTGGATGTGAAGTGCCACTGTCTGGATTTGGGAGCCTGCCTGCACACCGAACTCACTAGGCGCTGGGTGCATGACTGCAAGGTGCTGGGCTGGGGAAAATCAGCCCTGGGTGGTTATTTTGAGTAGAAAACCAGAGCCACTTCTGGGGTCTTTCAGCTTCTAATGCCCTTTCCCTTCTGCAGCTGGATTTCAGCGTATGATAAAATCCCTCTCAATGCCAAGTCAGTGCTATAAATCACTGGACTGGGTGCAGGAATCAGTAGGCAACGTTCTCTGGCCTGGGTTATGCCAGGGCTCAGACTAAATTATTCTTCCCAAAACTTTTAAAAGCTGAGCCCCCTCCTCAAGGCAAAGAAACCGATCGTGCCCCTCACCTGCCAGCAATGTGTTAGCGACCCCACCCCCCCATTTTCCTTGTACTCGTCTTCAAACCCCACTCTTCCCACCGTGGCTAGCCCTTCCCCACGCTTCAAGAGATGCTGGAGTACATGATCATAACCTTCCCCTCTAACCTTAAGACCTGAGGGACCCCATCCTGGAGCATCTTAAAAATCACGGTTCCCAGACTCTGGAACAGGGGCTGCTTTGCCGGGCTCACCTTTCTCCCTCCGTCACGTTGGCCGATGGGGATAATGAGCCTGGAGATCTCATTCCCGCTGCTCTGAGTGGTGACCATGTGCACACGACCCAACTCAGCTCTTACTGTATCCCAGGAATGTCTTCATCTTCTGGGATCCTCATGGCAGCAGTGGGATGATTTAACAGACTCCCTTAGTCATGGGGCCTTTCTCCCTCTTTTGTTTCAGAGCCAGCGTCCTGGAATAATCTCATGGTGCGTGGAGTGGTGGGGGTGGTGGGGGTGCTGGTCTCACTGTACCTATGTGGGTTTTGGAAAGGTAGAGGGAAAGTCTTTGCCTACCCGCGACTCGTCTTCAGGAAGCTGCTGACTCATCCCTCCCAGCAGCCTGGAAGTCCGCAGGATTCACAGGAATCTGAGCTCACCGCAGTGTGTGACAGGGACGGGGACTAGGCCCAGGGAATTAGAAACAGGAATCGAGACCCAGCCCTGGAGAATGGGGAAGGAGACCTGCTAATGGTGGTCAGACGCTTGACCCAGGAACCCAGAGGAAGGGATCCATTAGGTGGGGAATGGCTAGGCGGCAGTTCTGCGGAAAAGGACCTAGGGGTGACAGTGGACGAGAAGCTGGATATGAGTCAGCAGTGTGCCCTTGTTGCCAAGAAGGCCAATGGCATTTTGGGATGTATAAGTAGGGGCATAGCGAGCAGATCGAGGGACGTGATCGTTCCCCTCTATTCGACATTGGTGAGGCCTCATCTGGAGTACTGTGTCCAGTTTTGGGCCCCACACTACAAGAAGGATGTGGATAAATTGTAGAGAGTCCAGCGAAGGGCAACAAAAATGATTAGGGGTCTAGAACACATGACTTATGAGGAGAGGCTGAGGGAGCTGGGATTGTTTAGCCTGCAGAAGAGAAGAATGAGGGGGGATTTGATAGCTGCTTTCAACTACCTGAAAGGGGGTTCCAAAGAGGATGGCTCTAGACTGTTCTCAACGGTAGCAGATGACAGAACAAGGAGTAATGGTCTCAAGTTGCAGTGGGGGAGGTTTAGATTGGATATTAGGAAAAACTTTTTCACTAAGAGGGTGGTGAAACACTGGAATGCGTTACCTAGGGAGGTGGTAGAATCTCCGTCCTTAGAGGTTTTTAAGGTCAGGCTTGACAAAGCCCTGGCTGGGATGATTTAACTGGGAATTGGTCCTGCTTCGAGCAGGGGGTTGGACTAGATGACCTTCTGGGGTCCCTTCCAACCCTGATATTCTATGATTCTATGATTCTATGGGTGTGGCCCAGGAAACTGGAGTAGCATTGCCAATCCTCCAGGATGACCGGGAGTCTGCAGGAATTAAAGATTAATTTTTAATTAAAGATTATGTCGTGATAAAATCTTCAGGAATAGGTCCAATTAAAATTGGCAACCCTAAACCGGAGTGTGGGGGAGGGACCCATTAAATGGAGACAGACTTGGGCTGGGAAACCAGCTAGAAGAGCTGATCCCTCCTACGATGCCCCTCAATGGTGGGGACTAAACTGGGCGAAACTTTCATCTAAACCTATTTTAGGTTCAGCAGTTTGCGAATTCATATTCATTCTGCTGAATTGTTCACGTCCAGCCCCTCCCCTCAGTTGTTAAAAAGTCAAAGCATTTCGTTTAGACACTTTCCAAACAAACCATTTTGATTTTTCAGTTTGAAACAATTTTTTGTTTAAAAATGTCCTTTAGTTTTTTTTAAAAAATTCAAAAAGTTACCACCCTGGAAATGTTCCTGGGTCTTTTTGTTTTTGTTTTTTAAAGCTTTTTCGTTCATCAAAAATTTGGAAAAACGTTACTTTTGTTCAACCTGAAACCAGTTTTTTTCCATCTCTTTTTTTTGGAATTGTCAGCGACCAAAAAATTCTGTTTGCCCAGCTCTAGGGGTGGGTGAGGATTTTAGCGGTTATATTGTGGGTCTTTGAGTCTCCTTGTTGCTCAAAGTTTTCTTACTGTAACAAACTGATTTGAGATGAGGGCAAGATGGGCAAAAGCTTCCTAAAAGGGGGAGGGGGGCTGCTGTCACCCAAACTGTAGCCCAGCCCCTGTGCCACCCCTTCTCCTCGAGGTCCGGCCCCCTCAAACCACCCCATTCCGAGGCCACCCCTCATGCCGCCTTTCTCTCTGAGCTGCCATTTCATACCTCCACCTTGCCCCCTGTCATAAATATAAAGGGAAGAGTAAACCCCTTTGAAATCCCTCCTGGCCAGGGGAAAGCTCCTCTCACCTGTAAAGAGTTAAGAAGCTAAAGGTAACCTCACTGGCACCTGACCAAAATGACCAATGAGGAGACAAGATACTTTCAAAAGCTGGGAGGAGGGAGAGAAACAAAGGGTGTGTGTCTGTCTATAGTCTGTCTGTAGTCTTCTTGGCCGGGGATAGACCAGGAATGGAGTCTTAGAACTTTTAGTAAGTAATCTAGCTAGGTATGTGTTAGATTATGATTTCTTTAAATGGCTGAGAAAAGAATTGTGCTGAATAGAATAACTATTTCTGTCTGTGTATCCTTTTTGTAACTTAAGGTTTTGCCTAGAGGGGTTCTCTACGTTTTTGAATCTAATTACCCTGTAAGATATCTACCATCCTGATTTTACAGGGGGGATTTCTTTATTTCTATTTACTTCTATTTTTTATTAAAAGTCTTCTTGTAAAAAACTGAATGCTTTTTCATTGTTCTCAGATCCAAGGGTTTGGGTCTGTGGTCACCTATGCAAATTGGTGAGGCTTTTTATGCAACATTTCCCAGGAAAGGGGGGGTGCAAGTGTTGGGAGGATTGTTCATTGTTCTTAAGATCCAAGGGTCTGGGTCTGTAGTCACCTAGGCAAATTGGTGAGGCTTTTTACCAAACCTTGTCCAGGAAGTGGGGTGCAGGGTTTTGGGAAGTATTTTGGGGGGAAAGACGCGTCCAAACAGCTCTTCCACAGTAACCAGTATTAGTTTGGTGGTGGTAGCGGTCAGTCCAAGGACAACGGGTGGAATATTTTGTATCTTGGGGAAGTTTTGACCTAAGCTGGTAAAGATAAGCTTAGGAGGTTTTTCATGCAGGTCCCCACATCTGTACCCTAGAGTTCAGAGTGGGGGAGGAACCTTGACACCCCCAAAACACCGCTCCCCCCCCCGGCTCCCGTCTGTCCCCCGTCATCCAGTCGCTCACACTTATGGCCAGTAAAAAGTGGTGGGCCCTGGTCTCCCCTGTTCTGGCACCCCTGGCTGAGAGTGGCAGAGGATGAAGAACTCCTTGCAAATATAACTCCCCCCGCCCTCCACCTCAAAAAAGCACAATTTGCCAGCAACAGCAAAACATGCACCTCACCAACCCGGGCCACTCACGCTGTGTTGTGTGTGACATTCCCGTCCTGGGGCGGTTTATGTCTTTGTGAATGTGAACCCCGCAGGCCTGGGTGTTTCTCTGCGTAATGTGACCTCAGGGCTCCTGATGAGAGCCATTGTTTGTAAATGTTTCAGAAGCAGACATATTTATCATTCTTGGACAGATAGACATTTATTCATAATTAGAACTGGTCAAAAATACTGGGGGTGGAGAGGGTCATGAAAATTGAAGAAGAAACCACTTCCCCCCCCACCCCGATATTCTTCTAACTTATTTGCAAATGTTTTTAATGATCAAATTTCTGTTTAGTTTTGGTGGGAAAAACTCCACGTTCTCTCTCAAGTGGGCAGAGAAATCCAAACTGTTTTTTTTAAAAAGGGAACTTTTTTCAAATGATCAATGTAATCCAAAGTGGCATTTCTAATTAAAAGGTTGCATTGTGAGTGTAAAACCATTTTGAACCAGCTCTATTACTGTATAACAAGAGGAGTTTATTTGTCATGATGCATTGTTTGGGCCAGGTTCCAAGTGGTATTTCAGTTTTTGCACAGCTCTTCTCTTCTTGCATCGTCTCCTCTCCTACGCTGTGGCCTTAATCTCGGCACTGGAAACCCTTACATGCATGTTTAACTTTAATGACTGCTGTGAATAATTCCATTTCAATGGGACAACTCTGAGGTCGGGTTTACACTACGGCCCTATATCGGTGTAACTACGTCATATATTTAATTTTCTTTCTTTTATAGATGAAGGTTATTGAGAGGTTAAAGCAGGTAAAATACATGAACAGGTTCGGACAGTCCAAGTTTGTCAGTGCAAAGTGACAGCAGAGATGAGGTATCTGCTAGTTTTCCATAAGTCTCTCAGGGTTACCCAGGATAACTTTGGGGATCTCTGTCTTGCACCTGGAATGTTCCCTGAAAGTGTCCAAACAGCTCAGAGATACAGAATCCCATTCCCTGGATCCATTCTTATAGCTGTCTTCCCCGGAAAGCAGTCTGGCAAGTGGTCCTGTCAGCTCTTTGCTAAGTTATCTGCCAAAACATTAGAGTTTTCAGGAGCCTAAGTAGCCCTTTGAATCATGGTAAAATTATCCTCTCTGCCACCACCAAAATTGGAAATGGTGCCCCTGAGTGCACGGTACCCTACCGTGCTTCCCCCATAGGAGCTGCATTAACAGGCAACTCTGCAAGTTCTCTGCATGCCTCTGCAAGTGATCCCCATGCCTCTCCATTTCCTTGGCCACATGTATCCCGTCCCCATGCTGGCGGCTAATCCAGAAAAAGAGGGAAAGAGCTCACCACTGCGACCATCTGAGGGATGTGTTGGGGTGAGATCAGCTGGTCAAAGCAGGCAATAGGGACAGAATCTGAGACATGAAACTCCTAGAGTGATCTCTGACCTTTCCAGACCTGCCCTTCAATCAGACACAGCGATTGTAAAGATGAAAGTGATAGTAACTAGACCCATTTTAAACCCTTCACCACACAAGACAAAGCCCGTAGGATTCATCATGAACTATTTATTTCTCCTCCCCTGGATTCCTGCAGCCACCAGCCACCTTGGAGCTTTCCCTCGTCTCCCAGGCTGTGCTCACTTGATGGCAGGAGCTCAGCGGAGGATCCAGCTTTGCTCTTTCGCTTCCATTCTTCACATCTTTGGGTGGCTGAATTTGCAGCTGAGCAGCCTGATGGAAACACTGAGTCCTCTGTCTCGGCAGGCAGGCCCAACCGCGAAAGCCAAAGACTCCCTGAGAACAGGGGGAGGTTCGCCTGAACTCTCAGGAGTGGGGGCTTGGCCATAGGGTAGGGTTACCATATTTGAACTTTCAAAAAAGAGGACACTCCGGCGGGAGGGAGTTGTAGCCCTGCCCCCGATCTACTCCCTCCCACTTCCTGCCCCCTGACTGCCCCCCCCAGAACAGCCAACCCATCCAACCCCCGCTTCTCCTTGTCCCGTGATCACCCCCTCCCAGGACCCTGCCCTCTATCTAAGCCTTCCTTCTCCCTGTCTCCAACTGCTCCCTCCTTAGACCCCCCCACCCTAACTGCCCCCCTAGAACTTCCCCCCTACCTGTCCCCTAACTGGCCTGCCCCCTATCCGCACCCCCGCCCCCTGACAGACCCCCAAGGTCTCCCACACCTATCCAACCACTCCCTGTCCCCCGACTGCCCCCAGAGAACCCCCAACCCATCCAACCCCCCCTGCTCCCTGTCCCTTGACTCCCCTGACCCCTCTCCATATGCCCACCCCCTAACAGGCTCCCCCCAGAACCCCTGACCCATCCAATCCCTCCTGCTCCCTGTCCCCTGACTGTCCCTTGGGACCCCATGGCCCTTCTCCAGCCCCCCGGCCCCCGTACCCTGCTGCTCAGAGCAGTGTGTCTGGGGTGCGGAGCCAGACACAGTGCCGTGCTCCCCCGCAGAGCGCGCAGCTCCCCCCCCCAACCCCCAGAGTGGGCAATTGAAAACCCAAAAAGCCGGACATGTCCGTGAAAATCTGGACGCATGGTAACCCGACCACAGGGACTCCAGGATCTGCAGCTGCTGCAACCACTATGGTGATTCCTCCAACTCATCACCAACCAGCTCTTCCCCATTCTGCCAGCTGGCCCCGCAGTCTGACCGTGCAGGAGAACAGAAACCCTTTGGGACAGCAGGAGAGTCTCCTCAATGCCGCACGCTTTGCATGGCTTCCCGCGGTCACCGGGAAACACGACTGCCCTGCCCCAGGAGTCTCTCAAGGAGCTGCCTGCGCAGTCACTGGGCACCCACTCGTAATGGTCTCGGGCAGTGGCATTGCAGAGGGAGCTGAGCAGACCGTCCCTTCTGTGACTTCCTGAATTGCTGCCAGGACGGATACTCTTCTGCGCGAGGGAGAGTCCCCGAGGAAAAGCAGCTGTGGTAGGGGAGGGGGCAAGACAAGCTCTCCCTCTGAGCCCTTGACTAGCAGGCAAGCAGGACTCTGGAAGCCAGGGATCGGTGTGTCTTCCTGGGAGAGCAGAGCTGGAGAGCAGAAAAGGGCACTGGAGGAATTGTAGAAAAATCAGTGTCACGGCCGGGTCACGGGCAGCCAGATCTAGTGGTCAGAGGCAGAGTCCACACTCATGAGACAGGAGTCGAGAGTCAGCTGGGTCAGGACACTGGAAGAGCAGAAGCAAAGGACCAAATTGTGTTCAGCACCTCAAGTCAGATGAGTCACCCCGAGTCAGGATGCCAGGAAATCAAGCCTGGGGAGTGGGAGCAGGAACAGCCAACACATGGTCCAGAGCGGGCGGGGAGGAGCTCAGGTGTTCAGACAGCTTCTTGTTCCTGCTGCTGGTTTAAGGAGGTCCTGCGGACCAATTAGCTGCTCTGGGACTCTGCCAATAGGAGCTTCAAACTGGGTCTGGACTTCGTCAGTCCTAGCTAAGCAGTTTTTCGTAGACTTCCAGGTGGCGTGCTGGAGGGCGGCTGCTCCCAGGAACCCTGCACACCTGGGTTAATGACCCATGGGTCATGACAGTGAGTGATCTCTCCCTGCTCAAACCTCCTGCACAAAACAGTCTCCAGGGTCCCGGACGCATCCTCTGAGAATAAAAAAACACAGTCAGGATGGCAAATAGGCTATGGAACAGGAGTCCCCTCTTTGTTGCAACAGCCCCAAGTGCCCAGAAGAGTGGATGGTTCTTACCTCCAGGACATGCCTGGGATCTTCCATCTAAGCCTCACTGGGACCCCTGTTGCTTGGTCTGACGGGATGAGATCATCTGTTCCCGCTGCTCCCTGCGCTGGGCTGACTGCAGCACACATCTGTGTAAGAGGCTGGGCCAGAGAGATGTTACAGTCAGGGTCCAGGCAGCCCAGAAGGAGAACAGAGGGTCTGAACCCAGAAGACGAAGCAATCAAATCCGCGGATTCGACAGAGAGGTTTTGCACCCTACAGGGACATCAAAGAAGGTCTGTTAGGAAAGCTGAGATGTTAGTCTGGAAACTGCTAAGGCAAAGATTGTGACTTGTTAAGGTTCAGTTTACGTCACTACAAAGTGTGTTGTGTTTTTTTTGTCTGTTTGAAATTTGTCTCTTTCTCTTGCTTAGTTTCACTTAAATCTCTTCTTTGTTACTGTGCTTCCCAAAGCACCTCAGTGTTGTGTGTTCGAGTGAAGTGTGAGTCTCCAGCCTACCCAACAGGCTGAGCTGTGCCCTGTCTCTCTGAAGGTAGCGAATAATTTCTGAGCGGTGCTGGGCTCAGAGTCCAAGGGCAGTTCACCAGACATCTCGTGTGAAGCCCAAAGAGACCAAAGGAGCAGGAGAGATTCAGGCCCCACTGATCCATGGGAACTTCCCACAGAAGAGGCTACACAGGGCTCCTGACACAGCCAGCAGGATCCCTCCCACAAGCTGGGCCATGTCCTTCCCCTCCCAGCCCCACAGCTTCCTCCTCACCCCAGCCTCAGGAACCCCTCCCACCTCCCTGCTCTCCCCACCCATTCTCCAATACCAGGCTGTTTCCAGAATGGAAGCAGGTGCGTACCAGAGTTCACTCACTGCTAGATGCTGGCCAGGCCTCGTGTCACCGCTTTCTAGCTGGGCTAGCAACCCCGCTGATACTCACTCTTGCAGTTTGTTGGCTGAGAACTCAGTCCTCCAACCAGGTGACTGGCCTTTACTCTACTCCTTCCTGGGTCGTGCTCCTTCTAAACAAAGTCCAAAAATGTCTTGAACAGAAACAAGGCCTTCCACCCTTGTGGGGAGTTCTTCCTCCGCCTGATTTCGGCTCGGACTGCTCTGCTTGGGTTTCTATGGTCTTCTGTGTCCCCTTCCTTAGGGATGGTGAGAGAACCCAGTCCTACCCTGGACTCCAGGTTTTGACCCAAGGCCGTCGACTGAACAGCTCGCTCTGCTTCTGCACTTTTGATGCTGTTTTCCCTTGTTTCCTCTCAGGTGGGGCTCACTTGGTCATCAATTTGGCCTAGCCCCAGGCTAGGCAGCCATAGGCCAAGCCACCCTGTTAGATACCCTCCTCCTTCCAATCCGGTCCAGCCCGGCTGACAGGTTTGCTGAGGGGATGGTGAAACCCCATTGCTGATCAGAAGGAGGTCAGAGTCTGTTCTCTAGGAGCTGAAGGTCCATTTGTCCTGCTGCGGGAAGTGGAGCTGGAGAGTGGAGAAGTTAGGTGAAAGAGACTGCATGATGGAGTTGGAGACTGAGGGATGGGAGCCTCCTCCCAGAAACGCTCCCAGGAGAACAGGTTTGAGGAGTTCTCTGGGGAGTCGCTTGCTAGGAAAAAAACAAGGGTGGCACATTGATGGAGATGTCTCTGTCCCAGGGATGGGGGAAGCTCCCAGCCAGGCTATGCAGCAGGGATCCCATTTCTCCCCCAAGAAACCCAGATGCCCAAAGAAGTCAATGGCTCTTACCTCCATGAGGGAGTGGAGTCTTCCCTCTCAGCCTCTTTGAGAACTACCACTGCTTGGTTTCCTCGGACAAGGGACCTGCCCCCACTGCTCCCTGAGGTGGTTCAGCTTCTGACTGCAGCCATCTTGGAGGTTGTCACACACCCCAGGGCCTAGAAGACATGGGGGGAGGAGGCTCCTCTTCATGTCAGACTCTGAGAGCCCAAAGAAGAATAAAGGGCAGGAGAGGAAGCTAGCCCTGAGCCTCTGTCCCATCCTCACCTCCTCAAATGTGGAGCTTCCTGAGCTTCAGTTGGGCAGACAGTCTGTAGCCCTGACCCAAAGGTCCTTCTGCGCCATATGGGGCAGGAAGATCTCTGCCTGGGAGCATGGGGAATGGGATGGGGGTGAGATCAAGGAAAGAGGGGAGGGGAATGGGTGGGAGAGAAAGAGCTCCTGCCCCAGATGGAGGAATTTGGGGGGCTGAGGGAAGGACCCAGCTCCACAGAGAGGGCAGAGAATTTCTGTGTGTGCCAGGGGCCTCCATTTCCGCTTCCACGAGCCCCGCATTTACAGTGAGACAGAGCAGTACCTGCAGCAGGGAGCAGGACTTGCTGAACAGGGAGGGGAACCTTTAAGAGCATCAGACGAGCCACAGCCCTTGCAGCGCCTCGGGCATCTGGTGCAAGTGCCTGATGATGTGAAGCTGGCCCATGACCTTGGCTGTGACATCCTCGTGCTGCAGGGGAACGAGAACATGTCAGAGACGGAGACACTCCCCAGGAATCAGGGAGAATTAAGGGCACCTGGATCCAGTACCATCATTTCCACCCAGCAGCTGCTCATGTCTGAGTGGTGGATTCACCCTCCTGACCCCCAGGATGGAGGCTTGCTGTCCTCTCTAGTGACCTCCAGTGCCAACCCCCCTCCTTGTCGGGTGAGCTCCTGCCACCTCCCCATCAGTGCCCGTGACAGCTGTTCCACCTCCAACCCACCTGGGGACACCGCTCAAGTTCGTAGAACCCTCTCCTCCACCCCCACCTCCATCCCCACCCAGGTAGGGCAGGGAGGGGGCTCTAGCAGGGTGGCAGGGGGCAGGAGGGATTTTGGCAGCAGTGAAGTGGGATGGGGAGAGGTTGAGACCTTTCCCCAAGTCACCCCAGTGACAAAAGCTGAAGCCACAGGATGGCAGCCCTGGTGAACGAGGCAGGTCAGCAGCCCCTGCTGACTGAATCCTCCCAATCTCTCGAAAGCGGGTCCAGCCCTACCAGCAGCAACACCAGCTTCCCACGCCCATGTGCCTCAGCCCTTCCTGCTCGGTCACCATCACCAGTCAGTCCTTGGCCTCCCAGGCTGCCGGGGAAGGGAGCAACTCTCGATGGTGGCTCAGGTGACATGGACACTAGGCTATGGGGAAATGGGGGCAGCTCTGTGGGGCAGGAAAGGTTCCCAGAGGGCTCTTAGGGGACTCTCCTGTCCTTTCCAGGAGTGATAGCAGAGCACCACATCCTAAGAAGAGAAGTCCATGAAGTCCAGAAGTCCCCACTAGGCTCCTTGCCACCAGGCCAGCGAATGGCAATAGGATGGGAATGAGGCCCTGGCCCCCACCCCAAGCTCCTGAGTCGATTGCAGCTGCTTACCGTGACCCCCATCAGTTGCTGGGCTTCCCCCAGGAGGGAGTAGACGAGCACCAGCCCAGCCTGGCTGACACGCAGCACGGGGTCGTGGATAGCCAGCACTGCTGTCTGAAGGAAGGATCTTTTCTGACTGATGGAGAAGAATTTTCCAAAGACCTAAAACCAAGAGGACACGGGACTCGAGCAGATTGGCCAGAGCCAGCCTCCAAGTCCTCGCAGTACAATGGCGTCTAGTCCCCCAAAGGGTGGGGAAGAGAGCTGCTGTGGCCAAGGCACTTCATTCCCCAGGAGGCTTTCAGGGTCCCAGGGCTCAGGGAAGCCCCTTTATTAAAAGGTGGCAGATGCTGAGGGACCAAAGCCTCCAGTGGCTCTTTCGGGAGGGCAATTTCTGGCAGGGGCCAGGATGGGCTGGAAATGGATCTCTAATGTGTGCGAGCAGGGCCAATCTGCTGTGCAGGGCACCGAGACGACAGGGGACCCTGTGTTGCTTCCAGCAGAGAGATCTCCTGCACCTCAGCGGCTAGAGGAGTGTGTGTGTGTGTTGTGTGGGGCGAGGGGGTTGGAGCTGACAGACCAAAGGTCTCTTCACCCCAGCTTAGTGATTTCTCTCATTGCTGGGAATGGCCTCTGCATCTCCTTGGTTTCTTCAAGGGGAATCCAACCTGCAGCCTCACAAGGACAAGGAGACTCATGGCCCAGTCCCCATCCCAGACGCTCCTCGGAGACTTTTCTTCCGCAGCAGCAATTCAGCTTGTGTGAGGCGGGACAACCTCACACAGTCTCTCTCACAGGGCGTCTGTGGAGCAGCGTTCTGTCGATGCCCTTGTCGATCCAGGAGCCGCTCCAGGGCCTCCTCTGTGATGTTGTGGCAATCACCCATTTCACTTTGACTTCAGGCTGGGGGCACTGTGTTACGGTGTGTTGGAAGGTTTGGATATTCTCACCACAGTTGTGAGATGGGGGCACGGGGGTGTCTTTGATTTTCTACTTGTGCAGCAAGAAGCCGCAACTTGGCTCAGTGACAATGTGCTTCTTTGGAACAGTGGCTGAGGTCCAGATACTCTGCCATTCCCTGGCCAGGGCTGGAGACATGAGGGGGGCGCATGTGGTCCATATTGGCTCTGGAGCTCACTATGTCCCCTACACTCTGCTTCCTGACCAGCAATGGAATTGGGCAAAGCCCACCTCCTTTCTCTGCTTCTACAGGGTACAGGGAATTAAACAAGGGTCTGATCAAGCAATCGTGACTGACTGACTCAGGGCTCTCCTCTCAGACACTTCGGGATCAGCCAGGGGGACAAGGAGCAGAGAGACACCCAGAGCCATAATCCTATATAAACTCACCCACCCGGGGATCTTCTTTATGCCACGGAGCAATGCAGCCATGTAAGACACTCAAATCACGGCAACTAGCGAGGTTCCAATGTGGGACCTTTAGCACCAGCCTGTCCCACTGGTTGCTGGATGAGGAATTCTGAGCTGGAAAATAAGGAGTGGGCTCTTTTCCTGTCTCCAGGAGGCATCCACTGCAGGGAACCCAGCCAGCCACACTCCCTGAGCTGTGTCATGCCCTGGCACAGTGCCCTTACCTCCCCCACTCTGGCTGTATTCTTGTAGCCTAAGAGCCTTCTGTCCTGGTGCCAGTCATAGCACCAGAGATCTTCCGCGTTATGTATGGTCAGGCCTGGAAGAAAGAGAGAGAGAGAGACTTTTCTCCTCCTTCTGGTTGCAGTTTCTGTGTCCTTCCAATCCCATTGGTGGCTGCACAGTGGAGTGGAGAAGAACAGAGGCAGAGAGAGACTTGTCCTCCAGCTGGGGTCAGTCTGAGAGAAATGGTCTGGGGTCCCATTATCCACCTGTGGTCACTCTCAGTCCCCTATTGGGTTCTGTGTCCCAGCTGGGTTCCTTACCCCTCTGTTGGAGCAGCAGCTGGTAGAGCCGGTAAGTCCCCTCCCTGGCCTGCCGGCTGATGTCCTTGTCTGGATCGCTGACAAATAGAGCCAGCTGGGCCACATGGTGACCCATCCTAGGGAACTCGGCTGAGATCTAATGGAAGAGAGAGGAGAGGGGACTCCATCAGCATTTTCCTGTCAGCTCCCCTGGGCCAGAGGGCTCCTTCCCCTTAGCTCCTCTGCAGGAGATGCTGGGGGAGAGGAGCTTGAGATCGACCCTTCATTTGCTCTGCTGCCAAGGGAGCATGGAGCTGCTTTGGGATGCCAAGCAGGGGTGCAGCATGGGCTCCTTAAAGGCCCAGGGACAACACTGAACCAGGACAAGAAGAACTTGACTCAAGCTGAGCTCAGTCTCTGCTCTGACTCTGCCTCCCATGAAGAACCCTCCTAAGCCACAGCCCCGGCAGTAGCAAATCCTGCAGCCCGCTGGAGCCAGCCCGTCTCCGCCTGGAGCCAGCAAGCTGGGGTCGGAGGTCACTTACGTCAAACTCAGGGAGGGAGACTGTGTATCTCAGCAGGGCTGTGCTGCTCCTGATGGCCCTGGCTCGCTCCTGCGACACCCTGGACACGACCCACAAGTTGATATCCCGTGGGGAAAGGAAGCAGGTCAGACTCAGTGGCCAGGTGCACCTGCTTTGCAAATGAGCCCCCCACGCCCCCAGCCCCAGGGGCCTGAGACATTCTGCGCAGGGGGGAATATCTGAGGCCTTGATGGCAGAGCTTTAGAAGGGGATTCTTTCCCCCAGGACGCAGCTTGTACCCTGCAGGTCACAACTTGTCAGTGTCTCTCTCGATTGGGACAATGTTCGGGGTCGGGGCTGGTCCCATCCTCCCAGAACTCCTGATTCCTGAACAGTTCACCAGAAAGGAGACTGAACCCTCGGCCCTTCCCTGCTACGAAAATCCTTGGGGGGATGGAGGGAGTGACTGAGAACACAATCCCCCCAGGAATTTCAGAGCAGATCAGAGGGAAGGGCTGATTCCCTGGGCTCCTCCTGTTTCTCTCGGAAGGAGCGTGTGCCTCTTCTCTGAGAACCATCTCCCAAATCTCATGGGGTGTGTGTGTTGGAGGGGTGGGGGAAAGGTGGGTTTTCAGACTCTCACTCCCCAAGACAGCCAGGAGCCCTGTGGTTAGTGCTCAGCAGAACCAGGCAGAGCTCTGGCTTCAAATCCCAGCTCTTTCCTCTGTCCCTCAAGAAGGAAGGACCTGACACTGCATTGCACTGATCTCCCCAACCAAGGACGGCTCACTGGGGACCCAGCTAGGAGGACAGAGTAGAAAATGGATCTTCCAGTCTCTCCTTACCAGTCCCCCAAAGAGTTCAGGTGAAATGGGGCTCACCTCCAAGATGAAGTGGAGCCTGTCTGTGCCTGGAGACTCTGCCAGCAGGTTCCCCAGCATGGCATCCAGGACCTCTGGGATGACTTTGTGCAGAGCCTGCAAAGCATGGGTCAGAGTTAGGGAACCTGGGCCTACACGTGCCACAGAATGGGAAGAGGGGTCTCTGGGAAGCACTGGGGAGACTCCAAACACATATCCTGGCCTCTCTCCTTCACATCCCACTGCAGGCAATTCGCAAGAATTGATGACCCCTGGACCTTTGACCCATGAGCTTAGCAGGTCTCTGCAGAGGGCCTTGTAGGCAGAAGAGTATGAAACAGCCAAGTTGCTATGGATGGAAGCTGGGCTTCTGGATAAAACATGGCTTATGAAAGAAAGAAAGAAAGAAAGAAAGAAAGAAAGAAAGAAAGAAAGAAAGAAAGAAATCCCCCAGGGAGGGGTAATCTCTTCCCTGCTGAAGGGAAGAATCCAACCCTGCAGCTTGTTCCAACTCTGTTACCCCACCCCTAAATCTGGAGCTCTAGCGAATCAAGGGAGCAGGGGCCAAGGACCACTCTGGAAAAGTAAAAGGATGGAGGAGGAGGAGGTACCTGGATGTCGGTGGTGTCCTTCTCCGTGCCCAGGGTGAAGACGGAGTGAAGAGCAGCTCGCAAGAGGTGGGTCTCTAGGGCTGGCTCCAGGGCAGGTTTCATGGTGCTGGCAAGAGAGAGGAGCTGGTATTAGACTGTGCAGTACGGAGGTGGGACTGTCGCCAACACGGACACCAACCCACAGGGATAGAGGCACAGGCTGGTGAGAATGGAAACTGAGGCACTTAGCTAGGGAATGACAAGGCCAAGGCGTCCCAGACAGACAGTGGCAGGACAGGAATAACTCCTGTTCCCTGGAGCCTACTGCCCCTCCTGTATCTGAGCTTGGGAGTGAGCCCCTCCCCAAGGCCCCTGTCATGTTATGGAAGTGAAAAGAAGAGCCCTGCCAGGAGAGAGTGACCCTTCCCACCCCACCATCTTGCCAGAGGCGCCACTCTTGGGAGGTGACCTGGGAGGGACAGTGACGATGACTCCCAGCCTTGGGCCTGAGCAGCACTGGGGTGAGGGGAGCCGGCGGGGTGGGGGATGGGGCTGTCTCGGTACCAGAGGTTGCCCACTGCAGCCAGGGAGTGGGCGAGGACGGCGCTGGGTGACGAGTCATCGGGAAGCTCCTCGATGAGCTCCTGTGAGACGCGAAGGAGACAAAGGAGCGTGTAAGATTCAGGCCCCACTGACACCTCCCAGTGAGGAGATGACACAGCCAGTGCCCCACATGGCCAGCAGGATCCCCCACAACCTCCCGCTCCTCTGATTCCTTCCTGCCCATCCGACTTGTGCCCCTTCCCGGATTCCTGCCCAGCTCACTCCCAATCCCCTTCTTTCCTCCTCCCTGTCAAAACTTCCCCCATTTAGCCCCATCCCGATGACCGATCTAGGACCATGTGATTCCTTGTCCCCCACTCTCAGCTGCCCTCCAGCCCCACAATTCCCCCCCTGCCCACTACCCACCAATCTCAGAATTTCTCCCTTCTCTTCTCCCAAGTCTTCAGCAACAGCAATCCCTGCCCTCTGCTACCCCCTCCAACAGTACCCAGCCCCCACCCATTAGCCTGGCCATACCCTTGCCAATCCCATGTCTCTCTCCTCTCGCCAGCTGCCGTATGGCATGTCTCACTCACCACGATCCTCTTCACCACAGCCGCCTTGCAGCAGCGCAGCTCCAGCGTGTCCTCCCCTCTCTCCCGTGCAGCCAGACATGCGGGGTAGATGGCCTGAAGGAACAGGAGCTGCTGCCCCTCATCCTGGACCCACCAGGAGTGGGGTATAGCGAGAGAGAACCTGTTAGCGAGGGACCTTCCTTCCCCACCCAAACCACCTCCAGGGCTCAGGCCTCAATGGGAGATTGTGGGGACCCGCCTATTGTCCAAATCCCCCACCACTCCTACGCAAGCAGGATCAGGAACTGGGACAGTGCCTGTGGGGGGAGACGACCTCGGCTGTTGTGCGACAAAGACCCCCATCTGGGGGTCCAACATCATGGATGTAAAAGGGCCCCATTAGGGGTGGTGGATCAGGAGGGACAAGACCCTCGGCAGGGGGTGGGGATGCTGGGAAGGGACAGGGCAATCTTGGTTCCAGCCCAGGTGGGGAACATTTGTACCTTATCTCTGCACTGGAGCTGCTCTCGGATGAGCTTGAGAGCAGCTTCATCTTTGGCCACGTCCACCCCTTCCTCCTGCTCCGAAACCAGGGAGGTCCCTGCACCAGGGAGGGAAGGACAGGGGCGTGGTGGGCAGAGCAGGATTCAAGACCCCCCTTCCCACCTGAGGCACCCAGGGCAGATGGGGCCCCAAACCTCCCTCTCAGGGATGCCTTCAGCCCCCAACAGCTGCCAAAGCCCAGAGCAGAGCCCCCCTCCCCTGCCCAGGACTCCAGGGGAGGTGCCTGTTCCCCCCGCCCGGAGCAGCAAGGACCAACTGGCAGCAGCTCTTCACGCCCCCACCCCCAGGTCCCCGTGCGGAAGGGGCAGCTGTGTGACGGCTGCTGCTGTCCGTGGGGTTCGCGGGGCTCAGGCCAAACACCTGGGCTGCAGACCCCCCCCCCACATATCCCTGGGAGAGCGTCTGGGCCCAGGGTGTTCACATCCCGTCCTCAGCCCTCCCGGAGCCCAGCCTGGCTCCTCACCTGGAACAAAGCAGTGGCGCCCGTAGGCCTGGCTGCTGCCAGAGGCCCAGGTGCTGCCGCTGTCCCAGGCTGAGCTGCCGGTGCTGGGACAGGGACCTTCCCCCTCCTGGCCGGCGGGGGCTGGAAGGTGCTTAGTGAGCGGGCAGGGCGAGGCCTCCTGATGGGAACGAGGGCTGGGCTCCTGGGGCCGCTGCTGCCCACACAACAAGCCCCAGAGCCACCCTGCCCGGCGCCCCTCCTGGGCTGGGTCCTGTCTGCCAAACCGCAGCCTGGGCCAGCTCCACTGGGGCCTGGTCGGGGCCTCTCCCAGCTCGGCGCCTGCGCCGGGAGCCGGGGTCCTTTTCCAGAAGGCCGGGCACTTCCGCTGTCTGGCCTGGACGGGAGCTGCTTCCCCGCCAGCGGGGACGCAGGGCTTGCTCTGCCCCTTGGGAAGACGGCAGCTGCTTCCCTCAGGCTCTGGGGCCACCTGCAGAGCCTTCCTCCGCAACGTCCGCAGGAGCCTGGCCATCCTGGAACCGAGCGGGGAGCAGGGGTGAGTCTGGGCTCAAGGCAGCCTTTCACTCCTGGGCCTTTTCTGTCCCTCCTCCTCCCTGCTCCAACCACAGCAGCCCCTTCTGCCCCCACAGGAGTGCAGGGAGTGCCTTCTACACGCACGGGCAGGAGTTCATTGCATGATCTGCTCCCAACGTTCCCCCTCGTAATCCCTGCTGCTGCAATAGCCAGGAAGTCTCATCCTTTTCCAGCAATGGGGTCAGTCCCAAAGACCATCGGTTACTCTGGACAAGCAGCTCCCTCCTGTCATCCCAGGCCACTCTCCCGCCCAGGCTAGAGAAGGAACAGAACCCAGGAGCCCGGACTTCTCCTGCGAAACCATTCCCCACAGCAAAGTCACAAAGACCCTAAGCATAGGAAGACCAGGGCCCTCCTCATTCCCCATTGATTTCCAGGCTCAGCAGCTCACAGGGTCTGGCCCAGCTCAGAGACTCTCAGCCTGCGGAACAGTGTCCCACAAGGGAAGGGCTGGGAGCCCCATTGCTG
Organism: Eretmochelys imbricata; assembly: GCF_965152235.1. Taxonomy (NCBI): domain Eukaryota; kingdom Metazoa; phylum Chordata; order Testudines; family Cheloniidae; genus Eretmochelys; species Eretmochelys imbricata. The sequence continues at coordinate 19,101,603 of NC_135592.1, read as the reverse complement.
GAACCTTTCCAAACACACTGGAGACGGCTCTGGAGAAGCCCCTGCCTGGCCTAGGAGTGAGGGGCTCTTGGGGGTTGTTTGCAAACGAAATCCCCCTTTGGAGATAGTCTCTCCCCCTGTTTCTCCTCTCCCCAGACAGACAGGGGAAGACACAGAGGAACCCGAATGCCACTCACTTGCTCTCAGTGATGGTATGATGGATGGCGGATGTTCAGGGTCAGCAGACGTCCCTCACCCTCCTCCTCACTCTCCAAGCCCAAGGCAGGCTGGAGAGGGTGGTGACCTCAGGAGTTACCCTGCCCAGCCAGCAGGCAGGGTGATGACACGAGGGCGATCGACTGGCTGTGAAAACAAGAGTCTGTCTTATTGCCAAGGGATGGAGAAACTCAGCCAGCAGCAGGGGGGTGCAGAACACTGCCCTAGGGCGGAGGTGACAGCACCTCCAGGATCCTGACATCCCAGCACTTTACACACCTTCCTGGAGCCTCCCAACTCCGCTGGGCTGTAGTGATGGGACCCCCACCCGACTGACGGCAAACGGGTCTCAGCTACCAGCTCAGGGTCACACTGAGAGTCAGAGCCATGGATGGACCCCTTCACTAACCATTGCTGCACACTCCCTCCCACAGCTGGCAATTGCAACCAGGCCCTAATGGCTGGTCCCCCTGCCTTTGAGAGGGAGGGTCACTCCTGCTTCCATTGCTGCCTCTTGATCTGTGGGACTTTGAGCAAGTTGCTCCCCCTCTCTATGGCTCTCTGGGACTCACATCCCTGAATGGGCTTTAAAAAAGACAATGGTTAAAGTTTGGCCCCAACTAATTCTTGTTTCTCGAGTCTAGCCATTTTAGCAAAGTTTAGAGTTCTTGACATTCAGCACCTGGAAACATCCCTTTCTCCTTCGCAGACGGCCTTAACATCCCTTATCTCACCCAGGCTCCCTGCTGCCTGGAGTTAGAGAATTGACCCTGTTCCCATTGGACCTACCCAAGGTGTCACACAGCAAAGCGGTCACGGAGCCAGAAAGAGAAGACAACAGTCCTGACTCCTGTTCTAACAGACAACAACCCCCCCCCCGGAGGCAGGGATAAAACCCAGGAAATAAGGTGTAAACATTTGCATGGAAACCGTTTTCTCTCAGAAAATCCATTCAGATGAAACCACTTTCTTTCTTGAAATCGTAACAAGTAGGATGAAAATTCTTTGCAAAAATATTTGTTTGCAAAACAAGAGCATCTCCTGTCCGTCACAGCGCATTAAACTGTCTCATCGTACACAAAGGGAGACACTATGCTCTAGAAAATTAGATGACATGCTTCAGTCTGAGCTAAGTAGTTGCTGCTCTTCACAATTTCAAAACAATAAAATACAAATGAGATTGAATATTAGGTCATAATCTGCTATGGCTCAGTGTGATAGGACACCCCTTAGTCTGCACTGCTCCGAGTAACACTCTTCAGTGGATCCCCAGCATCCACCCATAGCGAGGTAGGTGGGAGAGGATTGTTATTTGTACTTGACAGAAGGAGAAACGAAGGCTGAGAAAGGAGCAGTGACTTGTCTTAGCTGATGCAGCCAGTCAGTAGCAGAGTTGCTCTCAAATAAGCTACAGACCAACAATTGTTCCTAGTAATTATTCAGCAATTATTTCAGAAGAATTGGAATGTTCGAGAGGATCATGAACTGCTCCGAGACAATGAATGGAGAGCAGCGTCAACATTGGTCAGACATATAACTGGTTGTGACTTATTTGCTTGGTCATAAAAGAGAACAACAAAGAGCAGAGTTTCCTTCCTGTCAATAGCCCCCTCCTCAGCCAATCAAGGTTGGGACTTTGAGGGGTGGGAGGCTAAGGGCTCTCATCAAATAGCCCAAAGAATGGCCCTGGTCACCACCGAGGGGATCACTCTCGGAGCACTAGTCCAGTCTCACCTCTCTGTGAGGGCCTCTCACCCCGCCCCCCGGCCCCCGCTCCACACACAGAGCTCCTGGTGGTGGGAGGAGAGCAGAGGAAAAGGACAAAGGAAGCAAGAAGAGAAAGGTAGGAGGGACAGAGGAAAAGGGAAAACAAAAAGGAGAAACCCCAATGTCCCCAGTAATTCTAAGGGACAAAGTCCTAGGTTGGAAATAAAATACTGCCCCCACAATCTAATGTTTTCCTTTCCTAAAAATCAGCCAGCACCTCATGGATCAGACTGAACAGGTTCCAAACCTCTCCGAGGCTCTTACCTTCTATACAGGGAGGTCTGTTTTCGAGCAAAACCACTAAAAGAAAAGGAGAAAACTCCGAAGAGGGTCCTCCTTGCGCTCACGTACGTGCAAGTGAATGCTCTGTCAGTCCTCCAGGAGAGACCTCGAGAAGGAGACGTGCTGAAGCAAAGCCACAAGGATCTCCGAGGTTGCCCCTATTCTGCGCCCCTGTCCTGCCTGGCTGATGTCAAGATCTCTGTGAGGTCATCGCCTCCCCACCACCTTTGTCCAATAGGCTGAGGTCCTGCCAAAGGCCCTTGTGATGTCACTGCCACACCCACCCCTCCCCTGCAGTGCTGATGTCCTGCCCCGTCCAGCTACATTGGATGTTTGAGCTGCTTCCCCTGCATCACCCCACTCAATGACTCTTCCTTGTGGGGATGACACCGACTACACAGTAGAACACAGAGCTTCTTCCCCAGGCCGCAATTAGGTTTCACAAGTTAGTCGACTTTATGGCCAGAAGGAACCGTTTGAGCATTTAATCTGATCCCCTGCGTATCCTAAGGCCTCCTGTATGTCAGAAGAGCTGGGCTTTACTTTTACTCATACATTTTCCAGAAAGGCATCTAGTCTTTCGAAGAGATCAAGAGATGGAGAAGCCATCATTTCTCTTGGTTCTTTGTGCCAATGATAAAACACCCTCTTACAAATCTGGGTCTTATTGTCATTATACTTTTTCTGATTTCTGCTTCCATCCATGGGGCCTTGTCATACCTTTCTCTTCGACATAAATGAGCCCTTTTATACTCAACATTTTCTCTCCATGAAGTCAAGCAACTCACTTCTCATTCTTCTCTTGTATATGCTAAACAGATTGAGCTTTTTCAATGTCTCATTATAGGGCATCATCCCCATCACTCAGTTATGAATCTTTTCTGCACCCTCTCCAATTGTTTTAACATAATATTCAAAATGTGGACACAAGAACTGGATTCAACATTCCAACATCAGTCTCACCAATGCTGTTTCAATTCCCTTTCCATCCTCACTACTCTATCCATCCAAGAATGGCTTTAACCTTTTTTAACACAGTTTCACATTGACAGATCACATTGAGCAGCTCGTCCACTATGGCCCTAAAATCCTTTTCAGGGTCACTGCTTTCCAGCGGATTGTCCTCAATTCTGTAGGGTGCCGTCTGACTCCTTTGTTACTGGAGGTATGGGGTTGCATTTGGCTTTATTAAAACCTAATTATTTAGTAAGTATTTTAGAAGAACTAGCCCATTAGAAAGAGAATCGTGAATTACTCAAAGACAATGAATGGAGAAAAGCGGCAAGAGCAATCAAATACATGCTTGGTTATGGCCTATTTCCTTGGTCTTAAAAGAGGGTAACAAGGACCTGAGCCTCCTCCCTCACAATAGCCCCAAGCTCCCCCAGTCAGCATTGAGACTCTGAGAAGCAGAAAACTGAGAGTTCTCACCAGATGTCCCGGGTCACCACCGGAGGGAGTCACTCTTAGAGCACCATTCCAGCCACATGTCTTTGGGAGGGCCTCCCGCAATGAGAGTTGGAGTGCAACACCGCCCCCCGCCCCCCCGCCCGCCCTCCGTCCCCAACTCCACACGCACAGACAGGTCCTGGTGGTGAAAGGAAAGCAGGGGAAAAGGACAAAGATGCAAGAGAAGAGAGAAAGGAGGGAGAGACAGGAAAAGGGAAAACAAAAAGGAGAAACCCCAATGTCCCCAGTAATTCTAAGGGACAAAGTCCTAGGTCGGAAATAAAATGCTGCCCCCACAATCTAATGTTTTCCATTCCTAGAATTCAGCCGGCAGCTCATAGATCAGACTGAACAGGTTCCAAACCTCTCCGAGGCTCTTACCTTCTATACAGGGACGCCTGTTTTCGAGCAAAAACACTAAAAGAAAAGGAGAAAACTCCGAAGAGGGTCCTCCTTGCGCTCACGAATGTGAAAGTGAATGCTCTCTCAGTCCTCCAGGAGAGACCTCGAGAAGGAGACGTGCTGAAGCAAAGCCACAGGGATCTCCGAGGTTGCCCCTGTCCTGCATCCCTGTCCTGCCTGGCTGATGTCAAGATCTCTCTGTGAGGTCATCGCCTCCCCACCACCTTTGTCCAATAGGCTGAGGTCTTGCCAAAGGCCCTTGTGATGTCACTGCCACACCCACCCCTCCCCTGCAGTGCTGATGTCCTGCCCCTGTCCAGCTACATTGGATGTTTGACCTGCTTCCCCTGGATCACCCCACTCAATGAGCATTCATTGTGGGCTCAAGCCGAACACAGTAAAACATCAGAGGCTTCTCCCCATGCTATGCTCAGTTTTTCATAAATTAGCAGACTTTATGGACAGAAAAGACAATTAGAGCATATCATCTGACCCCCTGCATATCACATGCTTTCTGTAGAGCATAGGAGCTAGTTTTTGACTACACACATTCCAGAAAGGCATCTAGTCTTCATTAGAAGACATCAAGAGATGGAAAATTCCCACCACTTCCCTTTCTAGTTTGTTCCTTTGGTGATTCATCCTCACGGTTGACTATGTGTGCCCTCTTTCTCATATGAATTGGTCTCTTTTGAGTTTCCAGCCACTGGGTCTTGTTATGCTTTTCTCTGCTAGATTAATGAGCCCTTTAATACCCCATATTTTCTCTCCATGAAGTCACTTCAGCACTTCAATGACGTCACCTCCCGATCGTTTTAATCATCTAAACAGGCTGAGCTCTTTCAATAGCTCACTCGCAGGCATTTTTCTCCAACCCTCAAAAAGTTTCATTGCTTTTTGCTGCCCCATCTCCAAGATTTCAAAATCTTTTTTCAAAGGTGGACGCCAAAACTGGATGCAGTATTCCATGATCAGTCTTCCTCATGTTGTGTCACCTCCCTATGCGCCTCACTCCTCTTTTCATACATCTAATGACGGCTTTAGCCCCCTTCCCCACAGCATCACCTTGGGTGCTCATGTTGAATGGCTTGCCCAACATGGCCCCGAAATCCTCTTCACATTCAGTGCTTTCCTGGATACACTTCCCCATTCTGTAGGTGTGGCCTGCATGCTTTGTTGCTAGCTATAGGACCCTTCCTTTGGTTCTTTTCAAACTTGTTTTCTTTGAATGGGTCCAGCTTCTCAAGGGATCCGATTGCTCTGTGTCACTACCCTGTCCTCATCATTAATTACCATGCTGCTACTATTTTATCATCCACCAATGTTCACAGCAGTGATTTTTTATTTGGGTTGCAGTTCACTGATATTTATTTTCAAGAATTAGTCCTTGAGAACCTCTTCATATCCCTAGTGCCCAGAACCTGCTCCACACAGCACAGCGAGAAAAGGCCGCCCAGCCCAGCTGTGCCATAGGGGCTAAGCACAGAACAACCTTAGGAGCTTGTGTCATCCATAGCTTCTGAACAACATGTGGGGGTCATCAGCTTACAAATACACTCTAGATTGGTAGCTTAGACAGGCCCCAAATGTATCTAAGTGTCCCGCCTTGAAAAAGAGGAGAGAAAAAAACAGAACCTTGATTAGCTTTATTTCATCGTCATGGAAACTGAGGCACACAGAAGCAAAGAGATTCGCTCATGGTCAAAAAGCCAAAAATAGAAAATTTCCATCCCACCATCAACCTCAGCCTGGACCAGTCCACACAGGAGATCCACTTCCTGGACACTACGCTGCTAATAAGTGATGGTCACTTAAACACTTAAACACCAAATTTGTTAGTCTCTAAGGTGCCACAAGCCCTCCTTTTCTTTTTGCGGATACAGACTAACACGGCTGCTACTCTGAAACCTGTCATTAATTTCATTTGGTGACCATTAGTTCTTGTGTTATGAGATGGAAAAAAAACTTCCTTATTTTCTTTCTCCACACGTGTCATGATTTTATACACCTCTATCTTATCCCCCATTAGTTGTCTCTTTTCCAAGCTGAAAAGTCCCAGTCTTATTAATCTCTCCTCACAAGGAAGCTGTTCCATACCCCTAATCATTTTTGTTGCTCTTTTCTGAACCTTTTCCAATTCCAATATCTCTTTTTTGAGTTGGGGCGACCACATCTGCATTCAGTACTCAAGATGTGGGCGTACCATGGATTTCTATAGAGGCTGTGGTCTCAACACCCCAGTAACCAAACCAGTGTCAAGTTGGTTTCAGATTTCCCGGCACAGGAGAGGTTTTGAGGGGCAATTTGAAAGAGGGCAATGTGAAGGCTTTGCAAATGTTGATGAGGAGCTCCTCCTAGGGGTGATAGCGAATGAGAGAGGCCAGGTAGGGTGTGGATTGTGAAGAGAAGGCTATACATTGATCTATGGCACTTATGTCCCCCGCACCCCATCACTGTAGTATGGGAGCATCTCACAATCTTTGGATGGATTTATCTTCCCAATGTCCCTGTGTATCTAACCTGAATTGTCCCCTTAGGAAAAACTCCACCTGATCCGGCTGGAGAATAGCCAGATGTTCCGCCTCCAAACTGCACCAGAGAACATCTGTACCCTCTCATGTTCACCCCACCCATGTCCTCGCCCTCGCGTCCTGCTTCAACAGCGGGTGGCAGGGCCTGCTGCCCCCTGAGCGCGTGAGGAACCCTGGGGGGCCAGTACCGCTGTCCGGCCCCACGGCCAGCCGAGGATACTAGTTGGTGGATCCTCCCTGGAGCCAAAGCAGGGGTGTGTACCTGGCACAGCTCCCCAGCTCCCCCGGTGCCTCTCCCTTTTGTGGAGACAGAGACCCAGGCACATGGCACTTTTGTTGCAGCCCCTCTTCTAGCTCCTCCAGAACCTCTCTGCATTTCTCCCTGCACCTCCTGAGCTGCACACATGGCCCGGCCGCCCCACAAAGCCTCACCCACCTCCTGGCGCTGGCCTGATGGCCATCTGTCACTCCAGGAGCAGAAAGCTGGATGGGGTTTGCCCTGCGACTGTGGCCTATTTCCAGTCCCTTGTCCGCTCCTGTCTCCGGGCAGAGTTCCTCTCGGCCCACTGACTCCTGGACGCCTTGGAGGAGCGGTGGGGGCTGTCGGGGGTTCTCTGCTCGGCGTCCCCCTCCGGATCCCTGATTTTCTGCCTGAGACCAGGCTCCCGTTCCTGTTTTCTCCTTTGTTGTCCCCCATCATCAACTGGAGCCTGGACTTAGTGGTTCCTCCGCCTTTGTCAAGGGACAGGGCCTTTAGTTTTGGGCAGGCCCAGCCCGGCCTGTCCTAATACTTCCCATAGCACAAGAACCCACAGGGAGTGACTCACCCTGGCATCGGCTCCCTTTACCCTGCCCAGGAGAGCGAGGGGCAGCTCTTCTGTGCTGCCTTTTCTTGGCCCCCCTAAAAGGGGACGGACCCCATAGGGAAGGAGTTGAATTCCCCAGAAGTTTCATACTTTGATTCCCCCGGGGTGGCCATAGTTTTGTACCACCAGGCAGAAGCAAACTCCCCCACCATCGTTTGCTCCTCTCCCCCCTCCCTCATGGACTTGGAGTTGCCCCCTCCCCAAAATCTGAAATGGTGCCCCTGGATCCTCCCCACCACAGTGAGCCTCTCCCTCATGGCCTTGAACATGCCCCTCCCCATCCTCCCTCCTCCCCCCTCCATTCGGCCTTTCTGTTCATCATGCAGACCACCAGTTTCCCACCTTTTCAGGCTGGCGATCCCCCCTGCACAATAAAAAATGCCCCAACGCCCTGAGGTTTCCGGTCCAAGTCAGAGTAAATCTTGTGTCAGTGCTACCGACGCCAGGAGCCTGCAACCTGGCTACAGCGACGACATCGGATCTCGCCAACGCCCCAGGGTTAGGCCACCCCAGTTTCACCCTGGAAATTGTCTTTTCTTTGCCTAAGATTGTAATAAAATTTACAACACCTCACGCCCACACCCCCTCCCTCCCCTCTAGACTCCACCCATGGCGGTGGGGGGGGGGGGCAGGTGTCCTGTCAAAAAACTGCTCCCTGACAGAATTTGCTGCTTAGATTGTCCTGAGCATGCTCAGTAACATCTGCTGAAGCCGCAGTCCTCAGCTTGTCCTTACTTGGAATCAGATTCTTCTGCCTGCTCTTTACAGGGGCTACAAGGGGGCAAAGGGCAGCGGGGCTCGATCCGGTTTTATAGTGGGGGGTGCTGAAAGCCAGCTCACGCAACTGTGTGTTCAAAAGCAACATGGAAAGGTGCAATTCCCGTTCCCACCGCGTGGGTGGAGCACAGCTCCGGGATTCGAAATAATGCCAGCTTCCTTCTCACAGCCCCAGCAAACTTTTCACAGAGAAAGCTGGGGGCAGGGATTTCCCTACACCCCCCCCCCGAATTTTCCCAACACCCCCCCCGCCCCCAGTTTTGTGAACTAGTTACCTGCAGCGTTGCCACTTTAGTGATTGTTTGGAAATTTGAATTGAAATTGAAACGTTAATACCCACTCTAAAAGCATATAGAGTGTATGAGAAAATACGTGTATCTGAAAAAAATATAATAGATTTGAAAAGTATGAACATAGACTAGCTTCCTTATACAGCTGTTGTTTTTGGTGGCGATGTCAGCGCATTCATTTCAGTGACGTTGGCCAACCTAGTAATTTCAAATAATGATTTGTAAGCAAAGTCTAAATGAGCTCTCCCTGAGAGCTAGTGATGAGCTGGGGACTGGGGGGAAAGGCTTCAGGACCAGATTATATTTACATTCACACCTAATCTACCTCGGTATCCAGCAAACAGAGCTGTGTTGCCCAAGTGATAGATTTTGGCTGGGGCTGGATTACAAATCACTTGAATGCGTTGGGGGGTGGGGGGGGTGAAAGGTTGTTGTTCTTATTGCATGAGTAAAGGGCAACAGAACTGTACTTAGCCTGTGCTGATTGAGGGCATCAAAAGAGAGGGTGGGGACCTGTCCCTCTCCACTGTTTAAAGACAGAGCTGATTAGGCTCCATAGAGAGTCTTTTGTTCTGTTCAGTGACCACTGCAGCTGAAATCTCTGATAATCAGGTCTAAGTGCTCAGACCTGCTGTGGGACAGTGTTTCTGTGGAAGACACTTTGGCACAGCCTGCACTAGCAGGGAGGTTCCCCCACTGAGAGCTGGGTGGAACCGCGAGAGACCAGCTCACAGAGGTCCCAGTGGCAGGTGGCAGCAGACGGTGACAGCACAGGGCTATTAGGGCAGAGCAATAGAGTGAACGGTGGCCTGACAAACAACAGCAGCCAGAGCACTGGACTGTGTTTTAGTGACTTTACTCCAGAAGCTAGATTTGTGACTGGGAAACTTACATAAATATATGTTGCCTAGCAGGGCAAGATTTTTAAATGCGTTATTTGCCAATGTCATTATCTGGTTCTTGTGTTAAGTGAAGGGGTAATAGCACTTCTTCATTCATTTTCTCCACACCAATCAAGATTTTATAAGACTCTATCATATCCATGCTTTTCCAAGCTGAAAAGGCCCAGTCTTCTCTCCTCATATGGAATCTGTTCCATATCCCTAATCATTTTTGTTCCCCTTCTCTGTACCTTTTCCAATTCCAATATATCTTTTTTTAGATGGGGGGACCAGAACTACATGCAGTATTTAAGATGTGGGCATGTCATGGATTTATATAGTAGAAGTGGAGGAGCTTGGTTTGCCAGACTGATCAGCTAAGCCAATGCTGACAACCGACATGAAAAGCTGCCTCTGGACTGCGTTGACATGCAGAAAGCCTTCTAAGCCAGTCACTGTCAAAGCCAATTTTAGAAGAACTTAAGGAGGCTGTTAAGAATGCTGGAGACACAACTCAGTTTATGTGAACCAACATGGCTGTGGCATCATACTTTCTATTTAAGCACGAGATACCACACACTACAAACTAGAGGCCTATGTTAAGTGCATTGTCACTTGTTAATCCTGAAGTTGGACACTGGTTCTGAACATTTTAGAAGACATTTTAGAAGAGTTAAATGCTTGTCAACTGAACTCCAAAGAGATGGCTGCTTGTGCATTTGATGGAGCTACAAACTTCTCTGGAAGACATAGTGGAGTACAAGCTCTGCTCAGAGAAAAGTGTCACCCTAATCTCTCCTACACACACTGTAGAGGCCATCTACGCCAACTAGCGCTAGTACAAGCTGCAGAATCTCCAAGACATTAAAAAGCCACAAATTTCACGGCTTTTTTATACTCTTTTTTCAGCAAGAGTCCAAAAGGATTGAACATTTTGGAAACAAATAGAAGATACACTGGGATTGAAGTTCAAATGAGTCCAACCTAGGAAAACCTGCTGGCTTTCTCATGAGTGATTTTTGGCTGTTGTCTTAAAATTACTGCAACCGTTATGACTGGCTTTGGAAAGTATCCACCAAGAGAGGACAGATCTAAGTAGTGAGGCTGGGGGACTACTTTTGTTACTGAGGATATGTCTACACAACGAAATTAGGTCGCCTTTATAGAAGTCGATTTTTCAGAACCAACTTTATTTCGTCGATTGTGTGTCCCCCCACTAAGCGCATTACATCGGGGAGTGCGTCCACAGTACCATGGGGAGCATCAATTCTCGGAGCGATGCACTGTGGGTAGCTATCCCCCAGTCCCCGGAGTCTCCACTGCCCATTGGAATTCTGGGTTAAGCTCCCAATGCCTGATGGGGCAAAAACATTGTTGCGCGTGGTCTTGGGTACATGTCGTCAGTGTCCCCTCCCTTCCTCCCTGCCTCCGTGAAAGCAACGGCAGACAATCGTTTCGTGCCTTTTTTCCGGGATTACCCGTGCAGATGCCACAGTACTGCAAGCGTGGAGCCCGTTCAGCTCATCGCTGCAGTTGTGAGCATTGTAAACACCTCACGCATTATCCTGCAGTACGTGCAGTACCTGCAAAAGCAGGCGAGGAGGCGACAGCAGCGCGGTGACGAGAGTGATGAGGACATGGACACGCACTTCTCTCAAAGCACGGACCCTGGCAATTTGGACATCATGGTGGCAATGGGGCAGGTTCATGCCGTGGAACGCCAATTCTGGGCCTGGGAAACAAGCACAGACTGGTGGGACCGCATAGTGTTGCAGGTATGGGATGATTCCCAGTGGCTGCGAAACTTTCTCATGCGAAAGGGCACTTTCATGGAACTTTGTGACTTGCTTTCCCCTGCTCTGAAGCGCAAGAATACCAAGATGGGAGGAGCCCTCACAGCTGAGAAACGAGTGGCGATAGCCCTCTGGAAGCTTGCAACACCTGACTGCTACCAGTCAGTTGGGAATTAATTTGGAGTGGGCAAATCAACTTTGGGGGCTGCTGGATCCAAGTAGCCAACGCAATCACTGAGCTGCTGCTACCAAGGGTAGTGACTCTGGGAAATGTGCAGGTCTTAGTGGATGGCTTTGCTGCAATGGGATTCCCCAACTGTGGTGGGGCGGGAGGACTGCATGAGCTCGGAAAACATGTCATCACAAGTGCGGATTTTTTGCCTTCTAATCTGGGATAGCCTCTGGGATGGAGATGATAGGGGGAGCGTAGAAACATTTGCACCTGTTGGAGGAAAAAAAGGGAGAGCAGAATTAAAAAAGATACATTTTAGAGAACAAAGGGGAGACTCTTTCAGAGTAAATCAAGCGATTCAAACCACACAGCACACGTTCTTTCGATACAAGGTCGCATTTTGCCTGTTATATTGAGTGCCTGCTGGTTTGGTGTGAGACATCACATGCGGCTGGGCACCAGAATTTGGCTTGCAGGTAGCCCTAGTAATCCCAAGGGGCACGCAGAGTTTGGCTTCTTCCACCTTCATAACATGTGCGAATGCTTTCCAACTGCGGTGCCCTCCTTTCCCATACCAAGCAATGCCTGGTGGGTTGGCCACTGAAAAGGAGAGGCTGCAGTTTTCAGGTGGATGTGCAACACAACACACCCCCCCTCAACCCAATTCTCTGGGATGATCGCTTCACCCCTCGCCCCACCGCGTGGCTATCATCAGCCACACCCAAACAGCTCAGCAAGAACGGGCACCTCTGAATGTCCCCTTGAACAAATTCCCCTATTTCAACCAGGTGACCATGAATGATATCGCTCTCCTGAGGCTAACACAGAGAGATAAATGACAAATGTTGCTTGAATGCGCCCAAAACCCAGGAGCATTCGCTGCCATGCTCTGTGCTGCAATGATTCCAGACGACTTGCTACTGGCTTGGCGTGGTAAAGTGTCCTACCGTGGAGGACGGAATAAGGCTGCCCCACCCAGAAACCTTCTGCAAAGGCTTTCAGAGTAGCTCCAGCAGAGCTTCACTGAGATGTCCCTGGAGGATTCCCGCTCCGTCCCCAGACACATGAACAGACTTTTCCAGTAGCTGTACTGGCCGCGAATGCATCCCAAGTCTTCAGGGCAAATGAATCACTAAACACACTTGCTTTTAAACCCTTATTGTATTTACAAAGGTTCGCTCACCAGAAGTGCCTTCTCTGGCTTCATGGGTCAGGAGCCCGCCTTGGGAGGTTGTGGAGGGTGTTGGTTGGGCCAGGAATCCCCACGTCTGAATCTCCTCCTCCTCCTGTCCCCCCATCTCCTCCACCTCCATCTCCTCCTCCCCCCATCCCCCCATCTCCTCCACCTCCATCTCCTCCTCCTCCCCTCCCCCCATCTCCTCCACCTCCTTCACGTTGCTGCTGTCGGGGTCCTCCTGGAGCTGGGGCTTCGCTGGGGCACTGGCCCCGTGAGCAGCTGCTGCCCCACATTGACCCCCAGCAGCACCTCCCCTTAGCACCGCAGCAGGTGCAATCCAAAGGCAGAGCACGGCCAGGGGAGAAGGCAGAGCGCACAGAGACTTGTGCTGCTCGCACGGGCAGGAGCAGGGAGGTGAAAACCTCCCCCCAGTGACACTGGGCCTGGCTCTGCTGCCATGAGGAAGCCCCGCGGGCTGCGTTGCCTGGGCAGGGAGAGAAGCCGATGGCTCCATCTGCCACCGGAGTGCCAAAGCAGCCCGAGCATAGACCAACAGAGCCCAGCTCGCACAGGATCGGGGCCCTCGAAGCGGGCTAAAAGCGAGTTCCGCCAAGAGCCCGGCTTTGGCTGAAGCCCGCTGGGCTGCTCTCGCAGCTGGCTCTGTCGGGTCAACGATCCCAGGGCGGTCAGCGGGGTCCGTAACGTTGCCTCCAGCTCCCTAGGATCCGCTCCCAGGATCAAATCAGCCCCACTCGCTAAGAGCAATTTAAAATCAGCTTTTCCATTAATACTTCAGTCACTTTCTAGGGGAAAGTGCGCGCTCCCTGGCTGACAGAACCATTCAAACATCCTCATGTCCTACTAAGGCATTTACAACAAGCTGGGCCCGGCTCCCTAGCAGCGCCGAGCACCGCCCGCAGTCGCGGCCCTAGCCTCGTGGGCCGCTCCACCACTGTGACGACGGGCTCAGTGCCAGCCTGGCCATGGCCCCTTCTGCTAGGGAGGGACTAACTCCACCAGGAGCCAGGCCAGGCTAGAAGGTGAATGATGCCAGGCAGCTCTGCATCCCTGGGGGAGCGACAGGGTCCCATAATATCAGTAGAGGTCAGGAGCCCAAATACCTTGTTGATCTGGGCCTGGGAGAAAGGAGACCAGGAGGAGCCTAGAGAGTGGAGTGTGTGAGGCTGATGAGAGATGGGGACAGGTGTGACACTTGTACCGGGACCCGGAGCTCAAAACATCTGTAACTGGGGTGGAATGGAAGGGGTGGGGTTCCAGCAAACATGATGTACCCCAGATTTCTATAGACAGGCATGTAGAGTGCATGTGTGTCAGCAGAAGGCAAGCGGGGGGAGGGATAGGTCAGTGGTTTGAGCATTGGCCTGCTAAACCCAGAGTTGTGAGTTCAATCCTTGAGGGGGCCATTTACAGACCTGGGGCAAAAATTGGGGATTGGTCCTTCTTTGAGCAGGGGGTTGGACTAGATGAGGTCCCTTCCAACCTTGATATTCTACGTGACCTGATTTCATATTCTTTCAACTGCATCCATGTTTTCTTTAACTGTGGCCTCATAGCAGGTAGGAATTTCCTCCCTCCTGGGAGCGAGTGTAAGTTGGATCTTGCTGGGTAAAGCCAGTTTTTGGCCCCACCCTCCCACACTCCTGCTGCCTAAAGAGAGAACCAGCCTTGCTGCTCCCAGAGCATGAACAAATTCTGAAAAGTGCTCCCAAGGCAAGTTCCTTCCTGACCCTTGTTAGGTTGGATCGTGCCCTGAAGCATGAGGGTTTATAGCCCTTCCCATATTTTTTAGTGATTGCTAAAACAACCTTTAGTATTTAACTCTGGATACTCACCTCATCCAAATAAAATTATTCTGGGAATCTTGCCAAGTTCTTGGCCTCAACAACATCCTGGGGCAATGAGTTCCGCAGGCTAATTATGCATTATGTAGCAGAGCATTTCCTTTTATAGCATCATCTGCTTTTCATCTAATCCTTTATTCTACACTGATTTTTAAAACCCTGATCCACAGTTTGTTCCTTTCCTGCACAGCTGTGTTCATGGCACACGCTTATGGACCCAGCTACCTTCCTCCTCCAGTCTCACCCACCTCAAAGGGAATGATTCCTACCATCAATCCCGCATGGGGCTAACAGTGCCACTCTCGCACAAGGGGCAGGGACTGGCTTTGTGTTCTGGGTTTGTACAGCACCTAGCACAACCCTGGTCCATGCATGGGGCTCCTAAGAGCTGATGTAATACAAAATCATAATAATAATAAATAGGGGCGCAGAAAAGTCTGATGGGATTCTCTCCTAAGCAGCTGGGAAATATCAGGCTTATTAATGTGCTAAAGAGACTGTGATGGCTTCATTAAACAAATTAAAAAAAAAAACTTTCAGAATGAACCTGTGGGTATTAAAAGGGAGGTGAATGGCTTGGAAAAGTGCTGTAATTTTCACTCAGTGGCAGGCAGTGGGCATGTGGTGCGGTGCCACAAGAACTGCATGCCCCAGACTGTTAGACACTAACTCCAGACACTGCTGGAACGTGATTCACCGTTTATTTAAAGGGGGGGCTTGTTTCTAGCGGGAGGAGGCGGGTTAAGCAAGAGAGAGACTCAAAATCAGTGTGTGAAATTTAACCCTTTCCGGGCCTTGAAGGAGACGCAGTTGGGTCACTTATAAATGACTGTGAGTGTTATGGTAGCACCTAGAGCTCAGCTCTTGAGGTCAGGGCTGCATTGTACTGAGCGCTGCACAGAGACACAGTGAGAGACAGTCCCATCCCCCGCTCGAGATCAGGGGCCCCTTATGCCAGGCTGGGGAGCGGGTCCCCTTGCCTCCAAACCCCTCCGCAAATGAGTTGGCAGCGTGTGGAGCTGATTGATCCTTTTTGTTTCTTTTAGAGTAGCAGCCCTGTTAGTCTGTATTCGCAAAAAGAAAAGGAGGACTTGTGGCAGCTTAGAGACTAACCAATTTATTTGAGCATAAGCTTTTGTGAGTTACACTCCGATGAAGTTTGCTGTAACTCACGAAAGCTTATGCTCAAATAAATTGCTTAGTCTCTAAGGTGCCACAAGTCCTCCTATTTTTTTGTGTGTTTCTTGTTTCAATTCAGTTCCTCCTGTGGGCGGGGGAGGGAAATGGACAATTCATGAAGTGGAGTCAGACTGATCTTTGAAAACAGCGTGAGAAAACTCAAACCCTGTAACTGCCATTTCTGGGTGGGATCTGGGGTCCCTCCCAGCTCAGGGCCAGGGGGCACAGGAGGAGGAGGAGGGGAGGGTGGTGTGGCGTTGATAGCCATGTAAACAGAGTATTAGGGAAGGTTTCTGGCTGTAACAACCGTAGCACAAAATGTCCACAAAAAACCAAAGGACAGCACATTGCTCATCACAGAGAGCAGGGTTCCCCTTGAAAGCCTCCTATCCCCACACCCAGAGAATGGGCTGCATGCAGAGCAGACTCAGGAAAGGGTTTGGGGAGAACACGGGGGGGGGGGGAGGAGAGAGATTGAAATTGAGGTGAGGAAAGGAAGGAGGGAGGATTGAGAAAAGGGGGAACAGGAGAAACACAGGAAGGGGACGGGGGAGAGAAAGAACTGGGGTAGAAGCAGGAACTGGAGAAGGAAAGAGAGAGAAGAGAGGAGGGAGAAGAAGAAAAACCGAAAGAATCAGGGAGGGAAGGTGGGAGCAGCCCCCAGCGACTGCGATAAAGAAACCCCAGAGCTGGGAATGAACTCCGCAGTCACGGCCCCTGGAATCAATGTGCACCTCTGAGAGGTGAAACACTGATGGGGGGCTGGAGGGTCAGATTGCACCCTTCAGCCTAGCCCCCCTCCATGCACCATGTAACCTAAACCAGCGCCCCACATCTGCCTGGAATCAGGGCCTCAGCCTGCAAGCCCCAGCAGCCTCTCTCGCTCCCCCATTCCCCGCACACTGCCCCCTAGGTCAAGTGGCTGCAACGCGGCTGTAAGCCCATCCTGGGTCTTTGTCCCAGCCCTGCAGCCAGCCAGCCATGGGCCCTGCATAATCCAGCAGGTTTTGGTCATTGCCTGACTGCTGTGTATGATCTGCATGCTCTGGTCCTCTTTGGCTTCTGGCAACCAGCAAGCAAGAAGTGGCCATGAGCCAGGAGGCTCCTATCATGGCTCTAAATCACATGCTTGACCCCCTGGGTCCTTTACTGCCGTGGCAGGTTGTTAGACACTGCAATGGCCCATGCTGTCTGTTCCCTGCTGCACACGTAGGAGGGGTAAATTAAAGAGCTCGGTCCCCTTTAAGGGATTTGGCGTGCTTTGTGCTAATCTGATCAGTGTCATTACAAATGTCCCGCCACGCCGGTAAAGTTTCATTCATTTCAACAGCGGATGTAGTTACGGCTCTTGGTGCCTTGTCCAATCCAGGATCAGTATGCTAATATAGTATATGGCCACGCCCCTGTGTATATTGCAGTCCCCTTGCGGCTGGCTTTTTTCGCGGGTTTTTCCTTGCACTAGCAATTGGGGAAGACAGGATGTGTGTGAAGAGGGGAGTTTGGGCTCCCCCCTCTGCTAATGCACAGAGAGGGGGACATGGAGCAGGGACCTGACCTGCAAGGAGTGCTGCAGCCATGGAGTCCCTGCACGAGGTAAGCTGTGATCTTCCTACGTAGCAGTGGCTTGTGAAACTGACTCCCAACCCCCTGCTCTGCAAAGGGGGACACGGGCTTGGGTGGAGATCAGAGGTTATTTGGGAGACCCTGATATTGCAGCAGCCCTATTGTTGTTTTTACAGCCCCCAAAGGTGGGCTAAAGGGCCTCCCAGGACACATGAATGATGTACTATTATTTGCAGATTTAATAATTTTATTAAGATGATGTTGAAGTAAAAAGAAAACGGTACAGAGTTTAAGCATAGAAGTTTCTGGTGATCAGGGAATAAGGTACAGATTATCAAGGGGTGCGAAATTCGGTTTAGGAACAGATGGCGTAAGGAATACATAATCTGCAATGTCCCCGATTGGGGGTAAAAGCTTAACGGGTCAAAGTACAGACATTGAGATATGGGGGTATATTATTCATATAATGGCTATGTTCAGGTGTTGAGTATAATGAGTGGATACGATGATGAGGATGGATTTACCCTCATTTGGTGGGATTTAATGTTCAGTGATTTATGGTTCCCAGCAGAACAGAGTCCCAGTGTGCTCGGTGCTGTATCTGTGTGTAGTAAGAGACTGTCTCTGCCCTGAAGAGCTGTGCTAGGTGCTGTAGAGACACTTAGTTAGAACTGCATGGTCTCTACCCTGAAGCTGGTATGATCCAGTTTCACATGTGTCACCAGGAAAGGGATGAACAAAATACCTGAAAGGAGGATAGGTGTGTTACTGCCTCAGTTTCCATAGATACAGGTTTTTTAGGTCTACTTCTGAGTCCTCAGCTTGCCTAATCCCTATGGTATATCACAGCCCCAGTGCATGAAATGCAGCCACCTCTGGGTTGGGGCAGCTGGCAATAGCCATGCAGCAAGGTTGCCCAGGGATTGCTTGCCAAGTACTGAAATATAACTGCCTCTGGGGTTGGGTGCAGCAGCTGGTTGACAGCCATCCAGTGCCGAAATGCAGCCATCTCTGGGGTGGGACTCATCAAATGTTTAAATGTATATCAACGTTTTTGCAAACATTTTTAGTTGCATTTTTTCACTTAGAACAAACTCAGGTTTTGGGTTAAAGGGGGTGGAGGCATGGAAGAGAGTATGCAGTGAACAAAAGATTGATATTAAAAGTGTCAGAACAATATTGTGAAACCAGGAAATTCCTATAGTCTTGACAATCTTTCACGAAAAACTCTTGCATTCCAAAAATAGTCCCTTTTCTACAGACAATCCTTCCTTTGGAAAAGATTTCCAACCGTGTCTAGAAATCGCTCCCAGGTCAGTGTCTCTCTGAGTGTGGGGTGCACTCATTTGCCCTCCCCTTCCCCTGGGGCTGTGTATGAAGCACTTGTTAGAGGGGTACAGAAGAGGTATAAATAAAGAGGATTAGGTCTTTAGGAATACACATGTGGAGGGTGTGGGGGGACAGAGATATGACTGATTGTATTGTTCTGAAGCAGTGCACAGCTTCCAAAGATTTGGTGAATGCTTCTCTAGGGGAAACAGTGAAACTGACGACACTGCAGAGTGCTGTCAGTTGCACAAGGATAAAATGGAGAAATGTTGTGTGTTTTTAACCTCTTTCAATCAGTGGGCTCTTAAAGGTTGCAAATAATGTCTAGCTCAACCAGAAGTTAGGGGCTTGAGGTCGGAGTCTCCCAGGCATGGTCTTCACTGCAAAAGTGTGTTTACACGGAGATAGCTAACTTGATGTACAATCCTAGTGGAGACAAGGCACCGGTGGCTTTAACCTCTGTGTCACTTGTCCAGGTAAATTCCAGGCTGAGCGTATAGCATTCCCGGACTAGCTACATCAAGGTAAAAGACACCTCTCCCTCACCTCTACTAGTAGTTTACATTGAGTTCGCCAGCTGAGTGTAAACACATACTTTTTGAGCTGGGAGGTTGATTTTTTTGTTTTTGTTTTGCTGCTTTTTGGTGGTGGTGGGGGGAGGGCACTGAAGCCATAATAGTGACATTCTCTAGCCTGTGTTATTTGTATTACTGTAGCACATAGAAGCCCCAGTCATGGATCAGGACCCGATTGTGCTAGGTGCTGTACAAAATAGTACAAAAGACAGTCCCTGCCCCAAAGAGTTGACAATCTAAGTATAAGACAAGAGACAGATGGAGACAGACAGACAGACAGGGGAGTGGAAGGAAATAATGAGACTGTATTAGTCGGTATGATAGGCAGTGGTCTCAGCACCCCAGGAGACAGGCTGTTGAATTTTTGGTAGACCTCAGGGCAAAGAAGAGCTTTGATTTGGGAATTGGAGATGGATAATGAGGTAGGTTTGCAAATGTTTAAGGGGCTCTCCTCCCGAGCATGAAGGGCATGTGGCAGAAAGCACGAATGGGGTTGTCTGAAAATTTAACAAGTGGGTGTTGCTGGCAGCATGGACCAATTGGAGGTGGGAGTCAACCCCTTGGTAGAGTGAATGAGAGATGTCAGGCTGGGAGAGGACAGTACGGGAAGGGCCTTGAAAGCGAAGACAAGCAGCTTCTGTTTGATGCAATAGAGAAGGGGGAGCCAGTGGAGGGATGCAAAGAGGGGTGACATGGTGAAAGCAGTGGACTAGGAGAATGATCTTTGCAGCTTGCAGCAATATTCTGAATGGATATGAGCTGGGCAAGAGGGAGAAGAGAAGCATGTGGCGGTAACTGAGATGTGATGTGATCAAAGCCTGGATGGGAATTTTAGCTGTGTGGATGGAGAGGAAAGGCTGTATCTTAGAGATGTTATGCAGGAAAACTCCACAAGACTTAAGCACAGCCCTGGATGTGAGGACCTAGAGCAGAGGTGGGCAAAGAACGGCCCGCGGGCCACATCCGGCCTGCGGGACTGTCCTGCCCGGCCCCTGAGCTCCCGGCAGGGGACGCTAGCCCGCGGTCCCTCCCCTGCTGTCCCCTCGCCCCTGCGGCCTCACCTCACTGTGCCGCTGGTGCTCTGGCCCGCTGCTGCTACCGGGCGGTGGGGCTGCGAGCTCCTGCTGCTCTGAGCAGCGTGGTAAGCGGGTGGGGGGTGGGTTGGATAAGGGGCAGTCAGGGGACAGGGGGCAGTTGGATGGGGTGGAGGTTCGGGGGGGCGGTCAGGGGATGGGGAACGGGGGGGTTGGATAGGTGTGGGAATCCGGGGGGGGGGCTGTCAGGGAGGAGGGGTGTGGACAGGGGTTGGGGCACTCAGGGACAGGGGTTGGTTAGGGGATGGGGTCCCAGAGGGGGCGGTTAGGGATGGGGGTCAGTCAGGGGGCGGGAAGTGGGAGGGGGCGGATAGGGGGTGGGGGCCAGGCTACTTGGGGAGTCACAGCCTTCCCTACCCAGCCCCCCATGCCGTTTTGCAACCCCGATGTGGCCCTTGGGCCAAAAAGTTTGCCCACCCCTGACCTAGAGAGAGGTGTGAGTGGAAGATGGCAGGTTATGGGCCTGAGTGACAGGCAGGATGCTGGCGTTGCCCACAGCGATGGAGAAAGGAGGCAATAGAGAGGGCTTGGACAGGAGGGGAGAGACAGAGAGCTCTGCTTTAGCCATGTTGGGCTTGAGCTGACAGCTAGGTAGGCGCAAGGAGATGTCCCAGAGACAGGCTGAGGTGTTCATTTGGCCAGCAGGAGATGGGGCTGGTGCAGAGAGGCAAATGGGTGAGTTGTCAGCATGGAGGGGAGTTGAATTTGTGTTTACAGAGGAGACAACCCAGAGAGGAGGGGCAGAGGGAGAAGAGAACAGAAGAGGGAGGCTGGCCATAAACCATGTCACATTTACTGGTGGTTTTTTTTTTTTTTCAAGACCTCCCCACTCCTTGTAACACATTGTTACACCGAAACAAACCATTGAGGACCCTCCCCGCCCTATGTGTTTATATACTATTTGGTCAGCCCCAGGGGACCAAGGACAGAGCCTGTGGAAGGGCCCCGGAGATGGAAGGAGGGGGAAGCAGCGATCAGAGGGGTCGGGGGAGCAGGGGAGGGCAGAGGGAGGACAAGGTTTCAGGAGGAGGGCGGGCAGGGCAGGAAGGGCTAGGACTGAGCCCCGATCGGAGCTTTGCCCGGGGCCAGGCGGGACGCCACTTGGGCACCAGGCCAGCCCGGGAGAGAGAGGGAAGGTTTGTGGGGAGCGGAGTGGCCGGGAGTCCAGTGGTTAAATGGAGCCGGGGCTGAGGGCGGGGATCGGCCGCTGTTGTGACACCCAGGCACTGACGTTTCCGTTGTTCAGACCCACGTGGAAACGAAGCTGGTGCAGTGGTCACAGGGAAGCCGGTTGCTCTTCGGCCGCTCTGCGGCTGCGAACTCACCCGGCGCGATCCGGCTGCGAGCCCGCCTAGCTGGTGGGACCTCAGCTCTTTCCCCCGGCTGCGGTGCCGGGCGCTGTTCCCGCGGGTGAGACGCTCCGGGTCCCAGGGGTCCCTGCCCCGGCCGCGGGTGGGTGGGTGCTGCTGGCTGCTCGGCGGTGGCTCGCTCACTGCACGGTGGGATTTGCGGGCCGGTTCCAGCCACAGCCGGGCTGGGGCGAGGGGGGACTGCGGGCCCGAATGCGGGGCGGGGGGAGGCTCGGGCGGGAGCCCGGAGGGGGAGGGGCTGGGGAGGGGCTGGGGACCGAATGGGCAGGGGGAGGGCTCGGGACCGGAGGGCTGGGGCTCGGGGCTGGGGCCCGAATGTGGGGTGGGGCTCAGGTGGGGGGAAGGGCAGCGTGGCGGCGGGGCCCGGTTCGTGGCCGAAGGGCGGGGATTCTGGGCAAAAGGGGGGTGATTCGGGGGGCGGGCCCCGGGCCGAAGGGCAGGGGGGGGTTCACATGTGGTCACCAGTCAAGGGATGAACGAAATACCTGAAAGGAGGATAGGTGCCTCAGTTTGCATAGATACAGTGTTGGAGGTGGGAGTCAACACCTTGGGACGGTGAATGAGAGATGTCCGGTTGGGAGAGGAGAGTACGGGAAGGGCCTTGAAAGCGAAGACAAGCAGTTTGTGTCGGATGCAATAGAGAAGGGGGAGCCGGGTTAAATGGAGGCGGGACTGAGGGCGGGGACTGGCCCTTGTTGTGATGAAACTTGGGAACCGAAGGCTCAGCTGTTCTCTTAGGTCGGCTCTGATTGGCTGCAAACTTAGCGGGTAACGGGGTCGAGCCTGGCTGGTGGGACCTCAGCTCCTTCCCCCGGCTTCGGCGCCGGGCGCTCTTCCCGCGGAGTGAGACACTCCCGGTCCCCGGGCCGGTGGGTGCTGCTGGCTGCTCGGCGGTGGCTCGCTCGCTGCGCGGCGGGGTTTGCGGGCTGGTTCCAGCCACAGCCGGGCTGGGGTGAGGGGGGACCGCGGGCCCGAATGGGGAGGGGGCGGGCCGGGGACCCGGAGGGGGAGGGGCTGGGGACCGAATGGGGCAGGGCCGGAGGCCCAGAGGGGGAAGGGACCGAATGGGGAGGGCTCGGGGCCAGAGACTGAATGGGGAGCGGGGCTCAGGGCTGGGGACCGGAGGGGGAGGGGCTAGGGACTGGAGGGGGAGGGGCTGGGGCCCGAATGGGTGGCGGGGCTCGGGCTCGGGGCTGGGGACCGCATGGGGGGCGGGGCTCCGAATGGGGGGCGGGGCTCGGGCGGTGCCTGGGGACCGCATGGGGAGGGCAGCGCGGCGGCTGGTCCTTGGCCGAAGGGCGGGGATTCTGTGCCAAAGGGGGGCGATTTGGGGGGCGGGCCCTGGGCCGAAGGGCGGGGGGGTCGGGAGAGCCCCCCCCAGAAGGGAAAGGAGGGGCTGGGCAGAGGAGCGCAGGACACTGGTTCAAGTCCTGTCCTTCAAGGAGGGGGCTGGGTCAGGGACAGGGCTGTTTTGAGCCCCATCCCCACCCCTTCTGACATCTGACTCACACTTACTTCCAGGAGGATTGTGTGTGTGAGGAGGGTCTTCTCCCCCACCCCCCAGCTGGGTGCCTGTCACGGGTGAGTGGGGCCTGTAGCAGATCAGGTCTCTGAGGCCCTGGGGGCGGAAGGGCCGATGGGAGTTAAGGGGTTTTAATCATCATGGCACCGCCTCTGGCAGGGGGTTGGGCTGCTGGGCAGGGAACAAGAAACCACAAATCGCCTCCCCCACCCCTGACCTGTCCTGCTTGGTCCGTCTGGGTTTCAGATCGGCTGGAGAGCCTGGAGCAGGGACGGGGAGCCAGGGCCAGGACCTGCGCCTCGGCTTTGCTGCTGCCAAATCGGACTCACTCAGACCGAGAGGAGCCGACCCCAGCCCAGCACCTGTTGCAGCATCTGTGGCCTGAGTGTCGCTGAGAGAGACGATGGGGCCAGCAGCTAGGGCTGCTGAGAGCGAAGAGCTGCTGCAGGAGTTGTGGTTAATGGCAATGGACACCGGGAGACTGGAGGGAACCCAGGTAATGGGGAATCTCTGCCTGGGAGCAGGCTGCAGAGAGACACTGAGACTGCCCGGGGTGCTGGAAGGGGGCATGGCCCTCCCACTTTTTGTCACTGGCCCTGCCCCTCCCTGTTCTCTTCCCCCTGAGGTCCCCCCCACCCCGCCTCTGGCAGGCAGCTGGAGTCCAGGCAGTTGCAGGGAGCTGTGGATGACCCTCCACTTGCCTGGGGTGGGGGGCCAAGAGCAGCCCCAGGTCCGTATCCCTCCCCCCAGGCTCCCTGCCCAGAGCAGGGGGAGGGTCTGTAGTTCCCCACAGCTGCGTCTTACCATGGCCCGGCTGCTGCTCTGAGGCCCTGCTACCCAGCCAGAGCCGGATCTTGGTAACAGCCCCAGGGCAGCTCTGGGGAGCCATGGACCCTCCATCTGCCCTTGGTGGGGGGGTCTGCCTGACCCTCTGGGCTCCCCTCCCAGAGCGTCTGAGGGAAGGAGCAATCGACAGAACGGTGCATGTTCCAGGGCAGCTCCAGCCCCGCTGCTGTCAGTGAGACGTGTCCTCCCAGCCCTGCCTGACGGGTCTGTCTGTTTCAGACCCTCCTTGGAACTGCCAGAAAAGCCCAACCTGTAGAGTTGTGGTTGCACTGATAGTTGTATCGTCTCCTTTGATCGCTGCCATCATTGCTCTGGCAGGTGAGTTCCCAGCTCCCGCCCTGCTCCCTTCCCCTCCATCTACGATCTCCGTGCATCCCATTCCCCCGTGACCTACCACGCTAACTCTCTCCTCCCGGCCTGTCTGGCTTCTGCCCCTGGGACAGAGGATTCCTGGGGGATCTTCCTCACCGACCTTCCTCCTGCTCCCTCCCAGACCCCGGCACCTGGGCACTCTCTGTGTCGGGACGATCTGACTGACATTAGCTCCCCAGCCCATCTCTGAGCACTTTGGACCCAAGTCGCCTTTGCCATGCGCCATGAAACAGTCCCTGTCCAGGGTGTCCAATGGGACAGGATGCAGCGCATCCCTGAGCCCTTTGCCTTCCCTGTGTTGCTCTGAGGTTACCAGCCTGGCCTTCCTGGATCTTCAGGTCACGCCTGTGGCCGGGCGGCAGGTGCTGCCATGTTATTGAAAGGAGCCGGAGAACTCAGCCTAGACCCCTCCACCAGCGCAGTGTGGAAACCCCCCAATCGCTGAGCGTGGCCATGAAGGGTCCCTTAGCACCATTCACACCCCCGGGCTGCCCAGACGGCGTGTGCTTGTGCAGAGGGCGTCTGTTTGCGGTGAACATGAACCCTGCTGTATCCCCCCGTCGTCTGGGGCAGGGGGTGCTGGAGGCTGTCGGGGATGGGATTTCTCTATTGCCCTGGGATCTGGTCACTAGGCCCCAGGAGGGTTTAGCAGCTGGCAGAGGGGATTGAATCCAGCTCTGTCTGCATTAGGAATCCTCTGTGCCGATTTCATGACATCCGTGCAGTTGAATTGGGGCAAACCGCTAAAGGAGACGCACCGCACTGATGCACAAAGGAGCTTGCCTTGGTGCAGTTCGCTGCAGGAAGTTACCAGAGCGAGCCGCACTGCTCCAGCGCATCTCCAGGAGGTGTTTGCCCTGATGTCACTGCGTCACTGTGATTATACCGGTGCAGATTGCTTGGATACAGATGGGCCCTGAATCCCAGCTCCCTGCTGTAATGGCAGGCTATTGCAATGGGCAGCATTGGCTCTCACTGTGTAAGGTGGGAATCTGTGAGCTTAGGGTTGGTTACACACCTGCAGGTGCAGGGAGCTCTGCAGAACATGTGGCATCTGACCTGGAGATGGATGGTGGAGACAGCCTATGCCATCAACTGTTAGTCACTGACTTCTCTGCTCAGTTCAGTAGGGGAGGGGTGTGGGCTACCGTGCACTGGACAGTTAAATCTACAGGGTCAGACATGCCTTGTGCGTGAGGCGAACACATGCTCGTTTTCTGATCACCGCTGCCATGTTTCCTAACTCTTCCCGACTCAGAGTGTCTGTTCCTCGCTGAGCGCCAGCCACATGAGAAGGCTTGAAAACCAGCTACCGAGTTACTGTGGTGCAAAGAAAAGTGATGTGCTCAGAAATGTCTGGAGGGGTTTGAGTCCGACTCCTCTCAACTAGACAGGCCTTTCAAATCCTCTTTGGTGTCACTTATGGGTGACCCCCCTGCTGCTCTTTCATGGCTCTGAAAGGGTTACACTGCCGTGAGGGCTTCCAGAAAGTGCCTTTCTTGCTGCTGTGTTTGGGGAAAGAAAAGTCTGCAGGTAGGAGGTGAATAAATTTACATCATTCCTGGCCCACAGTGCAACAGGTCGCTTCCCGTGGCTGTGGTTTCTGGCACCCCCTTGTGGCTTTCATGTCCCTGAGTGAAAGTTCCCACGTTCTTCTCAGTTGTTCACCTGCTGTTTGTTGCGAGGTTGAAGGTCCAGCTGTTGATCTTGTGCCTGGGGTGAAATGCTCTGAGCTGTGTCAGTCCCTCCCAGGCTGGGAGTGTCCCTGGAATCCTTCTTGCCAGGCAAATTTACTGTGACAAACGCCTCCCTCCCCCTGCGTCTGATTGCCCTGGACCAGCCCCAGCTGGGGATCCCAGTAGACTTGGCAAGCCGGTCAATTGACTGCCTGTTTGGCCACAATCAAATGCTCCAGCGAGAGCCCTGGGGGTAGGAGGCAGCCTGCCTTTCGGATTGCGCCTTGGAGCCTCACTGGTGTTTTTCAGAACTTGGTTTCAGTGTTTTGCCTTTTTTTTCTGAGTTAAAATAACTCAATGAAGTACAGGAGTACTTGTGGCACCTTAGAGACTAACCAATTTATTTGAGCATGAGCTTTCGTGAGCTACAGCTCACTTCATCGGATGCATACCGTGGAATATGCATCCAATGAAGTGAGCTGTAGCTCACGAAAGCTCATGCTCAAATAAATTGGTTAGTCTCTAAGGTGCCACAAGTACTCCTTTTCTTTTGGCGAATACAGACTAACACGGCTGTTACTCTGAAACCTGTCAATGAAGTACATTTTTTAAAAAAAATTAGGTAGATCCGTATCTATCTAAAGCTAAACCTACTGGAGACAATGACGTCTTGCTCTTTTTAGTTACTGTTCTGATAAATTTAGTATTTTAAAATATCTGACCACTATCTGACACATTTGACTGGTCAATTGACCAATTTTTGTACCAGTCAAATGCCCAATTCTAGGTGCAACTCTTACCCTCCGTGTGACTGTCTAATTCTCAGTGCTGGCATCTAAGCTTTCATCAGCTGATCTGTGCCCCCCTGCTGGACCCTCGTGACCAGACAGCTGGGTCGGATACCGAGGGAAATGCTACTATTTCTCCGAGAGGGAAGGGAGCTGGACCAACAGCCAGAGCCGCTGCTCTGCCCCGGGTGCCTCCCTGGCTGGGATCGACAGTGAGCAGGAAATGGTGAGAGACTCTCGAATTGCCAGACACTGGCCTTGGCTCAGCGGCAGCTGCTGCAGTAGGACCTGGGCTCTGCCCCTGTGGGGTGAGGAGCAGCTCTGACCCCTCCCGTGCTGGGAGGCCGGAGTGAATGAACTTCCAGGATCTGAATCCCAGCCCTGGCTGGGCCCAGGGCCCTACTGTCAGTGTGTGATCACAGGGATTGCCCATTCTCCGCTCCCCCCTCCCCAAATAGGGTGACAGCTTCTGCCTAGGGCAGTGCTGGCTCAGGCATCTCCTGGCCTGCTGGCTGCTGGAGTGGGACCGAGAACCCAGCCAGTGCTCCTGTTGTGGGGATGGGAAAGGAGCAGCCAGCTGAGGAGGCGGGGGAGGAGGGGATCCTCTTATATTGACCCCTCCCACTTCAGCTTGACTCGCGCCTTGCTGTGTTGAGCGGGGGCTGATCTGTGAGAAGAGACGTCTCTGCAGAGAGCTCAGACCCAGCAGCTGCCCCCAGCCCAGCGGGACTTGGTGTGCGGGTGACTGGGAGCATCGGGGTGGGGCTGCTCTGTGCAGGGGGAGGGTTAATATTGCCTGGGTGATCTTGTACTTTGCAAAAGGGAGGGGAAACACCCCCCCGCCGAAAATAAACTGAGCACCCTTCAATATGGGGGGAGGGATAGCTCAGTGGTTTGAGCACTGGCCTGCTAAACTCAGGGTTGTGAGTTCAATTCTTGAGGGGGCCATTTAGGGATACGGGGCAAACATCTGTTGGATGATCTAATTGGGGATGGGGGTGGGACTAGAAGATCTCCTGAGGTCCCTTCCAACCCTGATACTCTATGAATATGCGACTGGGATTCTCTGCAGCACAGAGCCCTAGGGGGTGGGGGTGGGGAAGCACTGGATCTGGGGCTGATACCTGCTGTCCCTCAGCTTTCTTTAAGGCTTTCCTGCTGCGCCATAAGGGTATCTATGACCACTGGATCAGCCTCCGGAGGGAGCAGGGTCAGCCCTGGAAATGGACCAACGGCAGCGAATTCAACCACCTGTGAGTCTCTCTCACCCCTTTGTACTAATTCCCTGGGCTTGGGATTCTGGTGTCTGAGCTGTTTGAGCTCAGGTAGATCCACCATTCAGTGCTAGTGAAACAACCAGACACGACCCTGGTCCGTTCGCGTCCTGCGTGTATCGGAGACTGATGGGAGCCAGCATGTCCCTGAACTCTCGGCTCCTCCCCACAGCACGGAGCTGGGCCGGAGACAGAGCCCGCCATAGCCAGAGGTGCCCTCGCAGCGCGCTGGGATTTCAGCTGGGACACTCGCTGTTCTCCCCTAGCCCTCTTCAGCAAGGTCCCTGGGGTGTCTGACCTCCCCTGCAGAAAGGAGGCAGCAGGGAGCTCAGGTTAACAGTGGCTGCTAGAGAGGGCAGCATGTCGAGCACTGCATGGCAGGTGCAGGTCCCGCTGGGGATTTCAGCCGGCAGGTTTGAGTGACTTGGCTGGTGAGGCCTCTGAATCCGCAGCAAGGCACCGATGTTAAAGGAGCCTGCGGTTCACAGGTGCTGGACGCCTGGGGCTCCTACTGGAACGGGGTACAGTAGTGATGGCTGCCCAGCCAACACCCCGTGATGGGTTTCAGTGGGCTCCAAGTGTGATCACAAAACCTTGAGCCCGGAGCAGGGTTTGAACCCGGAATTCAGCACTAGAAGCATGAGCCTCTGCCATAGGAGCGAAAGAATCCACTTCTTTAACTGAAACCCCCCCCAATTGATAAAGCTCTTATGCAGGCCAGCCATTAGAGGGGGATGGAGACCCCCCACTTCCCTGGTCTGGGTTACTTCAGTACTTCGAAAACTCAGGCTGTTATGGCGCTGGGTCAGGGCTCCCCAATGGACAGTCCCCATTCTGCTGTATTGGACCCAACCTTTGGATCCCACCTGCTTCCAGCCTCACTGGGTCTGAATAGCCTCCAGACCCTGTCCCGAGTTTGGGCCTCTATGGCCCTCGCCTGGGGTACAGACTCCCTGTCTGGTTCCCTCCTTAGGAGGTGGGACCCTGCAGATCATCTGCTGTAGGACCCAAAACCAGGTCTGAACCCTCCCAAACCTCCCGAGAGGCATGTTGTCCCTAGAGCTCCACCCTCCACTCCAGATGAACTCTGGGAGGGTCACGGGAGGATTACAAACAAGGCACACATGCTTTCACAAAGGAACTTCTTCAACACTCTCTTTTCCCCCATCCCCAATGGAAAGCTCAAGAGTTATAGATCAATGGAAAAGGAAACCCCTGAATGCAATTTCCTCTTTCAGTGTCATCTTGGTTCTGCTCCGTGTGTTTCAAGGAAGTGAGATCCCTCCTGCCCCCCGCTTTTCCTGCTTGGTCGTCTGGTTCTGGTGATGGTCTGCCCCTCTTGTTAGAGGGCCGGTCCCTTTTGACAATCAGTCTAACAAATTCTCTCTGTCCTGCTGGGGACTTTCCATTCTCCAGCACCCCTGTGGGCTGCTCAGCCTAGAGGGTCACGAACAGTCAGCGGTTCTGCAAAGCCCCCGCTGTCCTGAGCTCTGCTCCTGAGGGGCTGGGAGAGCAGCTGCTCCGCACTCAGGCCTGCACTGTGGAGAACGGCTCCCCTGGCTGGGACTGGTGTGAAATGCCCGGCCTCTGCCTGACTGCAGCTCCCTGGCTTCTGTGTTGCAGGTTTCAGATAAGAGGAGGAGGTGACTGCGCGTATCTTAACAACGAAAAAGGGGTCAGCAGCTCACGGTGCTACATGGAAAGACGGTGGATCTGTAGCAAACCTGAGGTGTATGTGATGGGAAAAGAGACTGCACTGGAAGGGGGCTCGAAATGAGATTCCTAGAAGTGACACTGATCCAACTCACACCTACTTGAACGAGCCAAGTCCCCATTCGTCAGCCTGGCCAGGATCTCAAAATCAGGCAGCGGGGCCCTCAAGCATTAAGTGTGTCTCGTTTAAACTGTGGATTCTTCGTATGTGCCTTCTGCTCTTGAACCTTTAAACTCAGGGTCACATTGTCAAGCTTTTCTCTGCAGCTGAGAGGGAGTGATCTCATGAGAAGGAGTCTCAGCCACACGCCGGAGAAATGAGAGAAGGGAAGGCCTTGTTCGTTTAGACTCCAGAACAGCATTTCTCAAATGCAGCCACCAGCTGATTGTTTTGCAGCCACAAGAGCTTCCAAAGTGCCCCAAGAATCGTTGAGATGTTAAGTATTAAAGGTGTTCTAAATGCCATAAATCCTAATGCGCGCTCCCTTTTAAATAGTACCATGCCAGAAGAGCTGAGCTACATCGGTGTGGTTTTCTTTGAAGTCGCAAAGTGTATTCTTTGGCTAAGAACATAAGAAGGGCCAGACTGGGTCAGAGCAAAGGTCCATCCAGCCCAGTATCCTGTCTGCCGACAGTGGCCAACGCCAGGTGCCCCAGAGGGAGTGAACCTAACAAGCAATGATCAAGTGATCTCTCTCCTGCCATCCATCTTCACCCTCTGACAAAAGCTCACGAAAGCTCACGAAAGCTCATGCTCAAATAAATTGGTTAGTCTCTAAGGTGCCACAAGGACTCCTTTCCTCTGACAAACAGAGGCTAGGGACACCATTCCTTACCCATCCTGGCTAATGGCCATTCATGGACTTAACTTCCATGAGTTTATCCAGTTCTCTTTTAAACCCTGTTATAGTCCTAGCCTTCACAACCTCCTCAGGCAAGGAGTTCCACAGGTTGGCTGTGCGCTGTGTAAAGAAGAACTTCCTTTTATTTGTTTTAAACCTGGTGCCCATTAATTTCATTTGGTGGCCCCTAGTTCTTGTGTTATGGGAACAAGTAAATAGCTTTTCCTTAGTCACTTTCTCCGCACCACTCATGATTTTATAGACCTCTAATCACTGTTTACATCTCATGTTACTGTAGCTCTGTAAGTGGCTATGGGCCATCTCACTGTGTGATGTTTGGGTAGGTTGTGATTGTTCATGGGGGGGGGAGGTGAAAGTTAAAAATGTGACTGGGTATCAGAAAGTATTTCAAATAATCTAGTGCCAGAAAATGACCTTGAATGTGACAGCAGGTGGCTCCTCTGGGACCTTCTGCTAAGAAAAGCAAAACAGAGAAAGAAAAAGGAACACTTCAGCACCGGGGAGAAAGGCAGTTTCCTGTGTTTCTGAAGCTATCCGATTCCGTTTCTGAGCAAGTTGCAGGGTGAGAGAGAAATTCATCAAATTGAAACGTATGTCGTGCTACGTCCCTACAGCACTCGTGCAAGGGAAGTTGAACCAAATTACCATGGTGAGCTTCAGAGGCACAAGCTGTTAAATGATGCAAAAACCAAGCTGAAAAGACAACAGCAATGGCTCAGATTTTGTTGTTGCTATTATCATTATTATTACTGGGGTAGGTTGATTGGGTTTTTTTGTCTGTGAAAGAAATTTTGGACATATTGGCAGATACATTCTTTCATTATTAGTCATTATTCTTTCTATTATGTAAAGCATTTTTAAATTTAGTTCAGAATTGTTGTACAGCCCTCCACCTTTGACCAAAAAAGCAAAAGAACAACAAAAAAGACAAGACTGTGCAAAGCACTGGTTTGTTCTGTGTTTAGGTCCAGTAAAGATAGGACACAACTGTACCTTATATTTATTATTGAGTCTGCAAAAAATCCCTATGTAAATATGCACATGTAATTTATTTGTTTGTTTTTCCTAGAGTTAGTTAAGTATTGTCAGAGCCTCATGCTGAGGCTGCCAAAAATTTGCGAGAACCCCGGCTCTAGAAAGTGTGAGGATTTGGTTTTCTATGTAACCATTACTTTCCAGTATTTATTTATTCACTCTCGCTTGCATCTCTGTTCTTTGATGATAAACTCGTTCCTGTTTTCTGTATATCTAAATGCTGGGTTCTCAATAGAGTGGTTGGCCTGAATTGAATCTTACAAGCTGCTGTGGACCGCGCCTGAGGGAATAAAGTCACAGTTCTGCGTGTGCTCAGTGGAACGGGCTGAGCACTCCCGAGGGACGCTCAGAGGCTTTGGGGGTGTCGATTGCTAACCTGTACACAGAGAGCAAGGCCTGCAGGGGGCTGGAAGGTCAGGCCTGCGCTGCCAGGGGTGGTGGTTTGAGAGAGCTGACCCATGGCAGGCCTGGACAAGGCTCCCCCAAAGGTGCCTCGTTTGCCTGCTATGAATCGCTCAAACGGGCACACGTCCCCGGCTCATTCCACCCCTGCACCCCCCAGGTACAACCCGCACAAGGCATTCTGCCAGGGGCGAGGAGAACACGTGAGCTTCTGCCCTTCTGTCTCATTCCTGCTGCTTGCCCGGAGCTAGGCTGCCTGCGATGGGTTTTCAGTGTTTGCTACTTTCAGGGGGTTTAGCGTGTGAGTGGATGCGGGAGGGGAAAAGAGAGTCGGAAAGTTGTATCCCGAGGGTTTAGGGAAGCATCAACCTCCACCGTCCCATGAAAGCCGTGGCAAATCAAGTATGTGAGGCGGTGCAGGGCGGTAGTTCACACTCCACCGCGTATGTCAGCCTGCAATGCAAGGAGGGGGGTGCACCAGACGTCTCTCTTTTCCTTGCTCGCCTGGACCCAACCCCAGTGATGATAGGGGGGATTTCTGGTTGGCTGTACCGGGCCTGCTACCCAGCAGTGTCTTGAGCCCACTCCCGGTGAAAATTCTCACCCTTCGTCTCACAAATAGGGTGCAGGCCGTATCAGGCCATACTGCGGTTGGCGTTAGCTCCGCTCACCCCAGGGCCCTGGGCAGCAGACGGTTCAGATTCTCAGTTGGTTTTAAGAGCCATGGCAGGAGAGGGGAGGTAGGAGCCCCTTAAAACTATATTGGGCACAGACAGGCTCCTGAGAAGTTTGATTTGTCCCATGGCCCCGTCCCCACTCTGCCCCTTCCCCCAAGGCCTCACCCTCGCGCCCCCTCTTCCTGCGCCCAGGGCATCAGCGCCCACAGCAGGTGTGTAAGACTAAGTGACGCGTGTGTGTGACAGAGAGAGAGAGCGAGAGAGAGAGAGGGGTTAGATAATTTCTGTATTGATAAACACAAGAGTTCAAAATGAGTCAGGCCTCAAAACCATGAGACCCACTTAAAAATCATGAGACTTAAAATACTAAATGCAGAGTTTCTTATCTGCTGGTTTGTGAGCCTTTGGCGGTCATGGTGTGGAACCAGAAAGAGTAGTGTCGTCCCCAGGGGGAGCCAGCAGGGCCGGGGCAGAGAAGGGTGTACAGTTCTCGGGGGGGGGCACGGCAGGGGGGCCCAGGCCCAGGCGAGTTCAGTTTCAACAGCTGGAGGTGGTGGTGCAGGGTACGGGGAGACTGAGGCACATGTGCCGGGCTGGGCTACCTACACTCAGAGCCCTGGGTATAAACAGAGAGACTCAGCCTAAGCAATTGCTTGGGGTCCCCAGCAGTTCAAGGGGGGGGCCCTAGTCCCTTTTTTTATTATAAGAACTTGTCTGTTTTAGTATTGGGGGAGGGGCCAAAAGGCAACTTGCGGGGAGGGAGAGGACGGGATGGGGCGGGTCAGAGCCTCGCCGCAAGCTGGAGAGAGAGAGAGAGAGAGACCACCCCCCCCCCCAGCGCCTGTCTTCCCACTTCCACATTGTAAGGTGGGGGGGAGGTCCGAGGGGGCGGGGCCTCAGGGGAAAGGGTGGTGCAGGGGGCGGGGCCCCGGTTCAGGCTCCTGTGGTGGTTCCCCACACTTTTAGGTACTTCCACTGCCCCGGAAAGCCGAGTGTGGGGGGACTGGGCTGTCGCCCCTCCGCAGCCAGCTGCTGCACACAGGGCCTGCCGGGGTGGGGCTGCGGCTCGCCGGGAAGCTGAGCCCGGGCAGGGATCAGGCTGCTGCTGCCGCCCCTCCCCAGCCAGGCTCTCCCCAGCAGCTGGCTATGGCCACTTGCTCCCTGCCTGGGGCCTGGCTGCCCAGTCTCTGTGGTGCAATCGGTTAGCGCATTTGGCTGTTAACCGAAAGGTTGGTGGTTTGAGCCCACCCAGGGACGCAGATCTGCTTTAGGGGGGTAGGGATAGCTCAGTGGTTTGAGCATTGGCCTGCTAAACCCAAGGTTGTGAGTTCAATCCTGGAGGGGGCCATTTGGGATTTGGGGCAAAAAGTGGGGATTGGTCTTGCTTTGAGAAGGGGGTTGGACAAGATGACCGGCTGAGGTCCCTTCCAACCCTGATAGTCTATGAACAGGGGGAGGGGCGGAGCAGCAGGAGGACACAGCCCCGCCCCTCCCACCCACATGTCTGGAAGACGCGCCTAATAAGGTATCATACGTCACTTTGGGCCGGTTTCCCCGACAGTCTATAGCGGGGGTGGTCAAACTACGGCCCGCGGGCCAGGGGACCCTCCTGCCCGGCCCCTAAGCTGCTGGCCCAGGCGACTCGCCCACTTCCCCGCAGCCTCAGGCCAGGCGCTCTCCCCAGCAGCTGGCTACGCTGCATTGAGCCGCATTGGGGGGGGCGGCTCCATCCCGCTCCCCGATGCGCCTCATATGGATCATTCCGTGTCGGTGTCCCCGGATCTCGCGGCGTGGCGTATTTAAGGAGGACCGCCCCGCCCAGCCCGAGCCATAAGCCCGGGAGGCAGCGACACAAGAGCGGGGAGCGCTGCGGGATCCTGACCGGCTGGAGCCTCTGTTCTTCGCCCGCTCCCTGGGGACAGACAGCTGGGTGCGTTTCCCTTCGGTGTTGCTGACCTGCCCAGCTGAGCGCGGCTGCAGCCGCGGGACCCTCTCCCCGAGCCTGGCAGCTCCCAGCGGGGCAGCCCGTCCCCTCGCTGCTCCCTCTGTCTGCCAGCCGGGTTCGCTCTGAGACCACTCCAGGGGACACGAGCCTGGGCGAGTTGCGAGCCAGGATCCAGGCGCCGGCTGCCCAGGGAGCGAACAGGGGCTGGGGGTCTCCACCAGCAGGCGAGGAGGGGCTGGTGTTGTGCACGGATCAGGGAGGGGGCGAGCAGGGAGGTGCCGGGTTGGGGGGGAGGAGAAGATCTGGGTGGGTGCATGGATCACACTGGGGAACCCCGGGTCCATTGGGGAGGGGACTGTGCGCTGACCAGATGGGGGAGGGGGAGGGCGGAGTCTACTGGGGAGGGGGCTGTGCTCTGATCGGTTGGGGGTATTGGGGAGGGGGCTGTGCGCTGACCAGATGGAAGGAGGGTTAAGGGGGGCAAAATAGGCGGGCAACCTGCAGGAGATGAAGTTGCCTCCTGAGACAAGAGCTCCGCTGCTGGGCAGCAAATCACGAGCGCGGATCATTTTGGGGTGAGAAGGGGAACTGGTTTTTCCCTGTCATGAGGGAAGACGTCTCCGTTGGTCCCCAGGGCAGACTTTGTTTCTTTGTCTTTTAACTGATGGGCCAAAGTGTCCTAACATCCCCTCTGAACTGCCGTCCCGGAAGCGTCGCGTGTCTCAGCCCGCCGTGGGGGGGGGAGGGTCTGGGGCTGACCCTCTCTTGGGGTCCCAAGTGAGCCCTGGGGACGAGGCGCTGAAGGACGGGATCTTAGTGGAGGGCAGCTAAAGAGATTTTATTCTAGCAAAGCGCCAGCTCTCTGCCTGACGCACCGATCTCCTGCCTGCTCTGAAATCCATCCACTGACTTGGAGCCTTGACAGTTTGTGTGCCTCGGGGGAGGCCCACAGGGCCATTTGGACAAGGGATTTCTGAGATCCCCTCCTCCCCCAAACAAAGCCCCCAACCAGCTAAAATTGACCTGCTTTCCTTACAGCCAGGGCTGAGATCACTGCACCAGGGTTTTAAATGCATCCGACGCAGTGAGCTGTAGCTCCTGAAAGCTTATGCTCAGATAAATGTGTTCGTCTCTAAGGTGCCACAAGTCCTCCTGTTCTGTTTTTAGGTGGCTGAGAGTTCTCCCAGCAGAGTGCAGGGCGTCCCCCAGCCCTTTCGGGGAGATCAAATGACCACGTTATGAACCACTTTGATTCTAGGTTGGCCGGCTGCTGAGCCGGTGTGAGACTCACACGCCAAGCAGATCACGGTGTGCCCGTGCAGGGAGAGACGGGAAGGAGCTTGAAAACTAGTTATGACCCCAGGGGGAATGGTCCAGCCATTGAACCGCAGCGGGCACCATGAATTCACGCAGAACAGGTCCATCCATGGCTATGAGCCAAGATGGGCAGGGATGGTGTCCCTAGCCTCTGCCAGAACCTGGGAATGGGCAAGAGGGGCTGGATCACTTGATGATTCCCTGTTCTGTTCATTCCCTCTGGGGCACCTGGCCCTGGCCACTGTCGGAAGACAGGACACTGGGCTGGATGGACCTTTGGGCTGACCCAGTGTGGGAGGTCTTATGCTCTTAGGAGTTCAAATCCAAGCCTTGGTAGGAAATCTGTATCTTAAAAAAAGGAGGCATCTTGCTCTAATCTGCCTCTCTCCAAGGGTTTTTATTATTATTATTATTTATTTTGGGGAAACGTAATCCAAATACAGCAGAATACTCAGAAGGTGCTAACCCTGTCTTTGAAATGACAATGAATTCCACATGCAAATGCTTGCTGGGAGCGGAGGGTGAGAAGGACGGAAGAGTGGCTGGGAATAGGGGCAGAGAGGGGTTGAGGTTAGGGGCTAGGTGGGGTGGGGCACTGAGAAGGGAGGAGTGGGGGAGAGGGATGGGGACTGGGGGAGAATAGGAGCAGGGGTGTGTGGGTCGTGATCTGGCACCTCCCAGCCCATATATGGCTGACACCCCCATGGGATCTGGGAGCTGGAAGGCCTTGGCCTGTCCTTGTGGAGTCTGAGCCTGTTTCCCTAAAACTTCCCATGTATGCCTGTCCCTTGTGCGAGTGGCAGGATCTGGGGGAGGGGAGAGGGCCCTGGCCAACTCTGTAGTTCTGACCCCACCCTCTGTGCCCTCCATCCTCATGTGAGCATGGTTCTGGGGGGGCATTGCTTTTGAGGGAGGGTCCTGAGCCCCCTCCCTCCCAATGATCCTCGACCCCCTCATGTGAGCTGGGCTCTGTGGGTCCCTGCCCCTCTGGGGATGTCTGAGCACCTCTTCCTGCACCCCCTGTGAGCCAGTATGTGGGGAAGCCCTACCACTGTGGGTGTGGAGCGGAGAACAGGCATACTGGGAGCATGCACCAAGAACACACCGCTGACACCAGGGTGAGGAGCTGAGTCCGGGCACGCTTGGTGCATATCCCATCTGTAACCTACCATTTAAATCCGCTTCTGTACCCGATGACTGGAGGATAGCTAATGTGACGCCAATTTACCGGAACTGGGTAAACAGGCATCTCAGTGGGGTGTGAACCCTGAAATCTGCCCCCCTGTGGGCGCCCCCCCAGCAGGAGGCTCTGGGTGCATCATTGCCATCCCCTCAGAGCTCGTCTGGGGTGATGCTGGTGGGGGAGCCACCCACAGCCATCTGCTCAGGTGGCTGTGAGCTGGGCTCTCCCTTCTCTGGGACAGATCTCACCCCGAGCCAGAGGCTGGTGGCCTGAGGGCAGGGAGATCCCAGCCTGCCCAAAGAGTAGTGCTGGGCCTCCTCCCAGCCCAGCACATGACAGCTGTGAGTAGCCAGGATGGGACCATGGGGGAGGATTTGCCTGTGGGCCTGGACCCCACCCTGTTCCCAGGTGGGAAGCGCTGGCCTCCAGCTCTCACAGGAAGCTCTGTGTGAGTGGCTGGGGTCACCCCATGGCCGCTGGGTTTGTGCTGCTGGCATTTCACTCCAGCCGCCCCCTGCAATACAGCCTGTCCTGACAGGCCTCTGGCCTGAGAGCTGATGTAAACTGTCCAGGGAGCCCTGGACCCAGCTCTTCTGTGCGGCATTACTCCTGCTCCTCGCCACGCTGAGAGTCACCTGGAACCTGCGCCCAGGGCAGTTTGGGTGTGTTGGGCCTGCAGGGGCCCATCCAGACCCAGCTGGGTGTGTAGGGGGGGAGAGTAGGAACTGGGTTAATACCCACCCAGCATAAATGCTCCATGGAGGTCAGTTGATCTTAGAACCTTTCCTGGCCTTGCTGCCCCACTGCCCCCTTTCTAGCTGGGGCCTGTGGCAGGTGCAGGAAGGGGAATTGTGAGGGGCTGTGAGTGCAGCAGCTCCCTGCACTGTGTGAGAGCGTCTCCCCCTGCCTGTGACTGATGGGAAATGTGCAACTCCTACCTGACACCAGCTCCCTGGCTTCTGTCTTGCAGGTTTCCGATTGGAGGAGGAGGAGACTGAGCGTATCTGAACGGTCTGAGTGCGGTCAGCAGCTTGCGATGCACCAGTGAGAGACCCTGGATCTGCACCAAACCCGATGCATTTACACAGGCACAGGAGGCTGCCGTGGACGGGGGCTGGTAACAAGAGTATTATGGAATCTAGCCCTGGAAAAGCCGGAGTGTGATTTCTTGTGACCATCACATCTGAGCAATTCCGGAATATCGGGGAATGCTCTGCGCATCACTGGGCAGAGCACTGTGGACTCAGGTGAAAACCAGAGATGCTATTTGCACATCTTGTCCCCCCACCCATGCCGTCTCTTTTTCTGCCAGTGGAACGGCTCAAATCCAGCCTTTCCTACCCCTCCTCAGCTGCACCAGGAACTCTGCCTAACTGAGCCAAGGCACCAGCCTCAGCTTTCACTGCCCTGACATTCCCCCACAGAAGCTTTTTACTACAGAAAATTATCTATGGAATCTTTTAAAAATATTCCTCATTCCCATTTTATGGTCTGGAATAGAGCTGAGGGGGGATGTTCTCCATTCCCCCCCCCCTCCAGCAACTTTTTAACAAGATTTTTTTATGGGTCAGTTTTTGGGGTGTTTTGAAAACACAATTGATTTTGAAGTTTGCAGGTTTACACCACCAGTTCCTGGTTTTTGTTGCCAGATATTGCTTTGGATGAAGGAATGAACGTTTTAAACTAGTTTGAATTTTCCATTTTTTAAGAGTGCTGCACCTGCCAAGGGAGTAGGACTCCTGTTACACTCCTCTTGGGACACCTAGGGCCTGGAACGTAGGAGTAAGAGGAGAAATGTCTGTTCTCTCCCTTCCTGGAGCCCAGTGGGTTTGAAAAGGGCAGGGAGGGGGTAGGTGTGACACAGACAGACCAGGTGCCAGGT
Organism: Eretmochelys imbricata; assembly: GCF_965152235.1. Classification (NCBI taxonomy): domain Eukaryota; kingdom Metazoa; phylum Chordata; order Testudines; family Cheloniidae; genus Eretmochelys; species Eretmochelys imbricata. The sequence goes on along the minus strand of NC_135592.1, from coordinate 19,062,554 downwards.
GATGCCAAAGTCCCCATGTCTGCTATAGATGCTTCTGTTACACAACTAAGCTACAAAGTTTCAAAAGGTATGTATGTTCACCTGCTTTAGCCTTGTAAATAAATCTTATTTCCTTTTTTATAAATTGTCATATAATAAGACTGGCTACATGCGCAGTCTTTGGTGTGACGTCTAAGGTGCAGTTCACCTGGGGTGCCTGGACTTGTGGGACTGGGAGTAACCTGAATACTGTTGTGATTCTGAGTGTGAGAGACCATCTGTCTCTCAAAGGCAGGCTCACCTGGGTTGCGAGACAGATCGGAGTACCCAAGGGGACTGCATGGCTAGGCTGTTACGATGCCGGAGGAGGTTACCCTGCATGTTTGGTTGGTGAAATCTAGGTCTAGAATTCTCAGCCAGTTTGGATTTGTGTCCTGGTTCCCAGCAGTCTGCCCTGAGGTTGGCGCGCACTCTCTCAAGACACTGCAGACAGCGCTATTGCACGGCCTTGGCTCCAGTTCCCTCCTTGCAGGAGAGAGGAGCTGAGCCTGCCCAGAGATGGAGTTTGGGGGACCGATGTATGTGACCCAGGGACCCCTTGGTGCCAAGTGGCAGGCAGCACAGAAGGTTTTCCAGGAATCCCCTGGGTCTGATCTTTACATCAGTCGTTTTAAACCTTTCCAGATGACTGTACCTCTTTCAGGAGCAGTGTAAACAAGTCACGATCTGAAATTTTAGTTTGCACTGACTTCGCTAGTGCTTTTTATGCAGCCTGTTTTAAAACTAGGTAAATATCTGGATGAGTTGATGTATCCCCTGGAAGGTCTCTGCATATCGCCAGGAGTACATGTTCCCCTGATTGAGATGCCTGATAGTCACAGTGGTCTACAGAATAGTTCACAAAAGCGGGTATGCCAGCTCTGTGTCAAGGGCCAGTCGCCCAATGGTCACCATAATGGGAGCAAGACCTCTGTACCGATACTATGTAAGGAGCTGTGTCTCTAGACGGACAATGATGCCCTTAAGGTCTTGGAGTTAAGGCAGGTCACGGGAGGTGATGTACCCCAGATGCTCCTTTCAGACAGGAGACAACTGAAGTTACCTCCCTGTCTGGCCCTCTGTGTATTTTGTGCCTGATGTTGGATGTCTCTTTGCGCACTGAGCCAGGTGCAAAATTAGAGTGCAAAATCCACAAAAAAGGGAAATCTACAGGAAGAAACTTACAGCAAGGGGCTGTGTGTGTGTCCATCTGTGGTGTTTAAGCATAAAGACAAAGGATCGGTCTGATCTCCCTCCATGTGCAGAGACATACTGGATCCGTCCCCTCGGAGACAAACTGACCGTACGCATGTCTCAAGAAAGAAGGGTCCGAGGCTGCCTGGCTGTGAAGTGCTGCAAGGATATCTGGTGAGCTGTACTTGGTTAGACAGGAGAATACCTTGTTAGTTCAGTCTAGGCTCTAGAACACATGTTATGACTTTGTTATATGTAACCATTTGTTTCCAACACTTCCACTTGACGCTTGGCTTTGTTGAACTGAGGCGTGATTTCGCTGTGAGCCTATGGCAGCGCTGTGTGTTAAGTGGAGCAGTGATCTGAGCTGGACCTGGTAAGCTGGGGCCAAGGATGTTACTTTTCCTTTGGAAACAGTGAATCTGTGAATCCTGCCAGTGCCCAGGGGACCAGGGACTGGATGCTCCAGACAGATGCTCAGAGGGCTTGAGGGCAGAGTGGGCCTATTGCTACCCTGCAGTGACGGCAGGCCCAGCAGCGAGTGCGTGTGGCCAGTGGAGTTGGGGAGCTGACCCCTGGCAGGCACAGACAAGGCTCCCTCAGGCAAAGGGCAGGTGGTGGCGAGGTGCCTCCCAGCCCTGGGTACCCTGGGAAGCATTGCAGGGTATTAATTTACTGCAGGTCTGGGGCAGTTAAAAATTACGCCCCAAGGCCCCAGCCCAGTGAGAAGGACCAAGGAGAGGAACTGTGACTGCGCGGGGCACCTGAGTCCCAGCACCGCCCAGAGCTCTGCTCTGCCTAAAGCCCCAGTCCCGCCCCGTGAGTAGGGCTTTACCAAATTCATGACCATGAAAAATGCATCACAGACTGTGAAATCTGGTCTCCCCTGTGAAATCTGGCCGGGGGAGGAGGGGATATGTCCCAGTACTGCCCCCCTTACGTCTACGCTGCCTTCAGAGCTGGGCGGCCAGAGAGCAGCAGCTGCTGGTCTGGTGCCCAGCTCTGAAGGCAGCGCTGCTGCCAGCAACAGTGCAGAAGTGAGGGTGGCATGGTGGGTGGGGGAAGGGCCGATCTTACGGGTGGGTGACGTGGGCAACTGCCCAGAGCGCAGTGGTCAGGAGGGAACCCCGCCACCCGCCAGCTCCAGGCCCTTTTAACCTCTGAGTGCTGGACCCTGGAACGGGGGAGGGGCAGGGCTGGGAGCGTCCCGGGCAGGGGCTCCTACCGTGTGCCAGGCTCTAGCTGCAAGTTCGGGCTGGGCTGGGGAGGAACAGGACCTCATCCGCTGCATGGGCTGCTCCCTGGGCCAGATCAGAGCCACCACCAGGAACCTCCCCCAGCAGCAGAAAGCTCCGTGGCTGCCGGCCGGGAGCCCAGCTCTGAAGGTCGCACCACTGCCAGGAGCAGTGCCGAAGTCAGGGTCGCAATACCGTGACACCCCTCCCCCAATAGCCTTGAGACCTCCCCATGACCCTCTTCTGGGATGGGATCCACACAGTTACAACAGGGTGACATTTCAGATTGAAATAGCTAAAACTGTGAAATTTAAAAGACTTTTAAAAATCTCATGACCATAAAATTTACCAAACTGGATGGGTGAATTTGGTAGGGCCCTACCCAGGAGACTGAACAGGGGGGTACTTCACATTACAGATACACAAATGTGGATCCTCAGTTGCACTGTTTCTATCACGGCCGCTTCTTTCTGGCAGATCCATTTGAGCTCCGTGGCACACGTCTCAGACAGAACCTGGCTGCCTCTTATCCACCCGCAGCTGTTCCCATCAGCAGAGCCTGAGAAGCTGCAGAGTGAGAGAGAGTCCGTGTCACTGTGGGTCCCTGTAACAAGGAAAGGCCCAGGGGTGAGTCTTTCCTCCCCCTCCCCGTAATGGGAAGCTGGGCTCTGGTGTTGTCCTTCATCTCTAATTTTCCTGCAGAGCGTCAGTCGAGAAGACGTCCCAGGCTGTGAGGTGAGTTAGGGCAGTGGCTCTTAACCTTTCCAGACCACTGCACCCCTTTCAGGAGTCTGATTTGTCTTGCGTACCCCAAGTTTCACCTGACTTAAAAACGACTTGCTTCGAAAATCAGACCTAAAAATACAAATGTTGCCACAGCCACTATTGCTGAAAAATTGCTGACTCTCATTTGTACCATACAATTATAAAATAAATCCATTGGAAATAAGTATTGTACTTACATGTCAGGGTGTAGCGTATAGAACAGTGTAAACGAGTCAGTGTCTGTCTGAAATTTTAGTTTGCACTGACTTCGCTCGTGCTTTTTATGTAGCCCGTTGGAAAACTAGGCCAATAACTAGATGAGTTGACATACTCCTCGGAAGAGCTCTGTGTACCCCAGGGATACATGTACCCTTGCTTGAGAACCACAGACTTAGGGGGTCTGGAGCAAGGAGCATACACGGCTGAACCACAGACTTAGGGAGTCTGGAGCAAGGACCATACGAGGCTGAATCCCATGGGGTGGGTGACCTGGTACTTGTTCATTGGAAGCGCCACCTTGATCTCCTGCATCTCAGCTTTCCTTTAAAAATGAAGTCTGATGGGTGAGAGGAAACCTGCACCGTGCGACCTGGGTAACAGGACAGCTGCAGGAAGCTGAGGACTTGTCCCGATGAAGGGTTAGGGCTGGATTCACAAAGGGACTTAAGAGGCTAATGGCCACTTCAGGCACCTCCATCCCAGAACCAAACCCCAGCTCAGCTGCCACCAAACCCTGGAAGCGCCTGAACTTGCTCGGTGCCTCAATTTTCTGAGTAAAAGTTTACGAGGTGTCTGTGTGTGCCCCGAGCACCTGTGCTGCTCCCTCCCTCTAGGCTGCTGGCTGCCTAAGCCCCAGTACGATCCAGGAGCCAGCCTCCGCCTGACTTGCCATGGGGCCCCAAGCCAGTGGGCATGTTCAAAGGACCCGTTCCAGCTTGGGCCCCACAGGCGAGTGCCCACAAACTGGCAGAGAGGAGCAAGCGCTTCCTGGTAACGTTTAGCCCAGGGGTTCTGGCACTGACCTGGAAAGTAGGAGACCCCAATTCCAGTCCCCCTTGTAGCTGGGTGGGAGAAGGGGTTTGAACAGGCGTCTCCCACCTCTTAGGAGCAGCCTCTCGCCACTGAGCTAGGGGAGAGTCTGAGGTGGTAGTGGTGGTGGTGGGGTTCCCTTATTCTCTCCTGTTAACCCTGTTCCAGACTCAGGATAAAGAGTGATTGGAGCAGACAGACTAACTGTCACCTCAGGGCATGATGCAGAGAGATGATTTCTAGCCCCCACCAGTGACTGCTGCTTGGAGAAGTGGGCCCTGGCCCCCACAAGGGGAGAGGCAATTCCTGATTTAGTCCTCAGTGGAGCACAGGATCTGCTCCAAGAGGTGAAGGGAGCTGAACTGCCCAGCAATAGTGCCCACAGTGTAATGACATTTAGTATCCCTGGAGGGGACGTAATACCAGACCAGCCCACAGCAGTATCATTTCACTTCTAAAAGGAGAACCACAAAACCATGTGGATGCTTGTTGGATGGAAATTGCACAGAGCCGTCACCAGGGTCAAACGTCTCCTAATATCATGGACACGACTTAAAAACAGCATGAGAGGCTCGGACGAGGGGCTTGTCTCCACTCACAGCGCTGCAGGGAAGACGCTACCTACGCTGACCAGAGAGCTTCTCCCATCAGCGGAGCCAATCCCCCTCCCCAAGGGCGGTAGCTATGGGGACAGGAGAAGCGCTCCCCTCAACGTAGGGCTGTCTACACTGGGGGTGAGGTCAGGATACCGGCATCGCTGGGGGGGTGGATTTTTCACACCCTTGAGCAACATCGTTACACCGTCATAAGTCTGTAATGTAGAGCGGGTCTAAGGGCAGGTCTCCACTACCCGCCGGAAACGCAGGTAGCGATCTATCTATTGGGGGTCAATTTATCACGTCTAGTCTAGACGCGACAAATCGAACCCCGAGCGCTCTCCCGTGACTCCGGTACTCCAGCGCCGCGAGAGGTGCAGGCGGAGTGGAGGGGGGAGCGCCGTGAAGATGCCAAGGGAAGTCGACCTGGATACGTCCACTTCAGCTATGCTAGTCTCGTAGCTGAAGTTGCATATCTTAGGTCGATCCCCCCCCACACACACACACACACCCAGTGTAGACCAGGGCTAAGTGTGTACCCCAAATAAAAAAAGACAGGAGGAGGACCAAAAAATGCTATCCTGGCTAAACAGCAGAGTAATGGAGGCCATTAGAGGCAAAAAGCATCCTTGAAAAACTGGAAGTCTAAACCTAATGAGGAAACTAGGACAGAGCACAAACTCCAGCAAGTAAATTGTAAAGTATAAGGAGGCAGGGCAAGGAAGAGTTTGAGAAGCAACTTCCTAAAGATGCAAAACCTAAAAAAATTAAGTACATCAGAAGTAGGAAAATATAAGGTCCCTCACCAAAGGCTTTTAAGCAAAGGAAGCTGTCATGGGATAAGGGGGAAGGTCCTCTCATGGATCAGTAACTGGTTAAAGTTAGGAAACAACAGGAATAAATGCTCTGTTTTCACACTGGAAAGAGGGAAATAGCTGGGTCCCCTCAGGATAAGAACAGTTATATCCACACACAACTGCTCCTCCCACTCTCGCTTATGCCAGCTCCCCTGATCCCCCTCAGCGGCACGGCTGCACACAGAGATACTGGGAGAACGGCAGCGACACTAGGGCCTTTGCTGGTGCACCTCTGTTAGGAGAAATACCCTGAACCAACCTAGTTACGCTGCTAAGACTTTTCCGTGTAGACCAGGCCTCGAACAGACGTTGGAGATTCAACGTTAGCAAGTTATACAATGGGAGCTTTCCCCAAACATCTCAAAGAGTAAACGTCAGGCAGCACTCACCGCACTGGATCTAATGGGGAGCCGGCCACCCAGGTCCATTTCCCCCCTGGGGGTGTCACTTCAAGGCCAATCCAGATGCAGTTTGCATCTTGTACAACATCTTGTATGAAATCCTGTGATGTGCAAAGCAGAGGGGGTGGGGAGGAGTGTCCTGTAACATGCCAGAATTCCCGTAGTGATCCCATGAAGTGCCTGCTCTCTCCTTCAGCAGCTCTGCCCATAATGCCAGCAGGAGACCCCACCAGCCCCTGGGTTAGTTCACCCTCTCCCCTGGGTGGGCAGGGTCCAGTGCAGGTAAACGTGGCTCTCTCTATGCAGACATGGTAACATCAGCACCCGTCCTTGGTGGCACAGGGTGAGCTGGCCCTTTAAGGGAGTCCTGGGTTGAGCCTCACCTGTGACTAGGTGCCCCTGGACTCAGAGGCAAAGGTGATGGAAGCAGGTGACCAGGAGCCAGGCCTGGTGGGGCTACAAGGGCAGCCAGTCTGGGCAGGGAGAGATTTGATGGGGTAGGAGGTTTGTGTGAGTAGCTCTATGCAGAAGGGCTCTGCTGAGCTCTCAGACAGAGAGCCTGGGAGTGAAACGCCTACAGGAGCCAGCTGGGCAGTCTGGGGTGGGAAAGCTGTGGGGTTCTTGTTCTGAACTGTATGTTAATAAGCCAGACCCCCAGAAGGGGAGAAAACACCCCAGTGTGGAGTTTGATTTGGGGGCGGGCGGGTAGAGTCAGGCTACACTGGGATTGTAACTAATGACACACATCTTTCCCCAGCTGGAGTTGGATGAGCCTGTATTTTCTGTTACCATCTCCTCCCAGTTCTGGATCACGAGCATGCGAGAGCTCTTCCCCGAGCAGTCGTCATGGCTCCCAGTCCAGTCTTTACGCTCCTTAGACAGCCAGTAGCAATTGTCCCCATGCAGCAGCCAGTCCCTGGGGCAGAGGTTGCACCCGGATCCCTCTGGAGGGAGAGATGGGAACCGAGGTGTCATTAATTCTGAACCTTCAAACTACAGCTGGATGAAAACTCTTGTTCAAAGTTGTTTTTTTAATGGAAAATGCCATTTTGAGCCAAATGAAAGGTTTTATTTTGATTGCCATTTTTCATTTTTTGATGGGGGGAGTGGACTTTGAATGGAAATACTGGTTTTGAGGGTGGGAGGGAGGATTTCATTCAGTTTTGGAGGGGAAATAAACATTTACTCTTAACAGTTCCCTCCATTTGAAAAGTGGGGGAGGACTTTCATTTTCTACTTCCTTCAAAGGACATCAAACTGTCATTTCTTTTCACGTTTTTCATGACCTAGGCTTACACTGTATCAGCTCTAGTTCTAGACATTGCTGAAGTTTCCCCTACAGTTGTGTAAAAAGCAGGGCTGTCAATTAATCGCTGTTAACTCACGTGATTAACTGAAAAATTAACTGTGATTAAAAAAATTAATCTTGATTAATCACACTGTTAAACAATAGAATACCAATTGAAATTGATTAAATATTTTTGGATGTTTTTCTACATTTGCAAATATATTGATTGCTATTACAACACAGAATACAAAGGGCACAGTGCTCACTTTACATTATTGTTTTTTATTACAAATATTTGCACTGTGAAAATGATAAAAGAAATAGTATTTTTCAGTTCACCTCATACAAGTCCTGTAGTGCAATCTCTTTATTCTGAAAGTGTAACTTACAGATGTGGATTTTTTTCTTACATAACTGCACTCAAAAATGAAACAATGTAAAACTTTAGAGCCTACAAGTCCAGTCACTCCTACTTCTTGTTCAGCCAATTGCTAAGACAAACAAGTTTTGTTTACATTGACGGGAGATACTGCTGCCCCCTTCTTATTTACAATGTCACCTGAAAGTGAGAATAGGCATTCACATGGCACTTTTGTAGCCAGCATTGCAAGGTATTTATGTGCCAGATATGCTAAACATTCATCTGCCCCTTCATGCTTTGGCCACCGTTCCAGAGGACATGCTTCCATGTTGATAATGCTCGTTAAAAAAAATAAACGCGCTAATTAAATTTGTGACTGAACTCCTTGGGGGAGAATTGTATGTCTCCTGTTCTGTTTTACCCACATTCTGCCCTATATTTCATGCTATAACAGTCTCGGATGATGACCCAACACATGTTCATTTTAAGAACACTTTCAAGCAGATTTGACAAAATGCAAAGAAGGTACCAGTGTGAGCTTTCTAAAGATAGATTCAGCACTCAACCCAAGGTTTAAGAATCTGAAGTACCTTCCAAAATCTGATCAGGATGGGGCGTTGTAGCCAGACAGACGCCCCCCCCCCCCCCCTCAGACCAGCATTGCTGGAAACACAGGAGGAAGCCGGATCAGGGCACTTAACATATATTCCAGCATAGCCTTTGAAGCTGTGAAAAGCACAGGTGTGCTGCTACAATGTGCCTCTGGGAACATATACAACGATTAAGCTCACAGCAGGCAGAGGCCCTGTGACAGACATGGCTCTTAGCCCCTACTAAATAGCGTGATGCACACACACCAACATCCTAGGTGGGAAAATATTTACCCTGATAAAAGAAATGTCCAGTAGTCAACACTTATTGTTTCTCTCCCTTGCAAGTGTAAACTACTCTTGCGAAAGCTGGCGTCACCCAGACAGACCAGCCTCAATTTGGCATAAGAAAGGAGAAAGAGAATAAAGGAGTACAGAGGTATAAGTAGGGGACCTACAGCACCATGATTTTTGAGTGCTTTTCATTATCTATCTGCTGGTCAGATAAGTGACAGCCTCCCAAGGCTTCTGCAGCTAAGAGGGTCCCTAAGCCTTGTCCCTTATTCGTCTTTCCGCGGAATTGAGTGACCGATCCTGGCTTGGCACCGCTGGAATCGAGAGATGCAAGGAGGGTAAGAAGCACCCACACCTGATCTCCTATCTTTAGTGTACACATATTTTGAAATAGAGCTCTATACTTTGTTTTCTTTCTTTGGGATTGTGGCTTCAGTTTTGTAACTTGTTTGTGTGTGTAACATCTCTACATTTAAATAAGTAGGCACTAGCAATTTTGTAACCACATGATTAGAATCTAGCTTAATAAATTTTGGTAACCATTTGTGCATAAGCCTGACTTGTTTTCTCTGGTTTACTGCAAAGCAGCCAACACAATTAAAGAACCTCAGCCGTTTTGGCTCTAAAGCCTGGCCATGAGGTGAGAGTACTAAGAGCCTAGCGTTGAGTTGTGCTGCCTCCATGGGGCAAACTCTTGGGGCACCTGTCAGTCAATCCTGGCTGCCCGCTGCGAAGGAGCTCTGAGCTCTAGCAGTTAAAGTCACGGGTGTGGAGAGGCTCTTAGTGCTGCCATTGGGGCACCTGTCAGTCAGCATTGACTGCCCGCTGCGAAGGAGCTCTGAGCTCTAGCAGTTAAAGTCACGGGTGGTTAGGACCTTGGGGCATCCGTCAGCCTAGCCCGGGCTGCCCGCCGCGAAGGGACAGTGCGTCCTAGCGGTTAAAGTCACGGATGGTATAAACGGGCATAGCTGGCACCTCACCAAACATCCTTGGCCGTCGGCTAACAGAAATTGGCGTCACGAACAGGATTGTGATATAGGCTGCACTACAGTAACACAATGAAACCAGTCATGATAAACATCACAGAATTCCCTGAGCTAGAGAAAAGTTTGACCCAAGAGGGATGGGGAAACCCTCTGTGGAGCAAAGAACTGCTGGAGAAATATTGGGGAAAACCAGCAGAGATCTGGCAGCATTTCTGTAACTGGAGTACTGCCTGCAAGATGAAGAAAGGGAAAGGAAAAGGTGCTTGTATATGGCTGCTTACTAACGTTTGGCAAGCTGCCTGTAAGGATTATCATAGTCTGGCAATAGAATTTAATAGGCTACAACAGGAAAGGGACACACTGCGCCAGGAATGCCAGAATTTAGATACCAGAGTAAGAACACTGAATAGGGATATGGAACATCTTCAGAAAAGATTACTTCCCTTAATTGAGAAAGAAGGGATAGAACGAAGGGAAAAGCTGGAGACTAAAACATGCAGTATCAACCGGGCTAAAGTTGAGACTGCTGTCTGGCTAGACCCTGAGGAATGGGATGGAGACATTTGGGATTCAGCAGACGAGTCCCCCTCCTCTGAGGAGGAAGGTCCCTCTGTAAAATTAAGACCAGCTATCACACATCACAAATCAGAAGAACATGAGGAAAATTTGAGTGGGGCAGAGCTGGATGAAGAAGGGGATGACAATTATCCATCCACCTCTTCAAAAACAAAGAAGGGAGGTAAAAAGGGAAAAGGGAGTAAAGCTCCAACACACTTTACCAAAATTACCACCCGCCAATATACTCCCATGGAGTTAAAAACAATCCAGGGAGATTTTGCTAAAAAGCCTGAGGAAGGTATAATAGAGTGGCTGGTCCGCCTCTGGGACACTGGGGGTGGATATATACGCCTGACAGCCCAAGAAACTGAGCGCCTTAACTTAGGTGCAGGAATATTCCTGGAACATTCAGAGGGGAACACCCCTAAAACACTTTGGTCTCTGGCTTGTCAATGGGCAAGAGGAATTTACCCAGCAGACCGAGATGAACCCACAGTAATGCACTGGACCAACATAGATGAGGTAAAAACAGCTCTATTAACTGTGGCTGTCATTAGCATGCTTGGCCAAAACCCTCAAGAGTTAGCCTATGAAAGTCCATGGGAGGGTCAGGTAGATGTAGATGATCTCAGACCCCTGCTTAAGGGAGTTCCGAGTAACCACAGGGCTATGGCACTGTCCCTTAGATCAGAAGCTGCAGCACATAACAGAACCTTTCGGGCACTGCTAAACCATCTGGTGTCATACTTTAGAGAATTCGGAGACATCAGAGCACTGAGAGGCAAAACTAAGATGCGTTCCCTTCAGGGAAACAAGGGGGCACCATCTAAAGGACATAAAAACAAGCGAGAGCCAACCCAGGAGGAAAAGAAGCTTAGAGCCAAGTTGTGGAGACAATGTCTGGCTTTAGGTTATCCCAGAGATTTGATAAATGGACTGCCCACAGAGCGGCTAAAATTATTCACCACCTTTAAAAGAGCTGACTGGGAGACAACTAATGCTACTCCCAGTGCACCTCTGCAGCTCTCTCCTCTTTCCCCACCTGCAGACACCTGGTATACTCCATTGCTGCAGCAACTGCAAGAGTTACCAGAGCAGGGAAACTAGCTTGCGGGGGTCAATCTCCTCTCCTAATAAACCAACTTAAATCCAAAGAGGAGAAAACAACAGCAAAAGACCCCCGGATACATGTAACTGTAAATGACAAACACATTATTCCTTTCTTAATGGACACAGGGGCTCAAAGGTCCATGATTAAGCGAGAAAGTTTTTCAGGACTCGCCACCTACTGGCGGAAAGCAGGTACTTGTTACAGGAGTAAATGGCAGTACCATAACTTACCCATTAGTTAAGATAAAACTGGATATCCCCTTGCAACCCCACCATCAGCCCCGAAAATATGAGGTGATTTTGGGCAATGCCAACATACTGGGCATGGACGTTTTAAGAGGAAAGGAGGGAACGATTAATGGGGAAAGATGGGCTTTTGGAGTCAGTTCTGTTCCTCATGCCACCCACCTGGAAGAGGAAAGCCTTCCCCACTATTCTGTAAACTTACTTAGCAGCGCGCCTGCTCTCCCGCCCTCAACAGTAACAAACATAAAGCAGTATAATGTCCCAGCTGAGGCCATAAGCCCTGTTACTGACCTGATCAAAGATTTGGAACAGCGAGGAATTTTAATTCGTACCCACTCTCGCTTTAATTCTCCTGTGTGGCCCATCAAGAAACCAAATGGCAAATGGAGACTCACTATAGACTATAGGAAGCTAAACAGTAACACTGGACCATTAACTGCAGCAGTCCCTAGCATAACAGATATTGTAAACACCATACAAACCTGGAATAAACCCTGGCTAGCAGTATTAGATGTAAAGGACATGTTCTTCATGGTCCTTTTGCAACCAGCTGACCAGGAAAGATTTGCTTTTACTTGGAAAGGTGTACAATACACTTTTACCCGAATGCCACAAGGGTTTAAACACTCACCCACTATTTGCCATGGGGCACTGGCAAAGGTCCTAGATGACCTTATACTGCCACCCAATGTACAAACTGTGCAATACATTGATGACATCTTAATAGGTGGGAAAACCTCAGAAGAGGTACAGGAGGCTATGAATCAAATCAAAGGAGCACTAGAAGCCCTTAATTTAGAGTTACCAGCTGAGAAATGCCAAGGTCCCTCCCAAGAGATAAAATTCTTAGGTACTGTATGGATGGGAGGTAGGAGGTCTGTGCCTAATGACACTGTGCAAGAGCTAAATCAGGCACCCTCCCCTGAAAGTAAAGATCAATTGAGACAGATTTTGGGAACCCTGGGGTTTTGGAGAAAACATGTACCTGGCTTTGCCATTATAGCCAGACCATTGTACAATTTGTTAAAGAAAAGTGCTGCCTGGGAATGGGCTCCTGCCCATGAGGAAGCCCTCAGGCAAATGATAGGGGAGATACACACCTATCAGGCTCTGGGTCCCATACATCCTGAAGCCCCATTCCATTTGTACCTAACTGTGGGAGCCACTGGAATGTCTTATGCTCTCTGGCAAGAAAGTGACACTGCTCCCAGACGACCAATTCAGTTTGGTTCCAAGTCATGGCAAGGGTCACAGGCTAACTACGCGCCTTATGAGAATGTGCTTCTGGCAGCTTACACAGCCTTGAGAGAAACTGAGGAATTAACTCAGGATAAGGACATCACAATTCACACTCCTCTTCCAATCATTAAACCTATATTGGAAGGGAAAGAGTTACCACCTGGTGCAGCACAAAAGATGACTATCCAAAGATGGGCACTTTACATACACCACAGGGTAGGGAGTGCAGACACTGCACAGAACCCCACTATGATTCAGGAATCCCTATGGAAGGTAGGAATGCCTGATGAATACCGCCTACCTCCACAGCAGTCTCCCATTAAGGATGCTGCCCCATTTGATCCTTCTAAGCCTGACGGAGTGTGGTTCACTGATGGCAGTGCCAGGCTGGTCAAAGGAAAATGGAAGGGAAAAGCTGCAGCAGTGCCTGCAGACACCTCTGCAGCACCCCTAACTGCTGGAATTGATGGGTCAGCACAACTTGCAGAATTGGCTGCAATTAAACTGGCCTGTGAAGCAGGAGCCACCGCAGTATATACGGACTCCTATGCGGTCTGGGCAGGTGCCACTCAGTGGATCGCTAACTGGAAAAATAACCACTGGGAAATAGGAGGTAAACCAGTCTGGGGACTGGAATACTGGAAGTGGTTATATCAGCATGCCCTGCAACAACCCCTGTCTATAGGACATGTCTCAGCTCATCAGAGGAATAATACCCCAGCTGCACAGTTAAACAATTTAGCCGATGCAGCTGCCCAGCTCTTTACCACACAAGTCGAATGAGAACACTTATATTCATGGTTACATGATAATTTAGGACACACAGGAAGTGATGAGTTAGTGCGGCAAGCACATATCAGGGGGTGGCCTATCACCCACAGACAGGCTAGAGACCTGGTGCAAGCCTGCACTATTTGTGCTGAGACTAGAAAACATATAGCAGAAGGACAAAGGTTTGCCAAGCTAAGAGATGGAAAAACACTATGGGCAACCTGGCAGGTCGACTATGTCGGACCACTGCCCACTACAAGGCAGAGGTGGAAATACATCTTGACTGGGGTAGAAATTGTTTCAGGGATTGGTTTTGCATATCCAACCCGATCGGCAACAGGGTTGTCCACAGTTATGGGACTAAACCGCTTAACAGCAATTGTCCCAATGCCTCAAGAAATCCAATCAGATAATGGTTCGCATTTTAAGAATAAACTTGTAAGGGAATGGACCCTTAACCATGGAGTCCAATGGACCTTCCACCTTCCATATCGACCTCAATCTAATGGCATGGTCGAGCGCTGGAATGGGTTGCTAAAGAATCACTTGAAGCCTACTGATGGCACATGGGGAGACAGACTGGACGAAGTGGTGCAGAGATTAAACAACAGACAGACTCCTACAGGAAGTCCAATCAGCAGGCGATTCTTCCCTACAGGGAAAGCTATCTCCCCTGCCAGAACACCACAGCACAGTTCCAAGTATGCTCCCAGAGATACCGTTGTGATTAAACACCGAGCCCTGGGAACCTTTACCTGCGTTTTGCACGCCTATAAAGAGAAAGGTGTATGGAGTGCCTTAAATGCTGATAAAGGGCTAATAACCATTACAGAGGCTTGGATCGCATCCAAGACCGGCTGACCATGTGATTTATTGCAGGAATGGTCCCATGGTTCCGAGCAACCTGCCAGCTAACCTGTCAGCAAAATGAACCATGCAGCAGACCTGTTTGATCACTAGAGACTACTATGGACTGTTGATATATTTGTCATTACTTATAATAGCAGGTGTAATTTTTGCTTTTAGTGTTAAAATAAGTTTTTTTAGCTAGAACACGACCCACCAGAGATATGTTCCTGCGAGCCCTCATGATCCTTCTGTTGGCTCCAGTCACCTTGGCAATACCAGAACATCCTCTTCGGGGAGCAATCCAAACCATCGCCTCAGCTGCTGGTGCTACAAATTGCTGGATGTGCACCTTGCTAGATTCAACCAATGGACTGGGAACTGAATTTGTACCACTTGCTATTAAAGGTGCAGTTAAAATTTTACATGCAGTGGCTGAGAATGGACAAACCTCATGGATGCAATGGTTAGCTCAACACTTGGGATTTTCCCTCTCCCCGTTTTTACATTCGGTTGTAAATACTGTTTTAACCATTTTAATTATTGTAATTGTTTTTTGTGTAACTTTATGTATTATGAAGCGTTTGATTCAAACTGCTCTTTCCTCCACGCAAATCAGATACCTAGAGCTAAAAAGGGATCCTAACCAATTCCGCGAACCCTCATCCTCTAATTTGGTTGTTGGGTATTTCTAGATTTCCCCAAGGAGGGCAAGAGGTGCTGGCATCACCGCCACCTTGCAATCTGGGATGTAGTGTGGTGCATCAGGGGGTGGAATGCAGCCAGACAGCCAGCCGCCCCGCCCCTCAGACCAGCATTGCTGGAAACACAGGAGGAAGCCGGATCAGGGCACTTAACATATATTCCAGCACAGCCTTTGAAGCTGTGAAAAGCACAGGTGTGCTGCTACAATGTGCCTCTGGGAACATATACAACGATTAAGCTCACAGCAGGCAGAGGCCCTGTGACAGACATGGCTCTTAGCCCCTACTAAATAGCGTGATGCACACACACCAACATCCTAGGTGGGAAAATATTTACCCTGATAAAAGAAATGTCCAGTAGTCAACACTTATTGTTTCTCTCCCTTGCAAGTGTAAACTACTCTTGCGAAAGCTGGCGTCACCCAGACAGACCAGCCTCAATTTGGCATAAGAAAGGAGAAAGAGAATAAAGAAGTACAGAGGTATAAGTAGGGGACCTACAGCACCATGATTTTTGAGTGCTTTTCACTATCTATCTGCTGGTCAGATAAGTGACAGCCTCCCAAGGCTTCTGCAGCTAAGAGGGTCCCTAAGCCTTGTCCCTTATTCGTCTTTCCGCGGAATTGAGTGACCGAGCCTGGCTTGGCACTGCTGGAATCGAGAGATGCAAGGAGGGTAAGAAGCACCCACACCTGATCTCCTATCTTTAGTGTACACATATTTTGAAATAGAGCTCTATACTTCGTTTTCTTTCTTTGGGATTGTGGCTTCAGTTTTGTAACTTGTTTGTGTGTGTAACATCTCTACATTTAAATAAGTAGGCACTAGCAATTTTGTAACCACATGATTAGAATCTAGCTTAATAAATTTTGGTAACCATTTGTGCATAAGCCTGACTTGTTTTCTCTGGTTTACTGCAAAGCAGCCAACACAATTAAAGAACCTCAGCCGTTTTGGCTCTAAAGCCTGGCCATGAGGTGAGAGTACTAAGAGCCTAGCGTTGAGTTGTGCCGCCTCCACGGGGCAAACTCTTGGGGCACCTGTCAGTCAATCCTGGCTGCCCGCTGCGAAGGAGCTCTGAGCTCTAGCAGTTAAAGTCACGGGTGTGGAGAGGCTCTTAGTGCTGCCATTGGGGCACCTGTCAGTCAGTATTGACTGCCCGCTGCGAAGGAGCTCTGAGCTCTAGCAGTTAAAGTCACGGGTGGTTAGGACCTTGGGGCATCCGTCAGCCTAGCCCGGGCTGCCCACCGCAAAGGGACAGTGTGTCCTAGCGGTTAAAGTCACGGATGGTATAAACGGGCATAGCTGGCACCTCACCAAACATCCTTGGACGTCTGCTAACAGGCGTGGAGCATGCTGTCAGATGTCTTCAAAGAGCAACACTCTGATACGGAAACTACAGAACCCAAACCACCAAAAAAGAAAATCAACCCTCTGCTGGTGGCATCTGATTCAGATGATGAAAATGAACATGCCTCAGTCCGCTCTGCCATGGATCGTTATCGAGCAGAACCTGTCATCAGCATGGACGCATGGCCTCTGGAATGGTGGTTTAAGCATGGAGTGACATATGAATCTTTAGCGCATCTCGCACATAAATATCTTGTGATGCCGGCTACAACAGTGCCATGCAAACGTCTGTTCCCACTTTCAGGTCATATTGTAAATAAGAAGTGGGCAACATTATCTCCTGCAAATTGTAACCAAACTTGTTTGTCTGAGCGATTGGCTGAAGTAGGACTGAGTGGACTTGTAGGCTTGAAAGTTTTACATTGTTTTATTTCTGAATGCAGTTATTTTTTGTACATAATGCTACATTTGTAAGTTCAACTTTCATGATAAAGAGATTGCACTCCAGTACTTGTATTAGGTGAATTGAAATATTCTCTTTCTTTTGTTTTTTACAGTGCAAATATTTGTAACCAAAAATATAAAGTGAGCACCGTACACTTTGTATTCTGTTGTAATTGAAATCAATATATTTGAAAATGTAGAAACCATCCAAAAATATTGAAATAAATGATAGTCTCTTTTTGTTTAACAGTGCGATTAAGCGCAATTATTTTTTTTAATCGCTTGCCAGCCCTAGTAAAAAGCCTTCAGGCCCAATGTACTAGTGAGGGCTTTTCTCAGGGTCAGCACTCAAACAGCCGGGCACACTGTAGGTCAGGAAAGCAAGGTGCTGGGAGGCCGGAGAGGAGAGAATTCACTCAAAGTCTTTACACGGAGTTGCTCTCTTACGAATGATCTGCTCTAACTCAGTCACAAGTTCTGGGCTCAATGTAGGAATCACTGGCTGGGAAGAATCTCTGGCTTGGTGCATTCAAATGTACCTAGGGAGGTGGTAGAATCTCCTTCCTTAGAAGATTTTAAAGTCAGGCTTGACAAAGCCCTGGCTGTGATGATTTAGTTGGGGATTGGTCCTGCTTGAGCAGGGGGTTAGACTAGATGACCTCCTGAGGTCCCTTCCAACCCTGATATTCTATGATTCTATGATTCAGAGACTCAACCTGGCCACTGGGGGCGCTGTTACCTCTGCTGGTGTCAGGATTCAGCTGGGAGTTAAAAGCAAGGTCCCATTATGGTCGTTACAAATCCTATGGCTCCTCTTTAATGGGGGAGACCTGAGTCGGTTCAAATGACAGTTCGGGGGACTACAATTTGCCTCCCTCAAATGCCCTTTGAAATTCCAATAGGCGAGTGGATTCTGCTTCAACCATTCCCCTAAGACATCGTCTGCCCGTGTTGTGTGCTGCTGAACAGTTGTGGAGTTTCACCCCAGAGGTGGCTGCATGTCAGTAGTGGGGGGAAAGGAGTCCCATAAGTACGGCGTGGTTGGTAAAGCCCTTTGGGATCCAACCTCTAGAGCAGTTGTATTCTTTATTACACTTTTGTTATGATTGTCTGTGCTCGAGCAATGGGAATTCCTCTTCCCACTAGAGGTCACGGCTGCTCCTCTGCACAAGCGGCTGAGAATTACTTATTGTGCTTCGCCTGCACACTCTCTGGGGAAAGAATTGTCTTTTTGTGATGTGTTTTTTATGGCATCTGGCACAATGGGGCTTCCATCCCTGAGGCAGGACTGCAGTGGAAAGAAATACGGTCGAGCTGAGAGGTTCCTGTCCTGGATCGGGTTAGGGGTTGGTCTGGGGATGCTGCGCACAGATAGTAAGACAATCTCTGCCACAAAGAGCTCCCAGCCTGAACATCTGATGTGAAACGGGTGGAGAGAAAGAGGAGGACGGCAACAAGGCAAGAGAGAGACCAGCTGGGTAATTCCTTTTCCTGGACTAACTTCCACTGGTGGAAGATACAAACTGGGAGCTCCACAGAGCTCGTCTTCAGGGCTGGGGGAGGACATCAGAGGAAACCCGAAGAAGAGCTCTGTGGCGCTCCAGAGTTTGTACCTTTCACCACCAGAAGTTGGTCCAAGAAAAGCTATCAGCTCCCCACCTTGTCTCTCTCACATTCTGGGACCAGCCCGGCCACAACACCCCTGCCCCCGAGAAGGGAGAGGAACCCGGCCATCGGGGTACAGACAAAGGCAGCCACAGCCTGGGTCTTGCACCCACCACCTGGGAGAGATGAAGTGAAAGAAGACAGGGGGTGACAGCGCATCACAACGGCACCCAGAGCATTCAAGCAGATTTAAAGGTGTCTCTCCCCCCGCCCCCCCCCTCAACTTAAACATCACCCTGGTGGTGGAACATTGTTCTCCCGCTGGAGTTACGAGCAGAGCGAGCCCGCCCGCCCCAGCCAGGCCAATGCAGGGTCAGACACCGTCTGCCCTTCACCCGGAGAGCTCCCCGCGACACGGCCTGTTCGCGGCTCCTGCTCGCAGCCCCCGAGGGGCGAGCACAGCTGTCGGGTTGCTCAGGGGTGAGCTTCTCTCGCGAAGGCTCCTGCAAAGACCCCAGCTACCCTGTCCCTCAGGAGCCTGCCCCCCCCCAGCTGCTGTAACACCCCCGCCCCCAGCCACGAGCATGGGACCCCAGAGGTTGGAGGGACCAGGGCAGGAGGCCAAGCGATGCGCGCCGCGCTCTGGGCCAGGCTCCTCGGGAAGGGAGAAGTGACGTCTGCACACGGGGTTGATTTGTCCCCTGAAGGTAGGATTTGCCAGAGAACAGGAGCCCTTTCTGAAAGGCAGGACGTCTCGCCGACTTGGGAGCAATTCTGGGTTTTTTACTGGGTTTTCTGGCACGTCTAAAAGCTACTGTTCATTTCCTGGAAACCCCCCCGCCCCCAATCTCCCCTTAACCCAACACCTCACTTTGGGGGAAACGAAAATATTCGATCTCAGTTTGTGGCTGAAGAATGGACACACAATTCAACAGCGGCTGCAGTACAAATCATATGTCATCCACAGACACTGCGGGGCCCTGCAGCCTGCCTGTGGGGGCTGTAACAATAATCACAGGGCTGCGATGACACTGGGATCTTCAGAATAACCCCCCGTCTCCACCCTAACCCCAGTCCCTCCATTGCAGAGCGGGGGTGGGAGTCAGGTTCCCAGGGCACTGCTCTGGAGGAAGATCACAGCTTACCTCCTCCAGGGACTCCATGGCTGCAGCAGCCTTTGCAAGGCAGGTCCCTGCTCCATCTCCCCCTCTCTGTGCATTAGCTGAAGGGGGGAACCCCAACTCCCCCCTTCACACACATCATGTCTTCCCCCATGGCTCGGGCAAGGGAAAGCGTGCGAAAAAGCCAGCCGCGAGGAGAACGAAACTACACAGCACGGGGGAGATCATACACAATTATTAGCATATTGCTTCTGATTGGACAAGGGGCAGGAGCGCCGCAGGGGGAGGAGGGTCCACTTGCTCTGGTCCAGGGCCCCAGGAAACCCTCGTTCGCCTCTGCTCGTCTCGCTATTGGCCTAGTTTTACCAGGGGCTGCCTAAAAGCACTGGTGACGTCAGTGCAAACCAACATTCCAGACAGTGACGTCTTCATCTTGCTCTATGGAGTGTACACCGACATGTACATTTCCAGCTGATTTCTTTTATAATTATATGGTAACAAGGAGAGAGTCAGCAATTTTTCCATAATAGTGGCTGTGTGACACTTTTGTATTTTTATGTCCCGCTTTGTAAGCGAATGGTTTTTAAGTGAGGTGTAACTTGGGGTCTGTAAATCAGATTCTTGAAAGGGGTACAATAGTATGGAAAAGTTGAGAGCCACTGCAATCCTTGGGCGAGCAGGGGCAGAGACTGGTGGGACGGGGGGAGAAGGGGCAAAGAAGGGCCTCTCTGCCCCGGGCACAGACTGGGGGAGGGTTGGAACTGTGACAGAGTGGGAATTTTCTGTACTATTTTGTATGAATACTATGTGCCTCAGTTTCCCCTATGTGCTGCATGGTTAAGTAGGTGGTGGGAAAAGGTTGTTTATCCTTTGTAGAGACCCAGAGATACAGACGTGGCCGACGCCTAGATGCCTGGGCCCTGGGGCCCCAGGGCCCCATGCCCATGGAGACCCCCAGAAGACAATGGCCACTCCAATTGCCCAGACATTTGGCACCCAGCAACTAACAACCATGGGTGGCCAACCCTCTGCAGGAAGCCAGTGGGATGGGACCAGCTGGAGAACAAAGGGCTGAGGAGGAAGGCCAGGGGACAAGGTTTGCCCAGGAACAAAAAGAAAGGGCTGAAGAGGAGCCACGTTGGGGGTTGTTCAGTGTGGGGCTGCTGGAATCGGGGACGCTCTCCTGAACTGGGACAACAAAGGGGTCAAAGGCCTCTCGGTTGACGCGGATGGACCATGCCGGAACTCTCTGTTCGAACCAAGGACTCTCTACGCTGTGTTCCAGACAGCTAATAAACCCTCCTGCTTTTACAACAGTGGCTGAGAGCCACATCAGTTTAAGGAAGTTGGGGGTACATTGCTCCCTTTGGGGGTACAAGTCTCCCTGATGTAAGGCGACTGTTGTCCACTTCCTAAAACTCAGTGGGGGTGTTTGGGTTAGCTAGCTCCCAGTACCAAAAGGAAGGGGAAGGGTCAATGGGAAATCAGGACCCTGAGACTGCCAGTCCCCAGGAACAATGGGGAGAGGCCAATGCGCCAGGTCAGCCTGATTGACAGGGCGAGCAGGTTACTCAGGGAGTCAGGAGGCCAGGGGGGTCCCATCCTCTGTGTGAGCCAGTATTGCCTAGGTCAGAGAGAGAGGGGCCGAGCTAAGGAGAAAGCAGGGGTCCAAACTGAGCTGGGGAACAGGGTCATGCCAGACAGGGGGGCCAGAAAAGCAGCCCAGGGAGCACATCAGTGCTGGGAACAGAGCCAAGAAGCAGCCAGCCACAAACCCAAGGGAACAAAGTTTCCCTGGAAAATTGTGGAATGTAACTATCACTTGCCATTCATTCTCAGCTCTGCCACACGCTTCTCTCCGGAATGGGGCCTCGGAGAGACAGCCTCATAGACATCTGGGGGCAGGGAGAGACCCAGGGGTGCAGGGAAAATGGGGGTACGATGGAGGGAGCTGGAGAAAAGTAGAGATACATGGGGGGGGTGTTATGTGTTGGGACAGGGACTGACCAACTCTTAGTACATGCTGGGGGGGGGGTGCCTGGGTGCCATTTCAGATGGGGGGCAACTTTAACAGGTACTACTTAGCCATCTGAAAAATCTAGGGGTTTTTTTGCAGATAATTTGGAAATTAGCTGACAGGAGCACTGTATCTAATTCCTATGTAACTGTAACTCTTCTGCACGTCAGAGTTAGCAGCAACAAGGGCCAGGTTGAGTATCTAGGGGTTTCAATAACGCAATACAAAACCAGCTCGAGCCCCCACCCAGAGACCTGGGAGAATTACAAACCACCCCCGGGTGCCTTCAAGAGGCAATACTTCCCCTCTCGCAAGCACAGAGTCTGAGTGTAGCAAAAGCCTTTTAATAAAGGAGGGAAACAATGCGGCATTATGCTGGGGAAACACCACCCACAGGATTCATAACACAACCCATGAGCAAAAGACCCACCCCCAAGTAAATCTGGGAGGGTCCTTTTCCCCTCAGGGTCTTGAGCCGGTGAGAAACGTGCAACCCACGCCGGGCTTGCTGGGGGAGCTCCGGGACACTGGGGGGCAGGGGCTGGAACCCCCCCCTCCAGAGCCCCCCCCCCGCCGGAACCCCGACTCATGGGCTGGGCATCGCCGTTTGGCGACCGCTCCCCCTAAGGGGCCCCCTCCCCCTCTTCGAGCTGGGTGGGGCCTCTGTCTCCCCTCTCCCCTCCCCTTCCCCCTCTCCGGGCTGGGGGGGCGGGGGGCCC
Organism: Eretmochelys imbricata; assembly: GCF_965152235.1. Taxonomy (NCBI): domain Eukaryota; kingdom Metazoa; phylum Chordata; order Testudines; family Cheloniidae; genus Eretmochelys; species Eretmochelys imbricata. The sequence continues at coordinate 19,040,210 of NC_135592.1, read as the reverse complement.
TCTGTCCCTCGCCTCTAATTCCCAGGTTTCTGATGCTTGAGTTTTGCTGATGCCCACGTTCTGGAAGGGAAGGAGCTGTCCCTGCCCGGCAAGCCGGACCTCTGCCTGCATGAAGTCTCTGCTGTTTAACTGATTTCAGATTCCTGCCCCTGGTTGGAGCTGAATTCACACTGCTGCGGGGTGGCGGGGGGGACAGTCTCTCAGAGCCCCACAAGTCTTGTCCATCCCAGCGGCCTTTCAACCCTCTGGCTCTCTGTCTGTGCATGCTCAGTGTAGTCCAGGGGTCCTCAAACTGGGGGTCATGAGCTGTCAACCTCCACCCCCAAACCCTGCTTCATCCCCAGCCATTATAACAGTGTTAAATATATTAAAGTGGTTTTTAATTTATAACGGGGGGTTGCATTCAGAGGCTTGCTGTGTGGAAGAGGTCACCAGGACAAAAGTTTGAGAACCACTGAAATGGTTCAATTTTTTTTTTTTTTTCGGAAAAATTGGGTGTTTGATTCAAGGCAACCTTTTGTGGAAAGTGTCGACTTTAATAAAAAACATTCACTGTCTTCTTGGAAAATTCAAAAACCAAAAATTGTTCTGTTTTCAATCATTCTGGACTAATTTTTTCTGATTCTGGTAGAAGATTTTTGCGGGGTTGGCCATTTTTGTCAGAAGTTTTTCTTGTTCTAGCCCTCCTGGATGGGGAGAAAAGCTTGAAAAGGTGACCCCTAAAGGCTCCACCACCAGGAGATCAAGAACAGAACCCACAGTTGTTTTCAAAATCTCATCTTGTTTAAGCCAATCTCATGGTTTTGGGGGGCTCTGACTTGTGATTTTTGGTCACTGGGGGTTGGCCACATGGGCTAGAACCAGCTTGGCCAGGATCCAGATGTTAACCCCAGTGTAGAGGGCCCTGGCAGTGGCCCAAACCCAGCAGCTGTGGGGGACAGGAGAGAGATTTGATGTGTTCCCTGAGGTTCAAATTAGCAAGAGAAGCGGCCGGGGAGACGCATTCTAAACTGGGGGATCAGTGACATTCAGGGTGAGGCAACATTGAAAATATTCCGCAGTGTTACAGTTACTTTGCTCTGACACTCTCAGCCCTGGTGGAGCAGAGCCCCCGGCCCTTCCCTGAACACACCCACAGATACCCCTGCAATGGGGGTCCAGAGCTAGGAGCGGGGGAAGGGGGACCCCTGGGCACCAACTCCTCACCACACTCTCCTCTCCCTGTTCTCTCTCTCTCTTTCCAGATCCAGCCAGCCGGAGCGGGGTGGAAGCTCCTCCCGCCCCACAGGGACCCCTTTTGCTTCAGCTGTCGTGAGTAAGTGTTGGGGAGTGAACCCCTGTGCCAGGCCGGGATCTCGGTGTCTGGGGTGGGGGGATTTCCTGGGGGGTGTCTCTGTTCTGCGCGCTCACAGCCCCGCTTTCCTCTCTCTGTTAAATCTCCTGAGGTGGGATCCACCTTCCACCCCTCCTCTGACCTGCCTGTGCCCCTCTCCTCTCTCTGCCAGGCCCCTGCCTTCGCTTGGAGCTCTCGCCGGGGAGGGGGTGCTGCTGCTGACTCTGCTCTGAGCTCTGCCTGAGGATGGGGGAGATGCACTCGGCCCCTGGAGGGGTCAGGAACCGAAGGTAGAGAGCATCTTGCAGGGGTTCCTGTTTCAAACGGATCGCTGCACCCAGGGCCTGTTGCACTGGGAGAGCCATCGAGGGCCTGATTCTGGGAGCTGCCTCCTCTGAGAATCGGCCCAGAGACGCCTGGGAACTAGTTCATGGTTTGAGATTGTCTAGCTCGGCATTTGTCCAACTGGGAGTCCTGACTCAAAAGGGGGTTGCAAGGCTTTGGAGGGGGAGGGGGGGTCAAGAGATCACAAAAAATATTCTCAGGGGAGGGGGGCAGGAGGGGAAGAGGGCTACAACAGCTGCCCCTCTCCAGCTGCCCAGCTCTGAGGCCAGTGCCCCGCCCGTAGCAGCCCAGAAGTAAGGGTGGCAATACCATGCGTATGTTTCTATGAGTCCGTACAGTAACTTGCTATGACTGTTTGGGGGTCGGGAGTTGTCATAGCCTGAAATACTTTCAAAGTGGGGCCAGCAAAACCAAAAGTTTGAGAAGCCCGGGTCTAGCTTATTCTGATACCTGTTGCTCCCAGCCTTCCCCCAGCTGGTTTTATAGAGCTGGTGAGGCTCTTCCTCCCCATCTAGTGTCCAATGATAGTAAAGCAAGAGGGAAAAAAGTGATCCAGGCAACTACAGACCCATTCATCTAAGCAAAAAGAAAAGGAGGACTTGTGGCACCTTAGAGACTAACCAATTTAGTTGAGCATAAGCTTTCGTGAGCTACAGCTCACTTCATTGGATGCATTCAGTGGAAAATACAGTGAGGAGATTTATATACATACAGAACATGAAAAAATGGGTGTTCTCATACACACTCACTTCAGATGAGCTATTACCAGCAGGAGAGTGGAGGAGGGGAAAGAAAACCTTTTGTAGTGATAATCAAGGTGGGCCATTTCACTCTCACAAATCTTGGGAGACAGGCCAGTCCTTCACTACAGACAGCCCCCCAACCTGAAGCAAATACTCACCAGCAACCACACACCACACAACAGAACCACTAACCCAGGAACCTATCCTTGCAACAAAGCCCGTTGCCAACTGTGTCCACATATCTATTCAGGGGACACCATCAAAGGGCCTAATCACATCAGCCACACTATCAGAGGCTCGTTCACCTACACATCTACCAATGTGATCTATGCCATCATGTGCCAGCAATGCCCCCTGCCATGTACATTGGCCAAACCGGACAGTCTCTACGTAAAAGAATAAATGGACACGAATCAGATGTCAAGAATTATAACGTTCATTAACCAGTCGGAGAACACTTCAATCTCTCTGGTCACTCGATCTCTGACCTAAAAGTTGCTATATTACAAGAAAATGACTTCAAAAACAGACTCCAATGAGAGACTGCTGAATTGGAGCTAATTTGCAAACTGCATACAATTAATTTAGGCTTGAATAAAGACTGGGAATGGATGAGTCATTAGACAAAGTAAAACTATTTCCCCATGTTTATTCCCCCACCCCCACCCCCCACTATTCCTCTGACGTTCTTGTTAACTGCTGGAAATAGCCCACCTTGATTATCACTACAAAAGGTTTTCTCCCCCACCCCCCCCGCTGGTAATAGCTCATCTGAAGTGAGTGTGTATGAGAACACCCATTTTTTCAAGTTCTGTGTGTATATATATGTGTGTATATTCCACGGTATGCATCCGATGAAGTGAGCTGTAGCTCACGAAAGCTCATGCTCGAATAAATTGGTTAGTCTCTAAGGTGCCAAAAGTACTCCTTTTCTTTTTGCGAATACAGACTAACACGGCTGTTACTCTGAAACCTATATAAATCTCCTCACTGTATTTTCCACTGAATGCATCCGATGAAGTGAAGTGAAGCGCATCCAACTATACTCTTAGCCCAGCAGAAGAATCTGTCCTATCTCGGGGCCTCTCCTTCTGCCCCTGCACTTATTCCCTTCACCTGGGGATAGGTTCAGTTGAGCTACTACCCCTTTCATAGCCATCTCACTCTGGGACAGCCTGAAACTGGAAACCTGTGCTCGAACAGTAACTGTTTGCTACGAAAGGAGCTGAAGACACAATGGAAGAGGAAATCCTTTGGACTGGATTGAAACTATTCCAAAGGAAAGTGAATGAGGGAAAATGTCCAGTGTTACCCTCCTAGCGAAAAAAAAGAATTAAGGTCAGAAAGGACCATTCTGTCCATCTTCTGTGCAACACAGGCCCTAGAACGTCACCGAGTGCTTCCTCCAGAAAACCTACGACATGGGACTGAGCCAGAGCACGTCTTCTGGAAAGACATCTCCATGCATTCGAGCCAGCTGGTCAGAAACAATCTTTCTTCTGCAGTGACGTGAAGTTAAAGGACATGGAGACGAAGAAAATCTCGACTCGGGTTGTTGCTGGAGCTGAAGCAGAGAGGCCAGGACAAACACGGCTAGGACCCAGGACTGACTATCAGCAGATCTGCCGTTTTCTATTCCTGGCTTTTTGACCATGAGCGAATCTCTTTGCTTCTCTGTGCCTCAGTTTCCATCACTATAAAATAAAGCTAATCAAGGTTATGTTTTTTTCTCTCCTCTTTTTCAAGGCGGGACACTTAGAAACATTTGGGGCCTGTCTACGCTACCAGACCAGAGTGTATTTGTAAGCTGATGACCCCCACATGTTGTTCAGAAGCTATGGATGACACAAGCTCCTAAGGTTGTTCTGTGCTTAGCCCCTATGGCACAGCTGGGCTGGGCGGCCTTTTCTCGCTGTGCTGTGTGGAGCAGGTTCTGGGCACTAGGGATATGAAGAGGCTGTCGGGGACTAATTCTTGAAAATAAATATCAATGAACTGCAACCCAAATAATAAATCACTGCTGCTAACATTGGTGGGTGATAAAATAGTAGCAGAGTGGTAATTAATGATGAGGACAGGGCAGTGACACAGAGCAATCGGATCCCTTGAGACGCTGGACCCATTCAAAGAAAACAAGTTTGAAAATAACCAAAGGAAGGGTCCTATAGCTAGCAACAAAGCAAGCAGGCCACACCTACAGAGTGGGGAAGTGTATCCAGGAAACCATTGACTGTGAAAAGGATTTCGGGGCCATGCTGGGCAAGCCATTCAACATGAGCACCCAGGGTGATGCTGTGGTGAACAGGGCTAAAGCCATCATTAGATGTATGCAAAGAGCAGTGAGGCACATAGGGAGGTGACACACCATGCGGAAGACTGATCATGGATTACTGCATCCAGTTTTGGCTTCCACCTTTGAAAAAAGATTTTGAAATATTGGAGATGGGGCAGCAAAAAGCAATGAAACATTTCGAGGGCTGGAGAAAAATGCCTGCTCGTGAGCCATTGAAAGAGCTCAGCCTGTTTAGATGATAAAAAAGATCGGGAGGTGACGTCATTGAAGTGTTGAAGTGACTTCATGGAGAGAAAATATGGGGTATTAAAGGGCTCATTAATCTAGCAGAGAAAAGCATAACAAGACCCAGTGGCTGGAAACTCAAAAGAGACCAATTCGTATTCGAAAGAGGGCACACATATTCAACCGTGAGGATGAGTCACCAAAGGAACAAACTAGAAAGGGAAGTGGTGGGAATTCCCCACCTCTTGATGTCTTCTAATGAAGACTAGATGCCTTTCTGGAACGTGTGTAGTCAAAAACTAGGTCCTATGCTCTGCAGAAAGCATGTGATATGCAGGGGGTCAGATGACATGCTCTAATTGTCTCTTCTGTCCATAAAGTCTGCTAATTTATGAAAAACTGAGCATAGCATGGGGAGAAGCCTCTGATGTTTTACTGTGTGGTCGGTGTCATCCCCACAAGGAAGAGTCATTGCGTGGGGTGATCCAGGGGAAGCGGCTGAAACATCCAATGTAGCTGGACAGGGGCAGGACATCAGCACTGCAAGGGAGGGGTGGGTGTGGCAGTGACATCACAAGGGCCTTTGGCAGGACCTCAGCCTATTGGACAAAGGTGGTGGGGAGGTGATGATCTCACAGAGAGATCTTGACATCAGCCAGGCAGGACAGGGGTGCAGGACAGGGGCAAGCTCGGAGATCCCTGTGGCTTTGTTTCAGCACGTCTCCTTCTCGAGGTCTCTCCTGGAGGACTGACAGAGCATTCACTTGCACGTACGTGAGCGCAAGGAGGACCCTCTTCGGAGTTTTCTCCTTTTCTTTTAGTGGTTTTGCTAGAAAACAGACGTCCCTGTATAGAAGGTAAGAGCCTCGGAGAGGTTCAGAACCTGTTCAGTCTGACCCATCAGGTGCCGGCTGATTTTTAGGAAAGGAAAACACTAGATTGTGGGGGCAGCATTTTATTTCCGACCTAGGACTTTGTCCCTTAGAATTACTGGGGACATTGGGGTTTCTCCTTTTTGTTTTCCCTTTTCCTCTGTCCCTCCTACCTTTCTCTTCTTGCTTCCTTTGTCCTTTTCCTCTGCTCTCCTCCCACCACCAGGAGCTCTGTGTGTGGAGCGGGGGCCGGGGGGCCGGGGGGGGGGGGTTGTGGGAGGCCCTCACAGAGAGGTGAGACTGGACTAGTGCTCCAAGAGTGATCCCCTCGGTGGTGACCAGGGCCATTCTTTGGGCCATTTGATGAACTCTTAGCCTCCCACCCCTCAAAGTCCCAACCTTGATTGGCTGAGGAGGGGGGTATTAACAGGGAGGAAACTCTGGTCTTTGTTGTTCTCTTTTATGACCAAGCAAATAAGTCACAACCAGTTAGATGTGTGACCAATGTGGACGCTGCTCTCCATTCATTGTCTCGGAGCAGTTCATGATCCTCTCGAACATTCCAATTCTTCTGAAATAATTGCTGAATAATTACTAGGAACAATTGTTGGTCTGTAGCTTATTTGAGAGCAACTCTGCTACTGACTGGCTGCATCAGCTAAGACAAGTCACTGCTCCTTTCTCAGCCTTCGTTTCTCCTTCTGTCAAGTACGAATAACAATCCTCTCCCACCTACCTCGCCATGGGTGGATGCTGGGGATCCACTGAAGAGTGTCACTCGGAGCAGTGCAGACTAGGGGGTGTCCTATCACACTGAGCCATAGCAGATTATGACCTAATATTCTATTTGATTTGTCTTTTATTGTTTTGAAATTGTGAAGAGCAGCAACTACTTAGCTCAGACTGAAGCATCTCATCTAATTTTCTAGAGCGCAGTGTCTCCCCTTTGTGTACGATGAGACAGTTTAATGCGCTGTGACGGACAGGAGATGCTCTTGTTTTGCAAACAAATATTTTTGCAAAGAATTTTCATCCTACTTGTTACGATTTCAAGAAACAAAGTGGTTTCATCTGAATGGATTTTCTGACAGAAAACGGTTTCCATGCAAATGTTCACACCTTATTTCCTGGGCTTTATCCCTGCCTCCGGGGGGTTGTTGTCTGTTAGTTAGAACAGGAGTTAGGACTGTTGTCTTCTCTTTCGGCTCCGTCACCACTTTGCTGTGTGACACCTTGGGTAGGTCCAACAGGAACAGGGTCAATTCTCTAACTCCAGGCAGCAGGGAGCCTGGGTGAAATAAGGGATGTTAAGGCCGTCTGCGAAGGAGAAAGGGATGTTTCCAGGTGTTGAATGTCAAGAATTCTAAACTTTGCTAAAATGGCTAGTCCAGAGAAACAAGAACTAGTTGGGGCCAAACTTTAACCATTGTCTTTTTTAAAGCCCATTCAGGGATGTGAGTCCCAGAGAGCCATAGAGAGGGGGAGCAACTTGCCCAAAGTCCCACAGATCAATAGGCAGCAGTGGAAGCAGGAGTGACACCCCCTCTCAAAGGCAGGGGGACCAGACATTAGGGGCTGGTTGCAATTGCCAGCTGTGGGAGGGAGTGTGCGGCAGTGGTTAGTGAAGGGGTCCATCCATGGCTCTGACACTCAGTGTGACCCTGAGCTGGTAGCTGAGGCCCGTTTGCCTAGAGTAGGGTTGGAGTCCCATTGCTACAGCCCAGCGGGGTTGAGAGGCTCCAGGAAGGTGTGTAAAGTGCTGGGATGTCAGGATCCTGGAGGCGCTGTCACCTCCGCCCTAGGGCAGTGTTCTGCACCCCCCTGCTGCTGGCTGAGTTTCTCCGTCCCTTGGCAATAAGACAAATTCTTGTTTTTACAGCCAGTCGATCGCCCTCGTGTCATCACCCTGCCTGCTGGCTGGGCAGGGTAACTCCTGAGGTCACTACCCTCTCCAGCCTGCCTTGGGCTTGGAGAGTGAGGAGGAGGGTGAGGGACGTCTGCTGACCCTGAACATCCGCCATCCATCATACCATCACTGAGAGCAAGTGAGTGGCATTCGGGTTCCTCGGTGGCTTCCCCTGTCTGTGTGGGGAGAGGCAGAAACAGGGGAAGAGACTATCTCCAAAGGGGGATTTCATTTGCAAACAGCCCCCAAGAGCCCCTCACTCTTAGGCCAGGCAGGGGCTTCTCCAGAGCCGTCTCCAGTGTGTTTGGAAAGGTTCCAGCAATGGGACTCCCAACCCTTCCCTTGTGGGACACCGTTCCCCAAGCTGGGAGTCTCTGAGCTGGGCCAGACCCTGTGAGCTGTTGAGCCTGGAAATCAATGGGGAATGAGGAGGGCCCTGGTCTTCCTGTGCCTAGGGTCTCTGTGACTTTGACATGGGGAATGGTTTCGCAGGAGAAGTCCGGGCTCCTGGGTTCTGTTCCTTCTCTAGCCTGGGCGGGAGAGTGGCCTGGGAGGACAGGAGGGGGCTGCTTGTCCAGAGTAACCGATGGTCTTTGGGACTGACCCCCTTGCTGGAAAAGGATGAGACAGGGATTACGAGGGGGAACGTTGGGAGCAGATCATGCAATGAACTCCTGCCCGTGTGTGTAGATGGCACTCCCTGCACTCCTGTGGGGGCAGAGGGGGCTGCTGTGGTTGGAGGAGGGAGGAGGAGGGACGGAAAAGGGCCAGGAGTGAAAGGCTGCCTTGAGCCCAGACTCACCCCTGCTCCCCGCTCGGTTCCAGGATGGCCAGGCTCCTGCGGACGTTGCGGAGGAAGGCTCTGCAGGTGGCCCCAGAGCCTGAGGGAAGCAGCTGCCATCTTCCCAAGGGGCAGAGCAAGCCCTGCGTCCCCGCTGGCGGGGAAGCAGCTCCCGTCCAGGCCAGACGGCGGAAGTGCCCGGCCTTCTGGAAAAGGACCCCGGCTCCCGGCGCAGGCGCCGAGCTGGGAGAGGCCCCGACCAGGCCCCAGTGGAGCTGGCCCAGGCTGCGGTTTGGCAGACAGGACCCAGCCCAGGAGGGGCGCCGGGCAGGGTGGCTCTGGGGCTTGTTGTGTGGGCAGCAGCGGCCCCAGGAGCCCAGCCCTCGTTCCCATCAGGAGGCCTCGCCCTGCCCGCTCTCTGAGGCCCTTCCAGCCCCCGCCGGCCAGGAGGGGGAAGGTCCCTGTCCCAGCACCGGCAGCTCAGCCTGGGACAGCGGCAGCACCTGGGCCTCTGGCAGCAGCCAGGCCGACGGGCGCCACTGCTTTGTTCCAGGTGAGGAGCCAGGCTGGGCTCCGGGAGGGCTGAGGACGGGATGTGAACACCCTGGGCCCAGACGCTCTCCCAGGGATACGGGGGGGGGGTCCCCAGCCCAGGTGTTTGGCCTGAGCCCCGCGAACCCCACGGACAGCAGCAGCCGTCACACAGCTGCCCCTTCTGCACGGGGACCTGGGGGTGGGGGCGTGAAGAGCTGCTGCCAGTTGGTCCTTGCTGCTCCGGGCGGGGGGAACAGGCACCTCCCCTGGAGTCCTGGGCAGGGAAGGGGGGCTCTGCTCTGGGCTTCGGCAGCTGTTGGGGGCTGAAGGCATCCCTGAGAGGGTGGTTTGGGGCCCGATCTGCCCTGGGTGCCTGAGGTGGGAAGGGGGGTCTTGAATCCTGCTCTGCCCAACACGCCCCTGTCCTTCCCTCCCTGGTGCAGGGACCCCCCTGGATTCGGAGCAGGAGGACGGGGTGGACGTGACCAGAGATGAAGCTGCTCTCAAGCTCATCCGAGAGCAGCTCCAGTGCAGAGATAAGGTAGAAATGTTCCCCACCTGGGCTGGAACCAAGATTGCCCTGTCCCTTCCCAGCATCCCCACCCCCTGCCAAGGGTCTTGTCCCTCCTGATCCACCACCCCTAATGGGGCCCTTTTACATCCATGATGTGGGATCCCCAGATGGGGGTGTTTGTCCCACAACAGCCGAGGTCATCTCCCCCGACAGGCACTGTCCCACTTCCTGATCCTGCTTGCGTAGGAGTGGTGGGGGATTTGGACAATCGGCGGGTCCCCACAATCTCCCATTGAGGCCTGAGCCCTGGAGCTGGTGTGGGTGGGGCAGGAAGGTCCCTCGCTAACAGGTTCTCTCTCGCTATACCCCACTCCTGGTGGGTCCAGGATGAGGGGCAGCAGCTCCTGTTCCTTCAGGCCATCTACCCCGCATGTCTGGCTGCACAGGACAGAGGGGAGGACACGCTGGAGCCACGCTGCTGCAAGGCGGCTGTGGTGAAGAGGATCGTGGTGAGTGAGACACGCCATACGGCAGCTGGCGAGAGGAGAGAGACATGGGATTGGCAAGGGTATGGCCAGGCTAATGGGTGGGGGCTGGGTACTGTTGGAGGGGGCAGCAGAGGGCAGGGATTGCTGTTGCTGAAGACTTGGGAGAAGAGAAGGGAGAAATTCTGAGATTGGTGGGTAGTGGGCAGGGGGGGAATTGTGGGGCTGGACGGCAGCTGAGAGTGGGGGACAAGGAATCACATGGTCCCAGATGGGTCATCGGGATGGGGCTGAATGGGGGGCAGTTTTGACAGGGAGGAGGAGAGAAGGGGATTGGGAGTGAGCTGGGCAGGAATCCGGGAAGGGGGACAAGTCGGATGGGCAGGAAGGAATCAGAGGAGCGGGAGGTTGTGGGGGATCCTGCTGGCCATGTGGGGCACTGGCTGTGTCATCTCCTCACTGGGAGGTGTCAGTGGGGCCTGAATCTTACACGCTCCTTTGTCTCCTTCGCGTCTCACAGGAGCTCATCGAGGAGCTTCCCGATGACTCGTCACCCAGCGCCGTCCTCGCCCACTCCCTGGCTGCAGTGGGCAACCTCTGGTACCGAGACAGCCCCACCCCTCACCCCGCCAGCTCCCCTCACCCCAGTGCTGCTCGGGCCCAAGGCTGGGAGTCACCGTCACTGTCCCTCCCAGGTCACCTCCCAAGAGTGGCGCCTCTGGCAGAGATGGTGGGGTGGGAAGGGTCACTCTCTCCTGGCAGGGCTCTTCTTTTCACTTCCATAACATGACAGGGGCCTTGGGGAGGGGCTCACTCCCTGGCTCAGATACAGGAGGGGCAGCAGGCTCCAGGGAACAGGAGCTATTCCTGTCCTGCCACTGTCTGTCTGGGATGCCTTGGCCTTGTCTCCCTAGCTAAGTGCCTCAGTTTCCATTCTCTCCAGCCTGTGCCTCTATCCCTGTGGGTTGGTGTCCGTGTTGGCGACAGTCCCACCTCCGTACTGCACAGTCTAATAGCAGCTCCTCTCTCTTGCCAGCACCGTGAAACCTGCCCTGGAGCCAGCCATAGAGACCCACCTTTTGCGAGCTGCCCTTCACTCCGTCTTCACCCTGGGCATGAAGAAGGACACCACCGACATCCAGGTACCTCCTCCTCCTCCATCCTCTTACTTTTCCAGAGTGGTCCTTGGTCCCTGCTCCCTTGATTCGCTGGAGCTCCAGATTTAGGAATGGGGTAACAGAGTTGGAACAAGCTGCAGGGTTGGATTCTTCCCTCCAGCAGGGAAGAGATTACCCCTCCCTGGGGGATTTCTTTCTTTCTTTCTTTCTTTCATAAGCCATGTTTTATCCAGTAGCCCAGCTTCCATCCATAGAAACTTGGCTGTTTCATACTCTTCTGCCTACAAGGTCCTCTGCAGAGACCTGCTAAGCTCATGGATCAAAGGTCCAGGGGTCGTCAATTCTTGCGAATTGCCTGCCGTGGGATGTGAAGGAGAGAGGCCAGGATATGTGTTTGGAGTCTCCCTAGTGCTTCCCAGAAACCCCTCTTCCCATCCTGTGGCACGTGTAGGCCCAGGTTCCCGAACTCTGACCAGTGCTTTGCAGGCTCTGCACAAAGTCATCCCAGAGGTCCTGGATGCCATGCTGGGGAACCTGCTGGCAGAGTCCCCAGACACAGACAGGCTCCACTTCATCTTGGAGGTGAGCCCCATTTCACCTGAACTCTTTGGGGGACTGGTAAGGAGAGACTGGAAGATCCATTTTCTACTGTGACCTCCTAGCTGGGTCCCCAGTGGGCTGTCCTTGGTTGGGGAGGTCAGTGCAATGCAGTGTCAGGTCCTTCCTTCTTGAGGGACAGAGGAAAGAGCTGGGATTTCAAGCCAGAGCTCTGCCTGGTTCTGCTGAGTACTAAGCACAGGGCTCCTGGCTGTCTTGGGGAGTGAGAGTCTGAAAACCCACCCTTCCCCCTCCCCTCCAACACACACACCCCATGAGATTTGGGAGACGGTTCTCAGAGAAGAGGCACACGCTCCTTCCTCGAGAAACAGGAGGAGCCCAGGGAATCAGCCCTTCCCTCTGATCTGCTCTGAAATTCCTGGGGGGATTGTGTTCTCAGTCACTCCCTCCATCCCCCCAACGATTTTCGTAGCAGGGAAGGGCCGAGGGTTCAGTCTCCTTTCTGGTGAACGTTCAGGAATCAGGAGTTCTGGGAGGATGGGACCAGCCCCAACCCCGAACATTGTCCCAATCGAGAGAGACGCTGACAAGTTGTGACCTGCAGGGTACAAGCTGCGTCCTGGGGGAAAGAATTCCCTTCTAAAGCTCTGCCATCAAGGCCTAGATATTCCCCCCTGCGCAGAATGTCTCAGGCCCCTGGGGCTGGGGGCATGGGGGGCTCATTTGCAAAGCAGGTGCATCTGGCCACTGAGTCTGACCTGCCTCCTTTCCCCACAGGATATCAACTTGTGGGTCGTGTCCAGGGTGTCGCAGGAGCGAGCCAGGGCCATCAGGAGCAGCACAGCCCTGCTGAGATACACAGTCTCCCTCCCTGAGTTTGACGTAAGTGACCTCCGACCCCAGCTTGCTGGCTCCAGGCGGAGGTGGGCTGGCTCCAGCGGGCTGCAGGATCTGCTGCTGCTGCCGGGGCTGTGGCTTTGGAGGGTTCTTCATGGGGAGGCAGAGTCAGAGCACGGAGTGAGCTCGGCTTGAGTCAAGTTCTTCTTGTCTTGGTTCAGTGTTGTCCCTGGCCTTTAAGGAGACCATGCTCCACCTCTGCTTGGCATCCCAAAGCAGCTCCGGGCTCCCTTGGCAGCAGAGCAAATGAAGGGTCGATCTCAAGCGCTTCTCCCCCAGCATCTCCTGCAGAGGAGCTAAGGGGAAGGAGCCCTCTGGCCCAGGGGAGCTGACAGGAAAATGCTGATGGAGTCCCCTCTCCTCTCCCTTCCATTAGATCTCAGCCGAGTTCCCTAGGATGGGTCATCATGTGGCCCAGCTGGCTCTATTTGTCAGCGATCCAGACAAGGACATCAGCCGGCAGGCCAGGGAGGGGACTTACCAGCTCTACCAGCTGCTGCTCCAACAGAGGGGTAAGGAACTTCAAGCTTCACTTGTGGAGAAGACACCGTTCCTGACCAGAGAAACGAGCAGCCTCTGAAAATGGGACCTTTTCTCTCTCGGAACCACAGCTGATCAGGAACCTTTTCTAACAAACCGAACCCTAATGAACGGGGCTTCCCGACCCGGACTCAGGTGGGGCGTGAGCAGAGTCCTCACCAAACCAGACACTTCTCTCACCGAGACTGGCGAGAGCTCGTCTCCCAGATGGAGGGCTCTTGCCTGGCATCACCAACGGTCACAGGCTCGCTGCTCTCACTCACATTCCGTCGCACGAGGGCAGTAGACTGTGAGGCTTGACTTCTCTTTCCTTGCTACTAAAGCCAGCCCAAGGGGAAAAAAGCAAGGAAGTTACCATCTCAGTCGGCAACGTCTCGGAGGCTCCTCTGTTTGCCTCTCCCACACGGCGGGGATCCGCCCTCCACTCTCCTCCCATTACACCTTGAGCATCCCAACCAAAATCTCCTTTTCTAACGGCACCCCACAAAGTCACTCTGCTCAAGAGACTCTGGCCCCTCCCCACCTTCATCCCCCCGAGCCCCGTCCCCAGCGAGGACGCCCACGGCCGGTGACGAGGACGACAGCGAGTGCGGACCAGGAACTGGAAGCACTGACCTGGCAGCCAGGTCTGCAGAGGGCAGAGAGCGGAGGCCTGCTTCCGCCTCCTTGGAAAGAGGCCCAAGCAGCTCAGGCCCCCTCCTGCCGTCTTCCCCTCCGGCGAGAGCTCCGGCACCATTCCTCGCCAGAGCTGCTGCGAAAGCCGAGCTGGAGCCCTCGCTCCACAGCGCTCGACATCTTGTGGGTCGTCTTGTGTTGCGTGTGACATGTTGTGGGTCATTTTGTGTTGAGTGAGTGAGTGTGTGTGAGATGTTGTGGGTCGTGTGTGTGATGTTTTGTGTGTGATGCTTTCTGTGTCGCGGTGTGTGTGTGTGTCTTTGTCGTGTGTTAATTTTGTGTGTCGTGTTCTGTGCCGTTCTGTGTCGTCGTATCGAAAAGCATTTTGGTTAATCATTCGAGGAGAGCTTTAGCACTAGTACTTGTCAATAATTTAAGTCTCCTTAGGAGTAATATTCTTGAACCAATCGCTACGAACTCACCAGGAGAGAAGCTGGATTGCTGGAGTCTTTACCACTAGGTACTTGTAAAGAAGGATTTTCTACCTTGAGTCATTTGCATGAACCGATCTGTTCCAACGCACCAAGGGAGAATGCCTTTGCTTTTCTGCTGGATGATTCCGTGGGAAATTTATCAGAAGACGGATGAGGAATGAATTGTCTCATTCCGAGTCATTTTCACGAATCGATTTTATTCCAAATCACCAGGAGCTAATTATGAACACAGTACGGAGGATGATTCCATGTGTAATTAATTGCTAACATTGATCAGAAAGAACTGCCTCCTTTTTAGTAATTTCTACCAAATCGCCAACTGATATCTACCTAATCACAAGCAGCCAGTCTGAAAGGCTTTTGGAGGATGATTCCATTTGTCATTGATTATTAGCATTGATCAGTTTTAACTTTCTCTTTTTTAGCAATTTTCACGATAAATCTCTGCCAAATGCCGAAGAGAGAATAGACTTGCTTTTTGGTGGATGGTTCCATGAGAAAGACATCAGGATACCTGATTACGAATGACGTTCTCATTTTGAGTAATTTTTGCAAACTTCTCTGTACCGTATGACGAGAAGTGACTCCTCGGGGCTTTCAGGAAGATTCCCTCTCAAATTTATCTGTCGCACAGCTCAAAGATGAATTTCTCATTTTGAGTATATTTCAGGACCTGATTTCTTCCAAGTCAACAGGAGCAATTTGAGATGTACCGAGGAGGATCATTATGTGAGGAAAGAATGACTGGCACTAAGCCGTTAAGAATTTCTCATGTTTCGGAATTTTCCAGACTCGATCTCTAAGAAATCACCAGAAGCAAATCTGAAAGGATTTTGGAGGATCATTCCAGATGGAGTTAATGACTAGCGGTGATCAGTAATAACTGTCTCAATGTTAGTAATTGTCATGAACCGATCGCTACCAAAGCATCAGAAGAGAATCCGAATGGCGCTTCGAGGAAGCGTGCATGAGACATCAACGGATACATCTCGTTCGTAAGGAATGTCTCATTTTCAGCAATTTACACTACCCATCTCTACCAAGTGACCAGCAGAGTATCTAAAAGGTCTTTGGAGGATGATTCCATGAGGTACTAATTATAAGCAATGATCAGTAATAAATGTTTGCTTTTTTAGTAATTTTCATGAACCAATCTCTACAAACTCAGGAGGAGAGAATCTGGATTGCTGGAGTCTTTACCACTAGGTGCTTGTAAAGAATGATTTTCGTACTTTGAGTAGTTTGCACAAACCGATCTCTTCCAACGCACCAAGAGAGAATGCAATTGTTTTTCCGGTGGATGATTCCATGGGAAATTCATCAGAAGACGGACGAGGAATGAATTTTCTCTTTCCTACTAATTTTCACGAACCGATTTCATTCAAAATCACCAGGAGTTAATTATCAAAGGATTTTGGAGGATGATTCCAAGTGTAATTAAATTACTAACATTGATCAGGAAGAACTGTCTCATTTTGAGTAATTTTCACCAAAGCATGAATTGATATCTACCAAATCCCAAGAAGCGAATCTGAAAGGATTTTGGAGGATAATTCCAGATGGAGTTAATGACTAGCAGTGATCAGTAATTACTGTTGAATTTTAGTAATTTTCATGAACCGATCTCTACCAAAGGATCAGGAGAGAGTCCGAATGGCTTTTCGAGGAAGAGTGCATGAGACATCAATGGCTACATCTGATTAGTATTGAATGTCTCATTTTTAGCAATTTAAACTACCCATCTCTATCAAATGAGCAGGAGAGTATCTAAAAGATCTTTGGAGGATGATTCCATGAGGTACTCCTTACTTGCACTTTTCAGCTATACCTGGCTCCTTTGTAGTAAGTTTCACTGACCGATATTCACCAAATCCTCAGGCGAGAATCCTTATGGCTTTCTCGGATCACTCCATGAGAAATGGATTAGAAGCCCTGAGAAGGCATTACTTTCTCATTGTTCAGGAAATTTCAGGAATGGAGCTGCAGCTTTGACCGGAAGTGAATCCTACGGGCTCTCCAGACGATGCTTTGAGAAAGTTATCGGTCGCACACATCGATGATGAATTTCTCATCTTTAGAAATTTTCATGAACCGATGACTTCCACATCATCCTCAGAGACTGGAAAAGAGTGTTGTGTGAAAGCAGAATAAATTGTATTGAAATGATAAGTCTTTAAAGATATGCTGTTTGAAGGCTTTGTTGAAATAGAGTTGTCAGGAAGAGAAACATTAAGGAGTGTGAGTCAATGGGTCCTCAAACTAATTCACCTAGAGCTCCTACTGAGGTAGGAGATTGGTAAAAGTTGGTGTGAAAATAAGATATGTATGTATAGTTCTCAGTTTCCGCTTCCTTTTGTCTCCTATGTTAAATTGGTTTAGAGGATCTATATAAATAAGTTAGCTTGAGTTTTGCAGGAGACTCACATCTGTCTGGGTGCATTGGCAATGCGTTTTGCTAATATACAGAGTGGTCTGACAAATTCAGTGAGTCTGGAATCTGACTTTGACAGCTGGAAGATGATTGCTGGAGTCTTTATCACTAGTACTTGTTAAGAATGATTTCCTCATGTTTAATCATTTTCACGAAGCGAGCTTTACCAAATCCTGAAGAGAGAACACAATTTTTTTTGCTGCATGATTGCATGAGAAATATAGCAGGAGACCTGAGGAGGAATAACTTTCTGATAGGAATTTTCACAAACTGATCTGTAACATAGCGTGAGAAGTGAATCCTCGTGGCTTTCAGGAAGATTCCCTCTCAAATTTATCTGTCACACAGGTCAAAGATGAATTTCTCTATTTTAGTATATTTCAAGAAACGATTTCTTCCAAATCACCGGCAGGGAATCGAAAAGCGTTTTGGTGAATCATTCGAGGAGAAATTGATCACTAGTACTTGTCAATAATGTCTGTCTCATTATGAGTCATTTTCTTGAACAGATCTCTACCAAATGATCAGGCGAGATTACGTATGGCTTTTCGAGGAAGAGTGCATGAGACATCAACGGCTCCATCTGATTAGTAATCAATGTCTCCTTTTTAGCAATTAACACTACCCATCTGTATGTCTGACGTGTTCTGTGTGCGTCTGTCGGTGTCGTGCTGTGTGTGTTGTCTTGGGTGGCCACCCAGGGTAATGCACAAAGCATTCCCCTCCTGGAGGAAGAGTGACACGACGTGGCCACTCAGGAGTAACACACAAATAATCCCCCGCCTCCCCGTCTGTACCGTCTGATGAGAAGTGAATCCTCGGGGCTTTCAGGAAGATTCCCTCTCAAATTTATCTGTCGCACAGCTCAAAGATGAATTTCTCTCTTTTAGTATATTTCAGGAACTGATTTCTTCCAAGTCAGCAGGAGCGAATTGGAATGTACTAAGGAGGCTCATTATGTGAGAAATGAATGACTACCACTAAGCCGTTAAGAATTTCTCATGTTTCGGAATTTTCGAGACTCGAGCTCTAACAAATCACCAGTAGCAAATCTGAAAGGATTTTGGAGGATCATTCAAGATGGAGTTAATGACTAGCGGTGATCAGTAATAACTGTCTCAATGTTAGTAATTTTCATGAACCGATCTCTACCAAAGCATCAGAAGAGAATCCGAATGGCTTTTGGAGGAAGAGTGCATAAGACAGCCATGGCTAGAGCTGATTAGTAATGAATGGTTCATTTTCAGTAATTGACACAAACTATTTCAACCAAATGAGCAGGAGAGTATCTAAAAGATCTTTGGAGGATGATTCCATGAGGTACTAATTACTTGCACTTTTCAGTAATAACTGACTCCTTTGCAGTAAGTTTCACTGACCGTTATTCACCAGATCCTAAGGCGAGAATCCTTATGGCTTTCTCGGATGACTCCATGAGGAATTTATTAGAAGCCCTGAGAAGGTATTACTCTCTCATTGTTCAGTAAATTTCATGAATGGAGCAGCACCTTTGACCGGAAATGTATCCTAAGGGGTCGCCAGACAATTTCTTGAGAAAGATAGCCGTCGCACACATCGACGATGAATTCCTCATATTTAGAAATTTTCACGAACCGATGACTTCCAAATCATCATGATCAGAGACTGGAAAAGAGTGTTGTGTGAAAGTGGACTAAATTCGATTGAAATTATCATTCATTCAAGAAATGCTGCTTGCAGGGTTTGTTGAAATATAGTAGTCAGGAAGAGAAACATTAAGGAGTGTGAAACAATCGGTCCTCAAACTAATTAAGTGAGAGTTCCTACTGAGCTAGGAGATTGGTAAACGTTAGTATGCAAATAAGATATGTATGTATATTTGTCAGTTTCCGCTTCCTTTTGTCTCTTATGGTAAATTGGTTCTGGCTTAGCTATCTAAATAAATCAGCTTGAGCTTTTCCAGGAGGCTCACATCTATCTGGGTGCCTTGGCAAAGCGTTTTCCTAATCAACAGAGTGGTCTGACCAATTCAGTGAGTCTTGAGTCTGACTTTGACAGGTGGGAAATGATTGCTGGAGACTTTATCACTAGTACTTGTAAGGAATGATTTCCTCATTTTTAGTAATTTTCACAACGCGAGCTTTACGAAATCCTGAAGAGATAATACAACTGTTTTTTGGTGCATGATTGCATGAGAAATATGTCAGGAGACCTGAGGAGAAATAACTTTCTGATATTAATTTTCACAAACTGCTCTGTAACATAGCGTGAGAAGTGAATCCTCGGGACTTTCAGGAAGAGTCCCTCTCAGATTTATCTCTCCCACAGCTCAAAGATGAATTTCTCTTTTTTAGTATATTTCAAGAACGGATTTCTTCCAAATCACCATCAGAGAATTGAAAAGCATTTTGATGTGCATCATTCGAGGAGAAATTGATCACTATTATTTGTCAATAATGTATGTCTCATTATGAGTCTCAAAGTACCTGAAGAGACAAAGAAAATGAGAAGGGGGAAGTCCAGCCTAAAACAGGAGTGTAGTCTGTAAAGAGAAACAAGGGGACATCTAAGCTACAGAAACTCTTCAAGTTGCCGAAAGACATGGAGGATGGGAAATTACTTCTTGAATCCAGTCTCTTGAAGATCTTAGGCTCAGTATGCGCGCGTATTTGGATTTGCTTAGCAATCTGCCTTCTTCTGTTTGCTCTCCCTTCTAATCACTGAAAATCTACCTATCTATTTTTTGTTTATTTTTATTATTATTATTCTTAAACTCAGTTTGTGCAACTGGTGCTCCGTGAGGAAATGATTTGTGTATTACTCCAAGGGGCTGCCCGGTGTCACTGTTGCTCCAGGAGGGAAATGATTTGAGCACTACCTGAATTGGCCACGCAGTGTCACCATTGCTCCGTCAGGGAAATGCTTTCTGCATTACTCCAAGTGGCCACCCAGCGTCACTGTTGGTCCAGGAGGGAAATGATTTGTGCATGACACTGACTGGCCACCCAGCGTCACTGTTGGTCCAGGAGGGAAATGCTTTGTGCATGACCTGAATTGGCCACACACATCACTGTTGCTCCGGGGGCGGGGGAGAGGCGGGGGATTGTTTGTGTGTTACTCCTGAGTGGCCACGTCGTGTCACTCTTCCTCCAGGAGGGGAATGCTTTGTGCATTACCCTGGGTGGCCACCCAAGACAACACACACAGCACGACACCGACAGACGCACACAGAACACGTCAGACATACAGATGGGTAGTGTTAATTGCTAAAAAGGAGACATTGATTACTAATCAGATGGAGCCGTTGATGTCTCATGCACTCTTCCTCGAAAAGCCATACGTAATCTCGCCTGATCATTTGGTAGAGATCTGTTCAAGAAAATGACTCATAATGAGACAGACATTATTGACAAGTACTAGTGATCAATTTCTCCTCGAATGATTCACCAAAACGCTTTTCGATTCCCTGCCGGTGATTTGGAAGAAATCGTTTCTTGAAATATACTAAAATAGAGAAATTCATCTTTGACCTGTGTGACAGATAAATTTGAGAGGGAATCTTCCTGAAAGCCACGAAGATTCACTTCTCACGCTATGTTACAGATCAGTTTGTGAAAATTCATATCAGAAAGTTATTCCTCCTCAGGTCTCCTGCTATATTTCTCATGCAATCATGCAGCAAAAAAAATTGTATTCTCTCTTCAGGATTTGGTAAAGCTCGCTTCGTGAAAATGACTAAACATGAGGAAATCATTCTTAACAAGTACTAGTGATAAAGATTCCAGCAATCATCTTCCAGCTGTCAAAGTCAGATTCCAGACTCACTGAATTTGTCAGACCACTCTGTATATTAGCAAAACGCATTGCCAATGCACCCAGACAGATGTGAGTCTCCTGCAAAACTCAAGCTAACTTATTTATATAGATCCTCTAAACCAATTTAACATAGGAGACAAAAGGAAGCGGAAACTGAGAACTATACATACATATCTTATTTTCACACCAACTTTTACCAATCTCCTACCTCAGTAGGAGCTCTAGGTGAATTAGTTTGAGGACCCATTGACTCACACTCCTTAATGTTTCTCTTCCTGACAACTCTATTTCAACAAAGCCTTCAAACAGCATATCTTTAAAGAATTATAATTTCAATACAATTTATTCTGCTTTCACACAACACTCTTTTCCAGTCTCTGAGGATGATGTGGAAGTCATCGGTTCGTGAAAATTTCTAAAGATGAGAAATTCATCATCGATGTGTGCGACCGATAACTTTCTCAAAGCATCATCTGGAGAGCCCGTAGGATTCACTTCCGGTCAAAGCTGCAGCTCCATTCCTGAAATTTCCTGAACAATGAGAAAGTAATGCCTTCTCAGGGCTTCTAATCCATTTCTCATGGAGTGATCCGAGAAAGCCATAAGGATTCTCGCCTGAGGATTTGGTGAATATCGGTCAGTGAAACTTACTAAAAGGAGCCAGTTATACCTGAAAAGTGCAAGTAATTAGTACCTCATGGAATCATCCTCCAAAGATCTTTTAGATACTCTCCTGCTCATTTGATAGAGATGGGTAGTGTAAATTGCTAAAAATGAGACATTCAATACTAATCAGATGTAGCCATTGATGTCTCATGCACTCTTCCTCGAAAAGCCATTCGCATTCTCTCCTGATCCTTTGGTAGAGATCGGTTCATGAAAATTACTAAAATTCAACAGTAATTACTGATCACTGCTAGTCATTAACTCCATCTGGAATGATCCTCCAAAATCCTTTCAGATTCGCTTCTTGGGATTTGGTAGATATCAGTTCATGATTTGGTAAAAATTACTCAAAATGAGACAGTTCTTCCTGATCAATGTTAGTAATTAATTACACTTGGAATCATCCTCCAAAATCCTTTGATAATTAACTCCTGGTGATTTTGAATGAAATCGGTTCGTGAAAATTAGTAGGAAAGAGAAAATTCATTCCTCGTCCGTCTTCTGATGAATTTCCCATGGAATCATCCACCGGAAAAACAATTGCATTCTCTCTTGGTGCGTTGGAAGAGATCGGTTTGTGCAAACTACTCAAAGTACGAAAATCATTCTTTACAAGCACCTAGTGGTAAAGACTCCAGCAATCCAGATTCTCTCCTCCTGAGTTTGTAGAGATTGGTTCATGAAAATTACTAAAAAAGCAAACATTTATTACTGATCATTGCTTATAATTAGTACCTCATGGAATCATCCTCCAAAGACCTTTTAGATACTCTGCTGGTCACTTGGTAGAGATGGGTAGTGTAAATTGCTGAAAATGAGACATTCCTTACGAACGAGATGTATCCGTTGATGTCTCATGCACGCTTCCTCGAAGCGCCATTCGGATTCTCTTCTGATGCTTTGGTAGCGATCGGTTCATGACAATTACTAACATTGAGACAGTTATTACTGATCACCGCTAGTCATTAACTCCATCTGGAATGATCCTCCAAAATCCTTTCAGATTTGCTTCTGGTGATTTCTTAGAGATCGAGTCTGGAAAATTCCAAAACATGAGAAATTCTTAACGGCTTAGTGCCAGTCATTCTTTCCTCACATAATGATCCTCCTCGGTACATCTCAAATCTCTCCTGTTGACTTGGAAGCCATCAGGATTCTCGCCTGAGGATTTGGTGAATAGCGGTCAGTGAAACTTACTACAAAGGAGCCAGGTATACCTGAAAAGTGCAAGTAAGGAGTACCTCATGGAATCATCCTCCAAAGGTCTTTTGGATACTCTCCTGCTCATTTGGAAGAGATGGGTAGTGTAAATTGCTAAAAATGAGACATTCAATACTAATCAGATGTAGCCATTGATGTCTCATGCACTCTTCCTCGAAAAGCCATTCGGATTCTCTCCTAATCCTTTGGTAGAGATCGGTTCATGAAAATTACTAAAATTCAACAGTAATTACTGATCACTGCTAGTCATTAACTCCATATGGAATTATCCTCCAAAATCCTTTCAGATTTGCTACTGGTGATTTGTCAGAGCTCGAGTCTCGAAAATTCCAAAACATGAGAAATTCTGAACGGCTTCGTGGTAGTCATTCATTCCTCACATAATGAGCCTCCTTAGTACATTCCAATTCGCTCCTGTTGACTTGGAAGAAATCAGGTCCTGAAATATACTCAAAATGAGAAATTCATCTTTGAGCTGTGCGACAGATAAATTTGAGAGGGAATCTTCCTGAAAGCCCCGAGGATTCACTTCTCGTCATACGGTACAGAGCAGTTTGCGAAAATTACTCAAAATGAGAAAGTCATTCCTAATCAGGTATCCTGATGTATTTCTCATGGAACCATCCACCAAAAAGCAAGTCTATTATCTCTTCGGCATTTGGTAGAGATTTATGGTGAAAATAGCTAAAAAAGAGACAGTTATAACTGATCAATGCTATAAATCAATGACAAATGGAATCATCCTCCAAAAGCCTCTGAGATTCGCTCCTTGTGATTAGGTAGATATCAGTTGATGATTTGATGGAAATTACTAAAAAGGAGGCAGTTCTTTCTGATCAATGTTAGCAATTAATTACACATGGAATCATCCTCCGAACTCCTTTCATAATTAGCTCCTGGTGATTTTGAATAAAATCAGTTCTCGAAAATTACTAGGAATGAGAAAATTCATTCCTCATCCATCTTCTGATAGATTTCCCATGGAATCATCCACTAGAAAAGCAATCACATTTCTCTTGGTGCATTGGAACAGATCCTCCAATTTGTCTAGGTCCCTCTGTATCCTATCCCTGCCCTCCAGCGTATCTACCACTCCTCTCAGTTTAGTATCAACCGCAAATTTGCTGACAGTGCAATCCACACCATCCTCCAGATCATTTATGAAGATATTGAACAAAACCGGCCCCAGGACCGACCCCTGGGGCACTCCACTTGACACCGGCTGCCAGCTAGACATAGAGCCATTGATCACTACCCGTTGAGCCCAACGATCTAGCCAGCTTTCTACCCACCTTATAATGCATTCATCCAGCCTGTACTTCTTTAACTTGCTGACAAGAATACTGTGGGAGACAGTGTCAAAAGCTTTGCTAAAGTCAAGAAACAATATATCCACTGCTTTCCCTTCATCCACAGAACCAGTAATCTCATCATAAAAGGCGATTAGATTAGTCAGGCATGACCTTCCCTTGGTGAATCCATGCTGACTGTTCCTGATCACTTTCCTCTCATGTAAGTGCTTCAGGATTGCTTCTTTGAGGACCTGCTCCATGATTTTTCCGGGGACTGAAGTGAGGCTGACTGGCCTGTAGTTCCCAGGATCCTCCTTCTTCCCTTTTTTAAAGATTGGCACTACATTAGCCTTTTTCCAGTCATCCGGGACTTCCCCCGTTCGCCACGAGTTTTCAAAGATAATGGCCAATGGCTCTGCAATCACATCCGCCAATTCCTTTAGCACTCTCGGATGCAATTCGTCCGGCCCCATGGACTTGTGCACGTCCAGCTTTTCTAAATAGTCCCTAACCACCTCTTTCTCCACAGAGGGCTGGCCATCTATTCCCCATGTTGTGATGCCCAGCGCAGCAGTCTGGGAGCTGACCTTGTTCGTGAAGACAGAGGCAAAAAAAGCATTGAGTACATTAGCTTTTTCCACATCCTCTGTCACTAGGTTGCCTCCCTCATTCATTAAGGGGCCCACACTTTCCTTGGCTTTCTTCTTGTTGCCAACATACCTGAAGAAACCCTTCTTGTTACTCTTAACATCTCTCGCTAGCTGCAGTTCCAGGTGTGATTTGGCCCTCCTGATTTCATTCCTACATGCCCGAGCAATATTTTTATACTCTTCCCTGGTCATATGTCCAACCTTCCACTTCTTGTAAGCTTCTTTTTTATGTTTAAGATCCGCTAGGATTTCACCGTTAAGCCAAGCTGGTCGCCTGCCATATTTACTATTCTTTCGACACATCGGGATGGTTTGTCCCTGTAACCTCAACAGGGATTCCTTGAAATACAGCCAGCTCTCCTGGACTCCTTTCCCCTTCATGTTAGTCCCCCAGGGGATCCTACCCATCTGTTCCCTGAGGGAGTCGAAGTCTGCTTTCCTGAAGTCCAGGGTCCGTATCCTGCTGCTTACCTTTCTTCCCTGTGTCAGGATCCTGAACTCAACCAACTCATGGTCACTGCCTCCCAGATTCCCATCCACTTTTGCTTCCCCTACGAATTCTTCCCGATTTGTGAGCAGCAGGTCAAGAAAAGCTCCCCCCCAGTTGGCTCCTCTAGCACTTGCACCAGGAAATTGTCCCCTACGCTTTCCAAAAACTTCCTGGATTGTCTATGCACCGCTGTATTGCTCTCCCAGTAGATATCAGGAAAATTAAAGTCACCCATGAGAACCAGGGCGTGCGATCTAGTAGCTTCTGCAAGCTGCGGGAAGAAAGCCTCATCCACCTCATCCCCCTGGTCCGGTGGTCTATAGCAGACTCCCACCACTACATCACTCTTGTTGCCAGTACCAGGTATCTTGTCAGTACCAGGTAGAAGTGAATCGACAAAGTCCCCTTGCTGACAGAGCCCACCCCATAACCCCATCTCTGCGGGTCAGTGAGCTGGTCTCTGAGGTGCATGGTTCATAATATGCTTCCTCCCCAAATCTGCCAAGGGGCATGGATCCTTTCTAAACCCCATCTTGACAAAGCCAGAAGACCTCAAAGCCCTAGAAAACTAGTGGTTCTTAGTGTCAAGGGTCTTTTCCTGCCAGTGAGAGTGGATCCTTCCGCAGCCTGCCCTCATATAACAACTCCCAGAGATTTAACATGCTAGAAAAACAGAGATCCTCTTGGGAACCATGTTCATTGACATTGTGAGAACATTTGGTTTGCAGTTACACCTTGTGTCTGTTTGTGAGGCAAAGGCTGGGAGCAGCCTGGAGTCAGGGACTCCCACCCCACGCTAACAACTCATGTTGAGCTTGGAGATGGCAAATTACTCAGAGAATGGTAAAATCGGGGTTCAAGCAGAGGAACCAAGTCTCCCCTATTCAGACTAGCTCTAGACCCACTGGTCTTGGCTCTACATGCTGCTGGAAGTGACTTCTCCATCCTCCATTTGGAAACCTCTCAGCACTGGCACTTGCCAATGATTTTCTCCTGATTGGTGATATGTGGCATGAACAAGGCTATTGGGACTCCTTGGCCTCTGGAGCCAAGCCTGGAAATTCCAGATTCCTCCTAACACCTGCCCAGGGTCTAGACACAGGGAGCACCTGCAGATCAAGGAACAAGACATTCTTTGGGTCATGGAGGACTCTGGCCTGACCTCGCAAGCCAGCCCTGGAAGGGATAGAGGAACATGAAGAGAGGCTCAAATACCAATTAGGCCAAAGCAGTGCAATTCCCAACCTGAATTATCTGGCAAGTCACCCAGACTGTGCCAGCATGGGGGCCCACATCTGCAAATAGCCTGATCCTGAAGGAAACAATTCAGAAATTGCTCTGCTTACTCATAAGCCCCTGACATTACTTGCTTTCTTCCAGGGAGGTGAATCAGGTGATGGTGGCGAGCCTGACTCCATCCAACCCTCTTTGCTACCTGCAATGACTTACCAGCTCCCCTGCCAGCCCCGGGAGACCCTGCGCAGAGGTACAAGAGCCAGGATGGGCAGCAGGGGGTCGCTGCAGGAGGCCCCAGAAACAAAATCTCAAAGATTGTCAGTGACGATAGGTTTCAGAGTAGCAGCCGTGTTAGTCTGTATTCTCAAAAAGAAAAAGAGTACTTGCGGCACCTTAGAGACTAACCAATTTATTTGGCTATAAGCTTTAGTGAGCTACAGCTCACTTCATTGGATGCATTCAGTGGAAAATACAGTGAGGAGATTTATATACACACAGACCATGAAAAAATCAGTGTTTATCATACACATTGTAAGGAGAGTGATCACTTAAGATGAGCTATTACCAGCAGGAGAGTGGGGTGGGGGGAGAGAAAACCTTTTGAAAACAAGAACGTCTGAGGCCCGGGGTGGGGGGGAATAAACAAGGGGAAATAGTTTTACTCTATCAGGCATTCTTACAACTACAATACCCACCTGCTGAAGTGAAGAAACAGATTGACAGAGCCAGAAGAGTACCCAGAAGTCACCTACTACAGGACAGGCCTAACAAAGAAAATAACAGAATGCCACTAGACGTCACCTTCAGCCTAATCACATCAGCCACACTATCAGAGGCTCATTCACCTGCACATCTACCCATGTGATATATGCCATCATGTGCCAGCAGTGCCCCTCTGCCATGTACATTGGTCAAACTGGACAGTCTCTACGTAAAAGAATAAATGGATACAAATCAGATGTCAAGAATTATAACATTCATAAGCCAGTCGGCGAACATTTCAGTCTCTCTGGTCTCTCGATTTCTGACCTAAAAGTGACTATTCTTCAACAAAAAAACTTCAAAAACAGACTCCAATGAGAGTGCTGAATTGGAATTAATTTGCAAATTAGAGACAATTAACTTAGGCTTGAATAGAGATTGAGAGTGGTTGAGTCATTATACAAAGTAAAACTTCAAAAGGTTTTCTCTCCCCCCCACCCCACTCTCACGAAAGCTCATGCTCAAATAAATTGGTTAGTCTCTAATGTGCCACAAGTCCTCCTTTTCTTTCCGTGATGATAGACATGAAAGAGACTGAGACCTGGTGATCCTGTCCCTGAGAATGGGGTGTTTGGGCCGTGGGATGAGTGGGCAATCCCATCCCTGAGGATGTGTGGGAGGGGTTGGGGGCCCATCTCCACGAAGGAGGTTGGGGGATGCTGGGCCTGTCCCAGGAAGGTGAATGATAGATGGGTTGTGCAGGTGGGGAAGGTTGGGCTGAGGAGACAGCAATCCCATCCCCAGTATTGGGAAGGGGGATGGACTGTGGGGGAATCCGATACCATCCCCAGTAGGAGGGAACAGTGGCGGGTGGATGGTGATCCTGTCCCTGATATGGGGGAGGGATAGTGTGGCTGGGGGGATGGAATCCCATCCCTGGCATGGGGTGCACTGGGTGTGTGTATGTAGAGATGGCCTGTGGGGCATGGGGATCCCAGGGAAGTGGGGAGGGGATGGGCTGGAGGGTGATCCCATTCTAGGGAAGAGGGAGGACTGTGGGGGAGCGATCCTGCAGAAAGCCATTCACAGGGTCACCAAGATCAGTCACTGGGGCTCCCATGTCCCCTTCCCCCACTCACTGCCCCTCCCAGCTCTGCCATGGCCCCTCTGGACCCCCCAGACCTCCCATCAGTGCTGCAGAGGCACTGCAGCAGGTGCCAGTCTATTTCAGGGAGCTCCTGGATTGGCCCAATCCAGCTTATGGCTCCAGGCGGTGTCTGAGGAGTTAAGCTCTGGATCTCCGGGGCTTACTGACAAAGGCAATTAGTCTCTGTTCTTTGTATGCACTAACACAACATGCTACCGCCAAGGCTATTAGCATCAGCAGAAGGCTGCAAAGTCCAGGATAATTCCAGTTGATACATCGAGGACAGCGGCCCGCAGCCTGGCACCCGTGCTTGCCCCATCAGAGACACCACCACTGGCACAGCTGGGCCTGACATGGCTGGGGTAGGGGGAACCTTGGCATTCCCCACATGGTGATTGCAAAGCTGATGGAAGAGAGGCACTCTGCAGTTTGAGCAATGGGGACTGGGAGCTAGGACTCCTGGGTCTATCCCCAGATCTGGGAGGGGAGTGGTGTCTAATGCCTAGCATGGGACTAAGAGTCATAGGTTATAGGCCAGAAAGGACCAGGGTGATCATCTAAGATGACCTCTTGTATAACACAGCCCTTAATTAATTCCCATTTAAACTAGAGCAGATCTTTTAGAAAAATATCCAATCTGAATTTTAAAAAGAATCCTCCACGACCTTTGGGAATATTTTCTAGTAGATCTCTCTAGGAAATATTGTGGGGCAGTTCTCTGGTATATGTTAAACAGGAGGTCAGACTAGATGATCACCATGGTCCTTTTTGGCCTTGGAATCTATGAACATATAAATTGTGCTGTTAACAAATTTTGCCTTATTTTCACTCTCCATTTGTCTAGATTTAACTTCCAACCATTGGATCTTGTTATATCTCTGTCTGCTGGATTAAAGAGATCAGTACCAAATTTATTTTCCCCACGTAGGTACTGATAGACCGTGATTGTCACCCTTAACCATCTCTTTGTTAAACTATACTGATTTTGCTCCTTGAGACTATCACTTTAAGGTGTGTTTTCCAATTCTGTAGTCATTCTCATGGCTCTTCTCTGAATTCTCTCCAATTTATCAACGTCCTTCTTGAATTCTGGACCCCAGAAATTAACACAGGGTTCTAGCAGCAGTTGTACGGCTCAGCCCAGCCAACAGCATGACCATTTTCTAGTGTGGGTGACTGCTGAGGCCTTTCGCTCATTTTGCTAATGTTGACCTGCTGAAATGGTGTGTCAATGGTAGGAAAACAGGGGAGTACAGATAAGCATGAGGCAGCACATGGTGAATCTCAGGCTGAACTCCCAGTAACCAACCAACAATCCCCTGTAATAAATAAAATCACCCCCACAACTCCAACCAACTACCCACTACCTCAAACTCACCCCAACCAAACACCTCCAGTAACCAACCAGCTCACCCATGGTGAGCAAACAACCAGCTCAGCCACCAATAACCAACCAGTCTATCTTCCAGTAACCAACCAGCTCACTCAAGGTTCATTAACCCCTGTTAACCAATCAACCAATTCACCCTCCTGTGAACAAACAAACAACTCAAATGCTACCAATCAATCAACCCACCCACCCACTCACTGGTAACCAACCAACCAACTCAGCCCCCTCTGAACAACCTGCCAACTCAAATGCAATTAATTGAGTGTTTGAGCACTCAAGCCTGGCAATGCCATCAGCTGAATTTCTTTGTTTTGAAGACATTTAACTCAAAGACTCCCACCTCTCTGAAACGACCAAAAGTAAATTAATTAAAAATTAATCAAAATTTCTGAAGTGGAATTCAGAGGGAGGGTGGCAAATGTCCTGACTCTGCCATTTGGATTTATTACCTGGTCCCAAGCCACCCTCAATCCAATCTAAAGCTGCCAGTCCATATCATCCCTCAAGGTACACACATCCCTTCCGCATGAACAGCTAGAATCAGCTGGAGCCCAATTAGCTCAAGCTGCTTTCCTAGTTCCCCAGGTGCTCACAGAAAACCCCACAAAATCCACTTACTGCCAAACTCTTAAGACTTTTTAACACAAAAGACCCTCCTAAGGTTCAGAGCAAGCACTAACTAGCCCAAAATTGCTTTACAAACCCCTATAGATTGCTTCAAATGCCACAAAAATGCAACGATCTCTGTGGCGGGTCACAGCAGCTGTTTAGTCAGGGATCCTTTGCCCCATGCTGAGATTTAGCTGTCTCTGGGAGGGGGCATGAGGGCTGTTTATACAGACATCCCTCATCTGGATGCTGGGGCTGTTTGTATGAACTCTTACTTAATCCTGGTCAGCAGCGCCCTCAGGCCATTCCCATCCATGGGCCCAGTTCTTGACAGGGTCAGAGGCCACTGTACACTCTCACTAGCTCCTCCAGGCAACCTCAATGCTGACTGTGACACAGAAGTCCATTGGTGGTTCACTACTTGTCAGCAACTCCTATAAGGCCTGGCACACTCACTACACCTAACACACTGCTTTCATAGTATTTATTTATAAAGAACATCTTGTAAGGTATTGAATAAAAACCCATGACATATTGGTCATTAATGTCACGGTAAAATGTCTGTATTAACACTTTTCAGAGTAACAGCCGTGTTAGTCTGTATTCGCAAAAAGAAAAGGAGTACTTGTGGCACCTTAGAGACTAACCAATTTATTTGAGCATGAGCTTTCGTGAGCTACAGCTCACTTCATCAGATGCATACCGTGGAAACTGCAGCAGACTTTATATATACACAGAGAATATGAAACAATACCTCCTCCCACCCCACTGTCCTGCTGGTAATAGCTTATCTAAAGTAATCGTCAGGTTAGGCCATTTCCAGCACAAATCCAGGTTTTCTCACCCTCCACCCCCCCACACAAATTCACTCTCCTGCTGGTGATAGCCCATCCAAAGTGACAACTCTTTACACAATGTGCATGATAATGAAGTTAGGCCATTTCCTGCACAAATCCAGGTTCTCTCACTCCCTCACCCCCTTCCAAAAACCCACCCCCATACACACACAGACTCACTCTCCTGCTGGTAATAGCTCATCCAAACTGACCACTCTCCAAGTTTAAATCCAAGTTAAACCAGAACATCTGGGGGGGGGGGGGGTAGGAAAAAACAAGAGGAAATAGGCTACCTTGCATAATGACTTAGCCACTCCCAGTCTCTATTTAAGCCTAAATTAATAGTATCCAATTTGCAAATGAATTCCAATTCAGCAGTTTCTCGCTGGAGTCTGAATTTGAAGTTTTTTTGTTTTAAGATAGCGACCTTCATGTCTGTGATTGCGTGACCAGAGAGATTGAAGTGTTCTCCGACTGGTTTATGAATGTTATAATTCTTGACATCTGATTTGTGTCCATTTATTCTTTTACGTAGAGACTGTCCAGTTTGACCAATGTACATGGCAGAGGGGCATTGCTGGCACATGATGGCATAAATCACATTGGTGGATGTGCAGGTGAACGAGCCTCTGATAGTGTGGCTGATGTTATTAGGCCCTGTGATGGTGTCCCCTGAATAGATATGTGGGCACAATTGGCAACGGGCTTTGTTGCAAGGATAAGTTCCTGGGTTAGTGGTTCTATTGGGTGGTATGTGGTTGTTGGTGAGTATTTGCTTCAGGTTGCGGGGCTGTCTGTAGGCAAGGACTGGCCTGTCTCCCAAGATTTGTGAGAGTGTTGGGTCATCCTTTAGGATAGGTTGTAGATCCTTAATAATGCGTTGGAGGGGTTTTAGTTGGGGGCTGAAGGTGACGGCTAGTGGCGTTCTGTTATTTTCTTTGTTAGGCCTGTCCTGTAGTTGGTAACTTCTGGGAACTCTTCTGGCTCTATCAATCTGTTTCTTTACTTCCGCAGGTGGGTACTGTAGTTGTAAGAAAGCTTGACAGAGATCTTGTAGGTGTTTGTCTCTGTCTGAGGGGTTGGAGCAAATGCGGTTGTATCGCAGAGCTTGGCTGTAGACGATGGATCGTGTGGTGTGGTCAGGGTGAAAGCTGGAGGCATGCAGGTAGGAATAGCGGTCAGTAGGTTTCCGGTATAGGGTGGTGTTTATGTGACCATTGTTTATTAGCACTGTAGTGTCCAGGAAGTGGATCTCTTGTGTGGACTGGACCAGGCTGAGGTTGGTGGTGGGATGGAAATTGTTGAAATCATGGTGGAATTCCTCAAGGGCTTCTTTTCCATGGGTCCAGATGATGAAGATGTCATCAATATAGCGCAAGTAGAGTAGGGGCTTTAGGGGACGAGAACTGAGGAAGCGTTGTTCTAAATCAGCCATAAAAATGTTGGCATACTGTGGGGCCATGCGGGTACCCATAGCAGTGCCGCTGATCTGAAGGTATACATTGTCCCCAAATGTGAAATAGTTATGGGTAAGGACAAAGTCACAAAGTTCAGCCACCAGGTTAGCCGTGACATTATCGGGGATAGTGTTCCTGACGGCTTGTAGTCCATGTACATTGGTCAAACCGGACAGTCTCTACGTAAAAGAATAAATGGACACAAATCAGATGTCAAGAATTATAACATTCATAAACCAGTCGGAGAACACTTCAATCTCTCTGGTCACGCAATCACAGACATGAAGGTCGCTATCTTAAAACAAAAAAACTTCAAATCCAGACTCCAGCGAGAAACTGCTGAATTGGAATTCATTTGCAAATTGGATACTATTAATTTAGGCTTAAATAGAGACTGGGAGTGGCTAAGTCATTATGCAAGGTAGCCTATTTCCTCTTGTTTTTTCCTACCCCCCCCCCCCCCCGATGTTCTGGTTTAACTTGGATTTAAACTTGGAGAGTGGTCAGTTTGGATGAGCTATTACCAGCAGGAGAGTGAGTCTGTGTGTGTATGGGGGTGGGTTTTTGGAAGGGGGTGAGGGAGTGAGAGAACCTGGATTTGTGCAGGAAATGGCCTAACTTCATTATCATGCACATTGTGTAAAGAGTTGTCACTTTGGATGGGCTATCACCAGCAGGAGAGTGAATTTGTGTGGGGGGGTGGAGGGTGAGAAAACCTGGATTTGTGCTGGAAATGGCCTAACCTGACGATTACTTTAGATAAGCTATTACCAGCAGGACAGTGGGGTGGGAGGAGGTATTGTTTCATATTCTCTGTGTATATATAAAGTCTGCTGCAGTTTCCACGGTATGCATCTGATGAAGTGAGCTGTAGCTCACGAAAGCTCATGCTCAAATAAATTGGTTAGTCTCTAAGGTGCCACAAGTACTCCTTTTCTTTTTGTATTAACACTATATGACCAAACACATGGAGAAACAGGTTTTTGCCCTAGACAGGAGAGAAGGCAGTTATCGACCTGTCTCCAATGTAAATGAAGCATTGTGGAACCAACACAAGGAAGCCGTATTTGCATATTAAGCCCCCAGCAAAATAGGTTGAATGGGGGTAGGGCCAGGATTTGAAGACGCAGGAGACTAAAACCTGTCTCTGAGGTCAGAACAAAGAATTGAGGGGAAATATAAGGGGAAGCAAAAAGACAATTTGTTATCCATTGCTGAGAGAACAAAAAGGACAGTGCTTTTTGTATCCATGAAAGTTGTAACCTAACCCTTGGGGCTGGTGATGCAAAATGTTATTTTAGGTGAGGAACTTCTCTTAGACTGCTAAAATTCTGGTTAATCTTTTCATATTGGGTTCCGGGAAGCTGGTGGACACAAGCCCGCCCACTTCTAAACAGCCCTCCCACAGCCTATTAGAAGTGAGTTATATTCTGGTTTAATCTCTAACCATATCTGTTTCTACCACCCTTACTCAATATCACTTGACTTTCTATCTTTACTAATAAATGTCTCTTTGTTTTTTGATAAGTAGAGCTCAGTGCTGTAATATTAAGTGAAGTGTGACTTCTTAGTTGAATCAAGTAAACTGGTGTTATTGCTGTCTCTTCGGAGACAGTGGACTTAGTATTTATTGAGTGCCCAGTGACAGAAGCTGGATACCACAGGGAAATGCTCTTCAAGGGGGCTCAGGAACTGGGATGCACCCAGTGTTACCTGCTGTGATAAATGAAAGGGGGGGAAATAGCTCCCTTTTATGGACACCCAGCCAGCCAGTTAGCTATAGTTGTTCTCTACTTGCTTTACCTGTAAAGTGTTAAAAAGTCTCCTTGCATAGGTAAAAGGAAGGGAGTGGGCACCTGACCAAAAGGGCTAATGGGAAGGCTAGAACTTTTTAAAATTGGGGGAAAAACTTCCCCTTTGTCTGTCTGCGTTCTTCTCCTGAAGAGCAGAGACAGGGTTTGAACTATGCTGTAAAAAGCTTTGGGCCAGGTATGTAAAATCACCACATTATACCTAGAAACTACTCATTTGAAACCCCAGCTATATAAGTAGATCGGGAAATGTCTAGGAAGATGCAATTAGGTTTATCTCTTTTATTTCTTTATGGCTTGTAGACTTCTCTTTGCTAACCCCAGGTGCTTTTGTTTTGCTTTGTAACCTTTAAACTGGACCTTAAGAGAGCTATCTTGATGCTTAATCCTAGCAATTGTTTTGTTTTTGTTTTTTAAATCTAGCAAAAAGCCTAGGTTCCAAATGTATTTTCTTTCTTTTTGTTTTTAATAAAATGTACCTTTTTTTTTAAGAACAGGATTGGATTTTTGTGTCCTAAGAGGTTTGTGCATATGTTGTTTAATTAGCTGGTAGCAACAGCTGATTTCCTTTGTTTTCTTTCTCAGCTCTTCCCCGAGGCATGGAGGGTGAAAGGGCTTGAGGAAGGAATTCCCAAGTGCGCTTTCCTGGGTTCTCAAAGAGGTTTTTGCACTTTGGTGGTGGCAGCATCTACCCATCCAAGGTCAGAGAAAAGCTGTAACCTTGAGAATTTGATACAAGCCTGGAATGGCCAGTATTAATTTTTTAGAATCCTTGCAGGCCCCCACCTTCTGCACTCAAAGTGCCAGGGTGGGGAATCAGCCTTGACACCTGCATGTCAAAGAAAGGACTGGCAAAGTCCTGAGAAGTTTATCTGGGGTGGCTAAGAGATTGGGATGACAGGGAGCAGTCACCCAGTTTAGCACCAGCATGTCTCTCTTTTGCTAAGGCAGAGGGGTAATAAGGTCATTCATAGTCCTGAACACCCTGAGAAAGCATCACACTGACACCAGAGACTGGACTCCCCCTAGAGCCTCCGTCCAGTCTCATACGAGGGAGAGTCCCATGGAGCACTGAAGAAGGTGCACATGGCTTTGTGGGGAGATGCTCCAGCTGCAGCCCCCTCACCTCCCATTTTGTCAGAGGTGTATCCCTGTGTAGCTCCAGCAACTGGGCCATGTCTGTTTCAAGAACGTCACTTGCACACCACAGGAAAGGTGGTGTTTCACACAAATGTGACACTGTGTATTCACCTACATGGTATAGGGAAGCACAGAACCTGCCCTGGGGGCTGCAGATCTAAATATAGGAGGCCCTGCCTGAGTCTTCAACTGCCTGAAGCAACAACTGGGAGAAGTGCAAACTGGCTTGTTTCCTCAATGGAACATTAGTTCTGAACCCTAATGATAACAAACTGCTTTATCATGGGGATGTAAAATGTACTGGTGCTAGAGCCCAGTCAATGCTGCAGGCTGGTGCCCAATTCAGCAGAACCTCCCTTTTTTCAAATTGATCTCATATGTCTGTGAACTCCCACCATTTGCTATGGGTCACAGGCCCTCTCTGCAAATGGCTCACTGCATGGCTCCTACCATGGCCTTTCAGTCTCTGATGGTCCCGTTTTCACTAAGAACCCTGGGTGCACCTGGCTTTCCCAGAATTACTCTGCTCTAAGAGCCAGTTCAGCTAAAGGATACTAAGGGGGCAGCTGGAGCACCTTGTTCCTCACACCACAGGCACATTCTTCTGGTCGCCGCACGTTACTAGAAACCCGGCAACTGCAGACCAGGCCCCTTGGCCTAACATGAGCAGGTGCACCAACGGCATAGCACACGGAATGTTTTGTTAGGACAGAAGCCTGGGAATCAGGCTCTGGGGCTCTATCCCCAGCTCTGAGAGGGGAGTGGGTTCTAGTAGTTAAAACAGGGTGGGGAGCTGGCAGCCAGGGCTCCTGAGTTCCTTTTCTGTTTGTGATAGCAGTGAGCTGTTCCCCACCCACCCCATTGCCTGGGCTGGGGCTGCTCTCAGCCAGACCTGGCAGCTCAGCCGGGTGAACAGGTGTTACTTATTTAACACAGTGCAGGAATGCTAAGTGGTTGATCAGCGAGGCTGTTGTCCCCCTAATCCCTTAAGGCTCATCAATTCCTGCTTGGCTGCAAGCAGCTTGCGGCTCAGATCCTGAGAGAGGCTATTTAACACAGCTGGTGCTTTGGCTCCAACTCCTAACAGCACTGGCCTGCAAAGCCACACCATACACACACACACACAGCTCTGCCACTCCCCTCACTGCCACAGCCGCCCCTGCCCCCCAGCCAGGGGGCAGCATAGGTAGGGCCCGAAGTGTCCTTCCGAACAAACCCCTCCTGAACTGAAAGAACAAAAAGGGGGATGTAACCAGGACTGAGCGACATGCTTAGACTGCAGGGCCCAGCCCTAGGGGCAGATTGTAAGGCCAGAGGGACTACTATGATCATCTAGTCTGACCTCCTGCATAACACAGGCCATTGGACTTAGTTTAAAAAACAGCCAATCTGGACTTAAAAATTGCCAGTGACGGAAATCCACAATGAGCCTCGTTAATTACCTTCACTGTTACGAATTTGTACCTCATTTCTAGTCTGAATTTGTCTAGTTTCAGTTTCATCCATTGGATCTGGTTATACCTTTTTCTGCTAGACTGAAGAGACTTAGATAAATTTCTGTTCTCCATGTAGGTACTGTGATCAAGTCACCCCTAACCTTCTTTCTGTTATGCTCCTTTGGAGATTGAGCTCCTTGAGTCCATCACTGTAAGGCATGTTTTCTAATCATTCTCATGGCTCTTCTCTGAACCCTCTCCAGTTTACCAACATCCTTCTGGAATTATGGGCACCAGAACTGGACACAGAATTCCAGCAATGAACATAAGGACAACCTTGGGTCAGACCAATGGTTAATCCAGCCCAGTATCCTGCCTTCCAACAGTGGCTGGTGCCTGCTGCTTCAGAGAGAGTGAACAGAACAGGGCAATTTATTGAGTGATCCATCCCCTGTCATCATGTCTCAGAATCCGGCAGTCAGAGGCTTAGGGACACCCAGAGCAAGGGGCTGTGTCCCTGATCATCTTGGCTAATAGCCATTGATGGACCTAGCCTCCATAACTTTCTAATTTGTTTAACCCAGTTATACTTTTGGCTAGTGGTTGCATCCGTGCCAAATACAGAGCAAATATAACCTCAATACTCCTGTTTTGGACTGGGGGTGTGGTGAAGGGAAAGACAGATGTGACTTTGGTGAATGGTGGGTTTGTGATTTGGCATGGGGGCTGGTATTGCAAGGAGGAAGGGGACAGGGGATAGATGAGCATGGTGAGGTGGTGGAGGGGTGGGGGGCAGTGTAGATGAGTGTGGTGGAGTTATGGGGGCAGGGGTAGATAAGTGTGGCAGGGTGGTGGACAGGGTAGATGAGCATAGTAGCGTGGTGGGGGGCATGGAGTAGATGAGTGTGTCTGTGGAGTAGAGTGGGTGGCAGGGGTAGATAAACATAGCATGTGGGGGTTGGAGTTGGAGGCAGGGAGTCCATAAGCAGGAGGGGTGGAGGATGGGGGATCTATGATCATGGCAAGGGGGGGTAGATGTGTGTGGTGGGGGGCAGGGAGTAAATGAGCAGGGTGGATAAATGAGTGTGGTGGGGGTCATGGGGGCTGGGGTAAATAAGCAGGGTGATGGGAGGTGGTAGATGAGCATGACGGGGATGGATGGGCTGGATGAATGGACTATAAGGTGGATAGAAAGCTGGCTAGATTGTCAGGCTCAACAGGTAGTGATCAATGGCTCCATGTCTAGTTGGCAGCCGGTATCAAGTGGAGTGCCCCAAGGGTCGGTCCTCGGGCCGGTTTTGTTCAATATCTTCATAAATGATATGGAGGATGGTGTGGATTGCATCCTCAGCAAGTTTGCAGACGACACTAAACTGGGAGGAGTGGTAGATACGCTGGAGGGTAGGGATAGGATACAGAGGGACCTAGACAAATTGGAGGATTGGGCCAAAAGAAATCTGATGAGGTTCAACAACGACAAGTGCAGAGGACGGAAGAATCCCATGCACCGCTACAGACGAAAGACCGAATGGCTTGGCAGCAGTTCGGCAGAAAAGGACCTAGGGGTTACAGTGGATGAGAAGCTGGATATGAGTCAACAGTGTGCCCTTGTTGCCAAGAAGGCCAATGGCATTTTGGGATGTATAAGTAGGGGCATTGCCAGAAGATCAAGGGACGTGATCGTTCCCCTCTATTCGACATTGGTGAGGCCTCATCTGGAGTACTGTGTCCAGTTTTGGTTCCCACACTACAAGAAGGATGTGGAAAAATTGGAAAGAGTCCAGCAGAGGGCAACAAAAGTGATTAGGGGACTGGAACACATGAGTTATGAGGAGAGGCTGAGGGAACTGGGGATGTTTAGTCTAAGGAAGAGACGAATGAGGGGGGATTTGATAGCTGCTTTCAACTACCTGAAAGGGGGTTCCAAAGAGGATGGCTCTAGACTGTTCTCAGTGGTAGCAGATGACAGAACAAGGAGAAATGGTCTCAAGTTGCAGTGGGGGAGGTTTAGGTTGGATATTAGGAAAAACTTTTTCACTAGGAGGGTGTTGAAGCACTGGAATGTGTTATCTAGGGAGGTGGTGGAATCTCCTTCCTTAGAAGTTTTTAAGGTCAGGCTTGACAAAGCCCTGGCTCGGATGATTTAATTGGGGATCGGTCCTGCTTTGAGCAGGGGGTTGGACTAGATGACCTCCTGAGGTCTCTTCTAACCCTGATATTCTATGATTCTATGGGGCGGGTGCAGAGGATAGATGAGCATGGCACGGAGGAGATGAGCATAGCAAGGGCAGGGGAGAGCATTTAAGTCACACATACTAATTAGAGGTTTCAGAGTAGCAGCCGTGTTAGTCTGTATCCGAAAAACGAAAAGGAGTACTTTTGGCACCCTAGAGACCATCAAATAAATTTGTTAGTCTCTAAGGTGCCACTAGTACTCCCTTTCTCTTTGAAGAACATCTGAGGAACGGGGGCGGGGGCAATAAACATGGGAAAATAGTTTTACTTTGTGTAATGACCCATCCACTCCCAGTCTTTATTCAAGCCTAAGTTAATTGTATCCAGTTTGCAAATTAATTCCAATTCAGCAGTCTCTCGTTGGAGTCTGTTTTTGAAGTTTTTCTGTTGAAGAATTGAACTTTTAGGTCTGTAATCGAGTGACCAAAGAGATTGAAGTGTTCTCCAACTGGTTTTTGAATGTTATAATTCTTGACGTCTGATTTGTGTCCATTTATTCTTTTACGTAGAGACTGTCCAGTTTGACCAATGTACATGGCAGAGGGGCATTGCTGGCACATGATGGCATATATCACATTGGTAGATGTGCAGGTGAATGAGCCTCTGATAGTGTGGCTGATGTGATTAGGCCCTTTGATGGTGTTCCCTGAATAGATATGTGGACACAGTTGGCAACGGGCTTTGTTGCAAGGATAAGTTCCTGGGTTGGTAGTTTTGTTCTGTGATGTGTGGTTGCTGGTGAGTATTTGCTTCAGGTTGGGGGCTGTCTGTAAGCAAGGACTGGCCTGTCTCCCAAGATCTGTGAGAGTGATGGGTCTTCCTTCAGGATAGGTTGTAGATCCTTGATGATGCGTTGGAGAGGTTTTAGTTGGGGGCTGAAGGTGATGGCTAGTGGCGTTCTGTTATTTTCTTTGTTGGGCCTGTCCTTTAGTAGGTGACTTCTGGGTACTCTTCTAGCTCTGTCAATCTGTTTCTTCACTTCAGCAGGTGGGTATTGTAGTTGTAAGGATACTTGATAGAGATCTTGTATGTGTTTGTCTCTGTCTGAGGGGTTGGAGCAAATGCGGTTGTATCGTAGAGCTTGGCTGTAGATAATGGATCGTGTGGTGTGGTCTGGATGAAAGCTGGAGGCATGTAGGTAGGCACAGTGGTCAGTAGGTTTCCGGTATAGGGTGGTGTTTATGTGACCATCTCTTATTAGCACCATAGCGTCCAGGAAGTGGACCACTTCTTTGGACTGGTCTAGGCTGAGGTTGATGATGGGACGGAAATTGTTGAAATCATGGTGGAATTCCTCAAGGGCTTCTTTTCCATGGGTCCAGATGATGAAGGTGTCATCAATGTAGTGCAAGTAGAGTAGGGGCATTAGGTGACGAGAGCTGAGGAAGCGTTGTTCTGTCAGACATAAAAATGTTGGCATCCTGTGGGGCCATGCGGGTACCCATAGCAGTGCCGCTGATTTGAAGGTATACATTGTCCCCAAATGTGAAATAGTTATTGGTGAGGACAAAGTCACAAAGTTCAGCTACCAGGTTAGCCGTGACATTATCGGGGATAGTGTTCCTGACGGCTTGTAGTCCATCTTTGTGTGGAATGTTGGTGTGAAGGGCTTCTACATCCACAGTGGCCAGGATGGTGTTTTCAGGAAGATCACCGAGGGACTGTAGTTTCCTCAGGAAGTCAGTGGTGTCTCGAAGGTAGCTGGGAGTGCTGGTAGCGAAGGGCCTGAGGAGGGAGTCTACATAGCCAGACAATCCTGCTGTCAGGGTGCCAATGCCTGAGATGAAATTTATTTGTTGGTCTCTAGGGTTCCGCAAGTCCTCCTTTTCTTTTTGTGGATACAGACTAACACAGCTGCTACTCTGAAACCTGTCAGATGTTCTTGTCAACTGCTGGAAATGGCCCACCTTGATTATCACTAAAAAGGTCCCTCCCCCCCTTGCTGGTAATAGCTCACCTTACCTGATCACTCTGGTTAGAGTGTGTATGGTAACACCCATTGTTTCATGTTCTGCGTGTAAATCTCCCCTCTGTATTTTCCACTGAATGCATCCAATGAAGTGAGCTGTAACTCAGAAAAGCTCATGCTCAAATAAATTTGTTAGTGTCTAAGGTGCCACAAGTCCTCCTTTTCTTTATACCAATTAGAGAGGAGCAAAAGACGGTGGGGACACCACTCTTCGGATTATCCCTCCCTCCGCCACAGGCCCCACACCCCACTGCCAGATGTGGGTTTCCCCCGGTCATCAGCCTCACTCTGCACCCAATATCCACCCGAAGTGCCCGGAATCTGGCCCTCCCCCCAGGCCAGGGGTGACTCTGAATTGTCCCCGGAGAAACTGAGCTCCCTCCGTGTTCATTCAGTGGCCTCCCCCCGCAGCCCAGCATTCGCACTCGCCTTCCTGTCCTCGCTAGGAGCGAGACGCCTGGTCTGCGGAAACTCCCGGCAGCGCGATTAGCCGCCGCCGCAGCCGCAGGGCACAGTGCACAGAAACCTCCGGGCTTCCGCTC
Organism: Eretmochelys imbricata; assembly: GCF_965152235.1. Lineage (NCBI taxonomy): Eukaryota > Metazoa > Chordata > Testudines > Cheloniidae > Eretmochelys > Eretmochelys imbricata. Next base: position 18,998,902 of record NC_135592.1, on the reverse strand, counting down.
ATCGCGGAGCATCGCCGGTCTCGGTGGGGGAGTGCAGGGTCCTCCGGCTTTCACCCCTGAGCCTCCACCCGGAGAAATTCGTCAGCTGCCGCAGGTAACTCCCGGACGTACTGACCCCTCTCTTCCAGCTTCTAGTGGCGGGGGTGCTGAAAGCTGCCCCCTGAGACCTGTCCGTGTCTTGCCCCGCTCAGTGGGGTTGGGAGCACAGTCGTGTCTCCGGGAGTGGGGACCCGGACAGGGGTAAGGGCCGGGGGCCCAGGCTTGGGCCACAGCCGGGACCCCGGGCGCGGGACCGGGAGCGGAGCCCCCTGTGAAACCTGGGGGTGGGCGCCTATCCTTCCCGCGGAAGGGGGCCTTCGAGTGTGTGCGTTCAGGGGCGCAGGTTCATTTCACCCCTTCTCCGCTGGCACCCCCCGCCTATGAGCTCCTTTCCCTGCCAAGTTTTGATCTTGGCGACTCTGAGTTTAGTCTATTTCGGAACATTTTCCTTCAACCCGAATCACTGTTTCAGCTAAAAGATTCTTAAGAGAGGAATTTTGTTCTGAAAGGACTTGACAATTGAACAAATCAACAAAGTACGAATTTCCCTCATGCTGAGTTATTTGTACATTTCTGAAGTGGGGCTCAGCCACCTCTCCGGGTAGCATTAGTCCAGTTCTCAGTAATAATCATTAACTCGAATAACGTCCTCCTTATTCCAGCGCTTTGGGATTGGCATGGATTCTGTCATTCCAACATTGCTGGAAAGCTGACCTGCATGTATTATTTTACTAATGAAATACATTTATGCTGTTATTTTTTTAAGTAAAGGCATTTATTATTTCTTAATTTGGATGAAAGTTTGGGACATTGTTGAGGCTTAGGATTCCTAGCGCACTTTAGAGCTCTCTTTAGTAGCAACTGGTGAGCCAGATTTCTTAAACAATTTATTAGCAGAATGCAAATGTTTTATCAGATCCTGGAGGGACAGGAACAATCTTAGACTGACAAGGACCTAGAAAGACAGAGAGGAAATAGACAGACAGGGGAAGAGACAGAAAGCAGGCAGAGACACAAGACAGTGTCATCCACAAATTGGATAAACAAATAATGCTAGATTGGGGATATCCTTTTAAAGCTGCTAACTATTTTATCTTATGTGAATTTTCCCAGCAAAGACCTTCCTACATCCTTTAAAAAGATATTACATTTGATCTGAATGTAGAGGGGTTATTGGTTTGATAAAGGCTCCAGCTGATACCAGGGACCCATCATGCTATGTCTATCTATCAATTGCCAAACACACCCATCTTTCGCTTTATCCCTCTCTTTTTCACCATTCTTTTTTCTAATTTTTGGAAACAAGTTTGACAACTGATAGGCCCCTGTATTATTATTAATAAATCCCACATTTTTTCTGCAATATAATTAGAATTTTTTGAAGTTAAAGATTTGCCAAAGCAATCCATATCCCTTATCCACAATAAATAAAGCAGCCCAGATTGTGACTTTGTTCTGATCTAAAAGTGCCCCTGGTCTAGATAGACAGATAGATGCTGTCATATTTACAGGGTAGCCACAGTCCGGTCAACCTCCTTGCATCCCATCAGGTGTTTGATCTCTTGCCCTTACTTGTCTGGGCGTGGGAATCTCACAATTCTCCCACACTTAACCTGGGATCTGGGTACAACCCCGTCTGTGTCAAACCCTTCTTACTGAGCAGGTCCGCCTGGCTGTCACAAGTGCATCCTCTTAAATCCAGCTACCATATTCAGCAGCAGAAACAAAACTTTGGAGAAAATTTAGGAACACACACATCCAGTCTCTTCTAATCTCACTGAGCTACTGGAACCCAATGGGTCCAGCTCACAGTCATGTAGGAAGCCATGGGGCCCATGCTAACTTCAGTCTAGCAGGTGCAGATAATGCTGGTAGTGAACATGTGGCATCATGGGCTCGCTGCCCCAGTACCAGCCTGCCAGGGATGTACTCCAGTGGCTGGCTAATGACAGGGGTCCATGCTGCTGCAACTTCTTTGCTGTTGTTACCCATGTTAGCTAGATTGAAGCTGGCATGTTATGCCTAACTGTGCCACAATCACACCTTTCTGGATCTGTAGTCATAACCTCAGCTTGCCCTGCATGTTGGTCTCCCATTTCTCAGGGAAGTTGTGTCTTTGGTCCCAATCATCCCGACGCAACCATGGTGCCAAGTCTTGCCTTTTCTTTAGGCCTTGTCTGTATGGGGAAATAGGGAGCAGATCAATGATTCTGGAATTCAGTAACATTTTTTCTGGAACAGTATCCACCCAGAGAGCTGGCTTGTTCTGCCCTGTCCCATTTCCCAGGGTAGACAATGAGAACGGCAGTGGGTCAGCTGGACCATCTAGAACAGTGGTTCTCAACTAGGGTTACGTGTACCCCTGGGGGTACTCGGAAGTCTTCCAAGGGGTACAAAAACTCAACTAGATATTTGCCTAGTTTTACAACAGGCTGCGTAAAAAACACTAGTGAAGTCAGTACAAACTAAAATTTCATAGACAGTGATTTGTTTAGACTGCTCTGTGTACTATACACTGAAATGTAAGTACAATATTTATATTCAAATTTATTTATTTTATAATTGTATGGTAAAAATGAGAAAGTAAGCCATTTTTTCAGAAATAGTGTGCTGTGACACTTTTGAATTTTTATGTCTGATTTTATAAGTTTTTAAGAGGTGAAACTTGAGGGGTACACAAGACAAATCAGACTCTTAAAATGGGTAAGGTAGTCTGAAAAGATTGTGAGCCACTGATCTAGAACATTGGTTCCCAAACTTTTTGGCATCGTGTCCCCTTTTTAATTTTCAAGAAACCCTCATGCCCCCCACCTCTCCTTTACCATCATCCAACCCCCCTTTTAACAAATTCAATTTGTAATTTAAAATTAAAAATAAGCACAAATAGTTTTTCTTGGCACAAAAATTTAATAAAAATGAAATTTAAAATAAGAAATAGCATAAACAAAACAAATTTAATGTGAAGGATGATGCTGCATTTTCTTCATGAGTTGGGAAATCCTAGGTTTGAAAGATGAAAGTGTGCAACGCAAATTGTTTTTGACATCCGGTTGATTCCTTTGTTTTGTTTTTATTATGACTAAACTTGAAAAGCTTTTTTCACAGAGGTATGTGGACGAAAACGAAAGAATAATATGTAGTGCTTCTTCTCCAACTTTTCGGGTAAATTGGAAAATATTTTATCCCAAATTGTTCCAGGCTTAAGTTTTCAAAATTATCTTTTGCACTTGAATCGTATTTCATTTTGAGTGCTTGTTCTTGCAATACTTCTGGCAATGAATCGACATCAACACTGAATGGATTATGTGCTAATTTATGAACGGGGTTGCCAGAAAAGTTGTCTGGAAAATAGCGGATGAATTCGTCAGCAAGGCAGTCCAGATGAAACACAACTTTGTTCTTTGCATTCTCTTTACAAAGTTCTTGGAAACCTTCATTTTCAGCGAGTGATGAAAATGTTGGAAAAGACAAAAAGTTAGGCATCTGGGCTTGTGTTCGATGTTTCCAAAGCTTGATTTTTTCCGCAAACACTTTGATGGCATCGTGGTGCACTATAATGTTTTCAGTGTTGTTTCCTTGCAGCTTCAAATTGAGATTGTTCAAAGATTCAAAAATGTCCATGACATATGCCAGTGAAAGTTGAAACGTGTGGTCTGTAAATGCATGCTATAACTCTTCTTTTTTCTGTTGCTTGAGGAAAATTTCCACTTCATCTTTCAGTTCGAATAATCTCGAAAGCATGTTCCCTTTGGAAAGCCATCATACCTCTGTGTGAAACAAAATAATTTTATGATCCGCTCCCAAATCTGCACAAAGAGCTGCAAAAAGTCTCGTATTTAAAACGCTGTTCTTCACAAAATTGACAACTTTGATGGCCAGATTCAACGAGTCATGTAAGTCATCTGGAAGGGTTTTAGCAGCCAATGCTTATCCGTGTATGACGCAGTGAGTCATGGTTATGGCTGGATTTTTTTTCTTTCACCAAGGTCACAAATGCAGAGCAAGAGCCAAGCATCACTTGTACTGGCTGTGCATACACCAACCAGTTTTTCACATGAAAGGCCATTCTCTTAAAAAAAAAAAGTCAGAAAACGTTTTCATAACTTCCGAAGCCTTTGATGTGGTCATCAATTCCTTGGAAAAAAGCAGTTATTCTTTCACAGTTCCATCGTTAATGAATCAAACGTAGACAAACAAATGACAGCACTGTACTACATCAGTGGTATCATCGCACTGAATTGTGAAAAAAGGAGAAGCTTTCACTGCCTCCACAACTTGAAGTTTTAGATCTTTCGCCATGTCATCGATGCGATGTTTCGTGGAATTGTCAGAAACCGAAATTTCCGATATATTTTTCTTGCTTTCAGCACCAAGCACAATATCCGCTTCTTTCAATAAGCAAGGCTTCACAAGAGTTTCTCCTATTATGTGCGCTTTCTTAGCTTTAGCGATGAGCAATGACAGTTCATAAGATGCTTCTACCACTTTGACCGACGCTTAATGAAAAGCTCCAGTAGTGTCCAGCTTCATGCATTTTAAATGTTGAAGTTTAGCAGCAAAAAGCTCTTTTGGTTTCTCTTTCAAAGCGTTGTGGCTCTTTGCCAAGTGTCACTCAAGACGACTAGGTCTCAAGGCATCATACCTGAGATTTGCGTGGCATACTATGCATTGAGGATGATTAATCCCATTTTTTTTCATGATGGTGAAACCATACTTAATGTAGTCTTCATCATACTTCCTTTTCTTAATCGTGGCCATAATACATTATAAAAAAAATCTATAAAAATAATTTTCCTGATTCATGAATAATAACGGATGCAAGTTAATTTGAGTTGTCGCAAACATTTATTTACTACTATTACGTAGGGACGCGTGCTGCCCTATATATACCCCACCACCAGTCCGGCAAGTAGCCGATCTTGCATTGTGAGTGGTGGAGGTAACCACTCCCATGACAGAACAGTCTTGAATACTCTCGCAAGTGAGCTAGGAAGTTTTTAAAAGTTCCATTGCTTTCTACATCATTCTTCGGCCTCCTCACCGACTGAAATGGCATTCCGACACGTCAAAAGGCAAAAAAATAAAAAATATTCCCATTTTGTGGTATGAAATTTGAAAACATTGCAGTTATATACTTTTATTTATAGTTGTATTTTTATTATTGTACTTTATGTTATACCTTTATTCTTGTCTACTTATATTCATAATCAGAAACGAGAAGATTGTTAATACTTTATTGTAGTTAAATAATATAGACCTGTAATTGGACAATCTTATGAATACTTATTATTATGTATACATAATAATTATAATTTTGTCTGTTGGTCTATTATCTCCTTGACCCTTGACTAACCCCTCCCGGGACCCTACCCCCTATCCAACCCCCCTGCTCCTTGTCCCCTGACTGCCCTGACCCCAATCAACATCCCCACCCCCTGACAGGCCCCCGGAGACTCCCGCACCTATCCAAACCCCCTGCTCCCTGTCTCCTGACCGCCCCCCCAGAACCTCTGCCCCATCCAACCACTCCCTGTCCCCTGACTGCCCCCTGGGCACTGTTCCTGGTTCGCTGTGCACGCACACACAGATCCTAACCCCCCCCGTGCACAGCGAAACACCACATGCACAAAAAATGAAATACTCTATTGGAGTCAGGCCGAAATATCATTTACGGGCGACTTTTGACACTGTTACCCTGCCATCTGTCAACACAGCCAGATTCTACTAGCTGGCAAGGGGAGAAAAGGGAAAGGAGGGCAATGAATCATACCCCTCCCTGCCAGCATTTCAAACGTGGAACGTTGATCATGTTGGGAAGGTCGGACCCACACATCTCCATTTTCCCTCATTTTTTTGCCCCAGATGCGTGGGCATGATTGGAGCTATGCACAAACTTCAGGTATCCTGATCTGACTGATCTCCTGTTTGCCCTTTTGTCGAGTCACGCTGCTAAGCGCATTGAAATAGTAGCCGTATAATAAAAGTATTAATTTTAAATAAACCAATCTGGTAAAAATCAATCCCAAAATGTCACTGTCTAGAGGTCTAAAGCGTAAAAGAACAGCGACTTCATTTAAATCTGGAAGGCTGGATGAGACTACAGAAACGGTTACACCGAAGTCACATAGTGCAACGCTTGTGGCACCTTAGAGACTAACCAATTTATCTGAGCATGAGCTTTCGTGAGCTACAGCTCACTTCATCAGATGCATACCGTGGAAACTGCAGCAGACATTATATACACACAGAGATCATGAAACAATACCTCCTCCCACCCCACTGTCCTGCTGGTAATAGCTTATCTAAAGTGATCATCAAGTTGGGCCATTTCCAGCACAAATCCAGGTTTTCTCACCCTCCACCCCCCCACACACAAACTCACTCTCCTGCTGGTAATAGCCCATCCAAAGTGACAACTCTCTACACAATGTGCATGATAATCGAGGTGGGCCATTTCCTGCACAAATCCAGGTTCTATCATCCCCTCACCCCCCTCCAAAAACCACACACACAAACTCACTCTCCTGCTGGTAATAGCTCATCCAAAGTGACCACTCTCCCTACAATGTGCATGATAATCAAGGTGGGCCATTTCCAGCACAAATCCAGGTTTTCTCACCCCCCCCACCCCCATACACACACAAACTCACTCTCCTGCTGGTAATAGCTCATCCAAAGTGACCACTCTCCCTACAATGTGCATGGTAATCAAGGTGGGCCATGTCCAGCACAAATCCAGGCTTTCTTTGTTAGTTTAGCAGTCTTTGACATTTCAACCAATAAGAAAATTTAAAATGCATTTGTAATTACATATCTTATTCTTGGCTGATAATCATTTATTGATATTTTTTAAGAAAATTTTAAATTTAAAACACAAACTCTTGATTTGCTTTTTTAACTTATGATGTCTCTATCTGAAAACCCATATAAATGGACATAATGGCATACTTATTAAATTCTTTATCATATGTTTATCAAAGTCTTTTCGGACACGTGTATAGAATGAAAGGTGAAAGTGGACACCAATGGGCAGAAGCCTATGGACTGATAATGATCATGATTAATATGTGCTTGATATATGCTCGTGATTGTCTATAAAAAAGATCATAAAGGGTAATTTATAACTAAAACTAACTTCTGCTTCATGAAGAATGGTTAAATTTCCTTTTTCTAAGTATTTAAAATGACATTTATAAAATAACATGGCGTAAAACTATTATTATTACAAATTGCAAATTAAAACTTTTTAAATGTATAAGCATTTTACTCGCTTGAGTGCATTTGCCTCATGGTGCACAAATTTGAACTCTGCTTCAAAAATTTGCACAGAAGAAATTTTTTGCACACATGGCCTGTCAAAAATTAGAGGGAATGTTGTCCCTGGGACCTCCTGCCCCTTATCCAACCCCCACCCCCCCACCCCCCTTACCAGGCCACTCAGAGTGGCAGGACTGGCTTACTGGAAAGCCTGGGAGGTGGGCGGGCACAAGCCGCGCTGCCCGCATGGTGGCATGGCTGCGAGGGGCATGGGGGCGGGGGGGACAGCAGAGGAGGAGCTGGGGGCTAGCCTCCCCAGCAGGGAGCTCAAGGGCCAGGCAGCCTCACGTTCCCCCTTGGAATTTCTTCTTGCCCCCCAGTTTAGGAACCAATGATCTAGAAGAATGCCTGTGATGGCTGCTCCATTGCTTGGCATCTGGAACACTTTAATCTAAATGGGTTAAATCACTCCTCTTATGACTGCATCTGTCTCTGAGAAAGGTGTTCAAACTGACCATTCCCTCCAGCAGGCTCAGCACCTGTCACAGAAACTCAATACATAAACCATGTTTTGGGGTACAGATCAACACTCTCACCATGGAGCACCTTCCCAGCCATCACAGATTGAAGATATGTATTGAGTGTTAGACAGATAGATACAAATTGGGGATGCACAGAGAAATAGATAGATATTGCACATGTGTGGGTGGATATGTATTGGGATGGACGGAGAGCAGTTTATTGGGGATAGAGGGATAGATGCACGTTGGGGATGGCTATGGGATTTGGGTAGATGTATGTGTATTGGATGGATAGATGTTTATGAGGGTGGATAGATTGACATGTATTTGTAGTTAATGTATGTTTTTGCAAAAAGAAAAGGAGTACTTATGGCACCTTAGAGACTAACCAATTTATTTGAGCATAAGCTTTCGTGAGCTACAGCTCACTTCATCGGATGCATACTGTGGAAAGTGTAGAAGATCTTTTTATATACACACACAGCATGAAAAAGTACCTCCTCCCACCCCACTCTCCTGCTGGTGATAGCTTATCTAAAGTGACCACTCTCCTTACAACGTGTATGATAATCAAGGTGGGCCATTTCCAGCACAAATCCAGGGTTTAACAAGAATGTCTGAGGGAGGGCGGGGTAGGAAAAAACAAGGGGAAATAGGTTACCTTGCATAATGACTTAGCCGCTCCCAGTCTCTATTCAAGCCTAAGTTAATTGTATCAAATTTGCAAATGAATTCCAATTCAACAATTTCTCGCTGGAGTCTGGATTTCAAGTTTTTTTGTTGTAATATCACAACTTTCATGTCTGTAATTGCGTGACCAGAGAGATTGAAGTGTTCTCCGACTGGTTTATGAATGTTATAATTCTTGACATCTGATTTGTGTCCATTTATTCTTTTACGTAGAGACTGTCCAGTTTGACCAATGTACGTGGCAGAGGGACATTGCTGGCACATGATGGCATATATCACATTGGTGGATGTGCAGGTGAACGAGCCTCTGATAGTGTGGCTGATGTTATTAGGCCCTGTGATGGTGTCCCCTGAATAGATATGTGGGCACAGTTGGCAACGGGCTTTGTTGCAAGGATAGGTTCCTGGGTTAGTGGGTCTGTTGTGTGGTATGTGGTTCCTGGTGAGTATTTGCTTCAGGTTGGGGGGCTGTCTGTAGGCAAGGAAGTGGGTTTGTGTGTGGGGGTGTGGGGGGGTGAGAAAACCTGGATTTGTGCTGGAAATGGCCCAACTTGATTATCATACACATTGTAAGGAGAGTGAATGTCCCCTCTATTCGACATTGGTGAGGCCTCATCTGGAGTACTGTGTCCAGTTTTGGGCCCCACACTACAAGAAGGATGTGGATAAATTGGAGAGTGTCCAGCGAAGGGCAACAAAAATGATTAGGGGTCTAGAACACATGACTTATGAGGAGAGGCTGAGGGAGCTGGGATTGTTTAGTCTGCAGAAGAGAAGAATGAGGGGGGATTTGATAGCTGCTTTCAACTACCTGAAAGGGGGTTCCAAAGAGGATGGCTCTAGACTGTTCTCAATGGTAGCAGATGACAGAACGAGGAGTAATGGTCTCAAGTTGCAGTGGGGGAGGTTTAGATTGGATATTAGGAAAAACTTTTTCACTATGAGGGTGGTGAAACACTGGAATGCGTTACCTAGGGAGGTGGTAGAATCTCCTTCCTTAGAGGTTTTTAAGGTCAGGCTTGACAAAGCCCTGGCTGGGATGATTTAACTGGGAATTGGTCCTGCTTTGAGCAGGGGGTTGGACTAGATGACCTTATGGGGTCTCTTCCAACCCTGATATTCTATGATTCTATGATCACTTTAAATAAGCTATTGCTAGCAGGAGAGTGGGGTGGGAGGAGGTACTTTTTCATGCTTTGTGTGTATATAAAAAGATCTTCTACACTTTCCACAGAATGGATCCGATGAAGTGAGCTGTAGCTCACGAAAGCTTATGCTCAAATAAATTGGTTAGTCTCTAAGGTGCCACAAGTACTCCTTTTCTTTTTGCGAATACAGACTAACACGGCTGTTACTCTGAAACCTATATGTTTTTGGGCACCTCATTGCTGAGCAAAAAAAAAAAAAAAAACGCCCAGCAGTTTGGCAAACTGCCCTGCTTGTCCACCCCTAGAACTGGCCCCGTAGATGTGTATTGGATGGATAGCTGTATACTGGGGTGGGTGGATGGTGTGGCAAGGCACCTCCTTCGCCTTGCTGGACCAAGCACTTCCCCCTCTGGTGATGGTGGGCCTGGGGTAAATCAACCCCACCCTACTCCGAGGAGTGTTCATCCTCCCATTATCTGTGCTCCTTTGGCCCTACTGGGTCATCCTACACAAACAAAAGGGCAATAGTCCCATAAACATGAAAACAAAGGGATGATACCTTCCCCTGCCTCCTCACTGAGGCTGGGTGTTGCCCTGTAGCCTGCCCCAGGATGTCAGTCCTTCCCCTAGAAGGCACTCAGGCTTGTCTGCTTCCCCTATGGGGAGGAGTGTAACCTCCCATTCTGGAGAAGCTTACTTCCCTGCTGCCACTAGCCTGGTAACAGCTTGTCTCTCTCTCCCTTCCAGTTTTAAAAGTTCTCAGGCAGCTCTTAACTGGATCCAGGTGTTCCTAATTGACCTGAGGTAACCCCTTCTCAGCTTATAGGGAAGAGGGCCTTTAACATTCTAGGGCTAACATGCCTGCCTTCCCACACCCTCTTGCAGCTGTCCGGCTGACTTTGTCACAATGACTGGATAGATAGATATGGACTGGATGGATAGATAGTATTGGATGTATATTGGCTGTATATTAGAGAGGGTGAATAGGTAGATCGTATTTCACAGAATCATAGAATATCAGGGTTGGAAGGGACCTCAGGAGGTCATCTAGTCCAACCTCCTGCTCAAAGCAGGACCAATCCCCAATTTTTGCCCCAGATCCCAAGTGGCCCCCTCAAGGATTGAAAATTCTTTATTATTTTATTATTATTCTTAATTCTTTACTCTTTATAAAGAGTATTTTAAATTTTCTTTATTAAAACTCAAAATTATTCACTATTATGGATTGGATTGTCAAATTGTCACCATCCTCTTTGAAGTGTGCACCCCAAAGCCAGATACAGGACTCATTGTTAGTCTGACTAAGGTCATATCCCAAGGGATCCCACCACTCTGCTCCTTCTTAATCGCTCTCACATGATATCGCACTAGGAGTCACTGGTCTGCTGGTTCTCATTGGGGCTCCTGAGTCCTTAGGGCCCAGAAATCGTCCCCAGCCCATATGTCTTATCTATATTCTCAGTACCTAGCTGGATGGCCTGGCGTCTGGTCCTCTTTCTAACCATCTCCAACCAATCCACCATTTGCACATGACAGGTGAGTTGCTTTCTCTGGGTCCCTGACTGGGCCAGCAGAGTCAGCCACTCAAAATTGCATGAGATTGGCTTCAAACCAAGATTTTTAAAAGTAATCCATGTTGGCTTCTTTCTTTTCTTTCTGCTTTGTGACCCTTCAGGGGGGCCTGGGGGTTGTCTCCAGCCTTTGTGGGGAGGGAGCAGGGATCACATCTCCAGCTTTCTTGAGGGGCAGGGGTCTGGTTCCAGCCTCCTTGGGGAGTTAGGATGGGCATATATCACATCAACAACTTTCAGTGGGATGGGGGGGGGGTTGAGTCCCCAGCTTTTGTGGGAGGTGGGGGTCATGTCCCCAGCCTTCTCTCTACAAACACAAAGATTAGAAAGTGCCTTTTTCCTCCATGGAGGCTGAGATTCCCCCCCCCCCCCCACCCCCGTCTGAGGAGCTGAGGCTTTAAGGGAGTCAGCATAGCTGGTGAGTCTGGAGATCAAACCTCAGAGCTGCCATGTCATCTGGCTGAGCCAGGTGGCCCTCCATGGCACTGCCCAGGGTGCGGGGGGTGGGGGGTGGGGTGGGAAGGGAAGGGAAGGACTGATGCAAAGCTCTGCCTAGTTACTGGGTAGTGGCACTAACATCATTTCTGTTATTTTTCTCTCCCATCCTCAGTTTGTCCAATTCCCTCTGTCTGCCTCCTATAGGCCTCCCCCGCAATCCTCTGCCCTGTCCCTCTCTGTTCCTCACACCCCAATCCCAGACCCATAACCCTCTGTTCCATACTCGGATTGCTTGTCCCATTCCTCTCATTCCAGCCCGACACAAACCTGCCCCATCCCCGCTCACCCTGATTTCTGCCTCATCCCTCCTCCATCCCATACTCCCATCCCGATCCCCTGCCCTGTTCCCCTTTTCTTGCTCTATACCCCCCTGCCTCCTGCACTTTACCTCTCCATCCCATATTCAAACCTACATCTTTCTCTGCCCTGGTCCCATCCCCCCACTGGCCCTATGCCACTACCACCACCTGGTCTGTCACTCTTCCCCCCAGGGCAGGTGGCCCGAGTCTGTGAGGCCCTGCAGGAGAGTGGGGAGTTCGAGCGTCTGGCACGGTTCCTCTGGGCCCTGCCGCCTACCCTTGCCCACAGGTGCCACCAGGTCCCTCCATGGGTGCCGGCCTGCCCTGAGCTGGGGCCGCTGGGCCCCCACACCGCAGCCCTGCTGGCACCCTATTGCAGCCAGGCCTCACCCTGTGGGGCCCCATGGACCTTGGGGGGCCTGGACCAGTACCCATCATGCAGGAGACTATCCTTCTCCAACAGCAACATCCAGCACAGGGCCAGCAGCTTCAAGGTGAGCAGGGCATCAGGTGGTGGGGCAGGAGAGGAAGAGGGTCATGAGCAGCAGATTGACAGCTCCTTGGTGAGAGAATAGAGTGTAGGGGACAATCCCCCACTCCCAGGGAATAGACTGTGGGCGATGATTAAATAGACTGTTGGGGACAGCTCTGCCCCCCCCCCCCAAGAGGAATGCTGTGTAGGGCAATCCCACCTCCTCCTCAGGTGGGACAGACTGGAGGGGATGATCCTGTCTCCCACAACCACCACCCAGTGAATAGACTGCAGTGGATTATGCTGCCCACCAGGATGGTGAATGCTCTATATGGGCCTGTGCATGGCTGGGAAGGCTCATCAGGATAGGGTATAAGGGTCTCCCTGCTGACCCCATCCCTGTGTTGATACCCATCCCACTGCCCTTCTCTCTGTCCCCAGGAGAAGACACGGAACCTGCTGCGGGAATGGTACCTGCAGGACCCCTACCCCAACCCCTCCCGCAAGCGCCATCTGGCCCATGCCACTGGCCTTACCCCCACCCAGGTGGGGAACTGGTTCAAGAACCGCCGACAGCGGGACCGTGCTGCCTCGGCCAAGAACAGGTGAGGGGCCTGAACATCCCCAGGATCCAAGATGGTGCCTGCCCCAGCCTGCAGCACACAGGCCAAGTGGGACTGGATAGGATAGGAGACATACATGAAATATTCAAGGGGTCCTGTGCTGCCTGGAGTGGGGCGGGGGCAATAAGGGGTCCTGTGCTGCAGAGAGTGGGGTGGGGTGCTTAGTAGAAGGCCCCTTGCTGCTGGGAGCAGGTGGGTCAGTAGTGTGAGCTGTGCTTCAAGGATCATGGTGGAGGCTCAGTATGGGGTGTTGTTCTTCAGGGATTGGGATAGGGTGTCAGTAGGGGGCACCAGGGTTCAGGGAGAGGGGCAGGGCCTGAATAGGGGGCGTAATGCTGTATGGAGTCGGGTGGCAGGGGTGCAGTAGAACAGGGGTTATCAACCTTTTTCTTTCTGAGGCCCCCCTCAACATGCTATAAAGACTCCAGGGTCCAGTGGGGGAGGGGAATCAGGGCTCCAGACCAAGAGTGGGCCGCTGGACATAGGCGTAGTTTGATTTCTATTGGGGGAGGGCAGGGGCTGGTGGGGCTTGGGCCAGCTCCGCACAGTGGGGTCCAGGAAGGCAGCGCCACCTCCACCCTCTGACTCACCACGGCAGGCCACCTAGCCTGTCCGGGTTGTGTGTGGTGTGGGTTCAGCTCCAAAAGTTTGAAAACTGTTCAGAGTACAGGGAGGGGGGAGCTCAGGGCTGTGGGTGGGGGGTGTAGCTAGGGGCTGTGTGCATGCAGGGGGTAGTTCAGGGTGCAGGGAGGGGGTAGCTGGGGGCTGTGTGCGGGCAGGGGGGGTAACTCAGGGTGCAGGGAGGGGGTAGCTGGGGGCTGTGTGCCAGGAGGGCTCCCCTGCGGTCACTGCTCCCCAAGGGCTCTGCTGGCCACAGCGCAGGGTCCCCCTGCCTGGGCAGCTCTTACCAGATGTGTGAGCTGAGGAGCCGCTGCAACCCCAGGCACCAGCAGCAGCAGACAGGGGAATGCCATGGCTGCCTGCCCTATGAAACTAGCCAGAGCAGCAGCTGCCCGCATTGCCCAGACTCTGGCTTCCTGCTTCCAACCTGGCCAGGGGGTGGGGGCCTCAGGGACAGGGAGAGGAGGAAGTGGGGTGGGGAGCTGCCCCAGGGACTGTCCTGCTCTGGCACTGCCATTGGGGGAGGGGACCAGGGCTTGGAGTTTCAGCACCGTGGTGGGGGGTGCTGGGGCTCAGGGTTTCAGCCCCATGACGTAGAGTGCAAGGGCTTGGGATCTGGGTTTCAGCCACAGGGTCCCGTGCCCCCCCCCCCCGAAAGGGCGCATGGACCCCTGGTTGAGAACCGCTGCAGAAGGGGATGTAGTGCTGCAGGGAGCTGGATGGAGGTTCAGTAGGGGGCACAGTTCTGCGGGAAGTAGCTTTCAGAGCTGAAAGCCAAACTGAATCTCCCAGTAATGTGGTTTTATTATTCCCTCCAAATACAAGTGGGGCTTCAGGGTGCGCCTGCTCAGGTTCAGTCCCTGGGATCCCAGTGCAGCCCCCTTGCTTATTGGAGAAAATGTTGCCAACCTATTTCCCATGCCGTGAGGGCTGGTCCAGGAGCACCTCATGTCTGGCACATGGGATCAGGACACTTGGGTTCTATTCCTTCCTCTTCCAGAGACCTTATGCAACTCCCTACTTCTCTCAGTGCCTGTTTGTTGTCTGTGCAGTGCCCAGAACAATGGGGAACCCAGTCTAGGTTGGGGGTCTATGCAGCATCCAGCACAATGGGTCCCTGATCTTGGATAGGGTCTGGACAATATCTGGCACCAAAGAGGCCCTGATCTTGGACAGGGTCTCTTTGCATGACCATAGCATGGTACTAATAACTTGCAGAGAGGGTTTACACTGGGAGAGGGATTACTATAATTGAATGGGGCTTTTAATTCTCTAGTTGCATTATTAATTGCCCCCACACCCAGACTCCAGAAAGATTCATCATCCCAGCCTCCCAAGGCTGAGAGTCAAGACACTGTGGGCCTGAGTGACACCCCATCTCTGCAAGAGCACAGCAGTGCCCTCAGCAGGCAGAAGTATCCCACCTCAACCATCAGTGACAGCAAGAGCAGTCTATGAACAGCAGAGACCTGCACCTGGCCAGGGGTGGGTAGGAGTCATGGATTTCCCCATCCCCACCATCCCCCTTGGATGACATGGAAGGATGTGACCTGCAGCGGGATCCAGCCAGAAGCCACAGGACAAGGATTACTTGTGTAAGCAAAGGCTGAATGAACTCTCCTCTGACATCTAGCAATGAGCCAAGATGAAAAGATTTCAGGAACAGACTGTATTTTCATAAACTCACCTACTCTTTCTAGGTGCACAGCATGATGGAGCTGCTTTGCCAAAGTGATCAGTTTTTGCTAGTGTTGGTTTACAAATCACTTTATTGAATGCAGGGGTAATGAAATGTTGTTATCCCTATTATATGAGTAAAGGGCAGCAGAACTGTACTTAGCCTGCCCTGATTGAGGGGCTTACCCTAAACTGAATCTCACTTGCTATGCAGGGGGCAGGGATGCCAATACCTAGGGCAGAAGAAAGAGAGTAAGAGTGAGTGTTCGTGTCTGGGGGTATGGGGTCTTACTAGGGAGTCCTAGGTATTATTTGCTACTGTTCTCTGTAGTGTTTAAAAATAGAGCTGATTAGAGTTTTTGTGTGTGTTCAGTGATCACTAGAGCTGAAA
Source organism: Eretmochelys imbricata (assembly GCF_965152235.1). NCBI lineage: Eukaryota > Metazoa > Chordata > Testudines > Cheloniidae > Eretmochelys > Eretmochelys imbricata. The sequence continues at coordinate 18,983,095 of NC_135592.1, read as the reverse complement.
TCACTGATAACTAGGTGCTGAGCGTTAGATCTGGGGTATGGTAGTAATGGACTGAAAGAAATTGCAAAGTCTGTGGTAGACGTGAGGTTCCTTCCATCTCTTAAAATCACAGAGCTGTTTTAAGTAGTAGCACCTCAGAATGTGATATTACAGCAGAGAAATGGCAGTAGCAGTGGCCCAGTGAACACTAGCAACTATGAGACAGTTGCAATGGTGAGCACAGAAGCAGTGCTCAACGCTTTTGGGGTGAACTCATGTGAACACACCTCTGAACTATGGGTCTTTACTGATTGAGGACAGTAACTGTGAGGAGGGTGCACTGGGGAGAGTGGTGTGTTTTTACACTGCAAGATGAGAAACTGAGGCAAAGAGTACTGCCCCATGTACTCTGAGATGGGTGTTTGCTCATGGTCATATACTTTTGAATTGTGGTGTTTTCCAAAATTAATGCTGGGTTCCTTTTCCCGTTTTACTAAAAATGTTCTTTGTTGTACACAGACTCAATGCTTGTGAGTCTACCTCTTAGAGATGCCCAGGGGTGATGTTTAATTTTCCCAAATTACTGGGTGGAGGTTGAAGCTATTTCTGTTTTGTACTATTAAGAGGCATCCCTAGATATTGAACCTGGCCCTTGTTGCTGCTGACTCCACCTGACAGAAGGGTTAAACCTGAGTGAGAAAGATACGATTTTTACCCCCTTCTGAGGGGGTGGGTGAGGGAAGGGCAGCAGTGCTGAGCTGCAGAGCAGGCCTCTCTCCATTGCTTTCTCCCAGCATGCACTGGGGCCCCTCAGGGAGTCTGCACGGTCCTGTTCCAGTATGCATTGGGGCTCAGCAGGCGGTGCAGCTGGGGCTCACCAGGGCCTGATTCAGGAATCTAACCTGCTATCCCCACACTCTGAATAGCTGGTGCTACAGGAAACTAAGTCAATGGGGAAGAAAAATATATGTTATGAGAGACCTGGACTTGTGTATGGCTTTAGCATAACCATGTATGCTCAGCCACCATAAGTTGGAAACAAAAACCATAGAGTCAGGACAATTTGGCCTTGTATTGCAGCGTAGGTACACCCTGTCACAGGGTGTCAGGTCACGAATGGTTAAACAGAAGGGATGTACTGCCGCTGGCTAGATTCCATAATGGTGACTGACTACCAAGCAGGTTAGTACTGTCTAGTATTTAGACTCCCTTGGACTTCCCTCACTCTCAGGGCAGTGTGGCCTGATGGCCTAAGTCAATAGGTAGCCCTTCCTTACAGGGCTCTGTGGGCCAGTGGCTGGAGTCAATAAAGTGGCCCTTCCTTAACGGGCTGCATGGCCCAAGGGCCAGAGTCAACAAAGCTGCCCACCTCCATGGGGATGTGTGGCCTATTGGCCCATCAGGGAAGCAGGACACCACCTAGGAGTGTGGCGTATCTGCGGTAGAGGAACTGGGATCCTTCCTGCTCCTCAGAGTCCCAAAGCAGGGCCCTGGCAGGTCTCAGACCCGGAACAAAAAGCAAAGCTACAAAAGTTGGTCCAAGACTTTCCCTCCATTTTATCTTTCCATCTAGTGCAGATGAACATTACCAGTCACCATAGACACCATTCCCAGGCAGAAGGTCTGCACCCAGCATTGCCCACTTCCCAGAAAAAGGTGGGAAGTGGTCCAGAAAGAACTTGAAGCAATGCTGGCCCTGGGGGATAATGGAAGAGTCCCAGCATGAATGACGAAGCCCAATAGTCCTGATCCCAAAGTCTGAAGGGACGGTGAGGTTCTGCATAGACTTTAGGGCCCTGGCAATGGGGATCCTCCTGAAACATGCTGACCGGTTCCCTGGTTCTACAACTGGAGCAATGTTTCAGTCCCCTGGGCTACCTCCTACTTTGTCTTCTGCTGCAGTGGTCCACAATTCCCCTAGGTCTCTGGGGTCCTCAGCCAATGCAGCTCCTTATGGCTCATTACCCTCTCTGGGTTCTGCTGTCAGCCAGGGATCTGTCTGGGGCTCGGTGTGTGGCCCGGGCTGTTTACACCCAGTGTTGAGATGCAGCCTCCTCTGCAGTGAGGCACAGAGGCTGTTTATACAAGGATTGTTCACCTGAAGCAGAGATGAGTCCATTGCTGGGGTAGGGCACTGGGGCTGTTTGTATGTGGATCCTTCACATACACCTTTAGGCCCTGGCCCCCTGCTGTGTGTGGGGTTGACCTATTCCCTGAGGGGATGAACCCTGATCCCCAGCACTGCCCACCCCACCCCTTCACCACCACCACCAAGGCAACAGCACAGTGGGAACTGACGGGGCAGCTCTTGCTTTGGCTGAGTCACAGAGAACAGCCAGTTTGGGTGAGCCAGCTGGAGGGCTACACATATGGACATCTGTGCACAGATACAAACGTGTGTACACAAACACACACAGATGCAGCAGCCTTCTCTCCTGGAAAGAGCAGTATGTGAATCATAGAAGATTAGGGTTGGAAGAGACCTCAGGAAGTCAACCCCCTGCTCAAAGCAGAGCCAACCCCAACTAAATCATCCCAATCAGGGCTTTGTCAAGCCAGGCCTTAAAAACCTTTAAGGATGGAGATATCTCCACCTCCCTAGATACCCATTCCAGTGCTTTACCACCCTCCTAGTGAAATAGTTTTCCCCTAATATCCAACCTAGACCTCCCCCACTGCAACTTGAGACCATTGTGCCTTGTTCTGTCATCTGCCACCACTGAGAACAGCCTAGCTCCATCCTCTTTGGAACCCCATTTCAGGTAGTTGAAGGCTGCTATCAAATCCCCCCCTCACTCTTCTTTTCTGCACACTAAATAAGCCCAGTTCCCTCAGCGTCTCCTTGTAAGTCATGTGCTCCAGCCCCCTAATCATTTTCGTAGGACTCTATCCAATTTGTCCACATTCTTTCTGTAGTGGGGGGGGAGGGGGGGCCAAAACTGGACACAGTACTCCAGGTGTGGCCTCACCAGTGCTGAATAGAGGGGAATAATCACTTCCCTCAAACTGCTGGCAACGCTCCTACTAATGCAGCCCAATATGCTGTTAGCCTTCTTGGCAAGTAGGGCACACTGCTGACTCATATCCAGCTGCTCATCCACTGCATAGGGGTTTCCATTAATCACCCCCCACAGTGGTTTTAGTTCCTGCAGGACACTCCCATGGGGACAGAATACAATCCCCAGCCTACATGAACACATACAACCTTTATACAGTTGATACCGTGGCCTTGTGAGCCCAAGAGCAGGGCCAGCCCTACACCAAATCCCGCACGCCCCCCCCCTCCACCATTTGTTAAACTTTTCAATACCTTATTTATTGCCTTTGTGCCCATTTCATGACTTTGATGCACAATTTGCATGCATGATTTAGCCCTGTCATATAAGATGATAAATTAGTATGCTAGGAACTGTAAATGTGTATATATTCATGCCATTTTTAAGCAAATAAAAATTTTGTTTCAGCTAAGCTTATAGAAACTTTAATTTTAAGAATAATTGAAATTTACTAACATCAAGAAATTGATCTGTGCACCAGCACTATGTAGACCAGTATTAAACAGAGTTACACTAGGTGAGAGTATGAGAATGTTAACACTCGTTCAGAAGGCTGCTTTTCTCGTCTTTGCCCTCGCGAGCTGAAGCACAGCATCAGGGGAGCCAACACTTTCACAATTATATATATATATATATAAAGTTGCAGCTGGGCTCTCCCTTCACTTCAGTTCATTCTTATTTCTCACTGACTGGCTGGCAACACCCCGACCCTTATGTAAGCGGGTGAATAGTCCCGCTATTGTGAGGAACCTTCCTGGCTTCTGCACTACCCCGGTGAAGTAGGCTAGCGAAAGGATCTGAGTCCTCGCTCCCACTTCCTTTACCCACTGGCCTCCCTGTCCTTGAGGGCTCCCCTTCCACTCTCCTGTCTGGCAGAGTCCTCGCAACCCCAACAAGGCTGGGCCCAGGATTCCTGGGGGGCTCGACCCCCAACCCTGCTGTGGTCACCTAGGACAGGGGCTAGGGTGTCCCCACTCCGGGGTACTCTCTCTGCACTGGGCACTTCTCTGACCCACTGACCATTACATACAAGTTAAAGCAAATGCAAGATATTTAATCAACAATTAATTTTAAAAAGAATAAGGCAAAATGGGAAAGGTTAAAGGAAACACATCAGCCCGCTCTGTGGCAGGGAACACCACAAACAGTGTCTCTGAAGTGTCAGGGCAGTTCACAGTCTGCTCCTTGTAAGTCCCAGGCCTTCTTCTCAGGCCCTGGCTGTGCTGCAGGGATGCTGTGGGTTGGACACTTGCTTTGGTGGTGGCCACATGCTCTCAGACTCTAAGTGGTAGGACCCTTCTTCCCAGTGTCGCCCCCGCCCTATCGGGGTTATGATCCAAGCCTGGCCTGCAGAACCTCTTGACTGAGGCATCTCCCTGTGCTGGGCCCGCTGCCCAGGGTCCCCCTCGGTCTCCCCAGCTGCTCACTGCACCCAGCTCCAGACTGCTCCAGCCCCAGCTGCACCACTTGGTCTCTGCACTGCTGCTGCTCTGCCTCCAGCTCCCTGGGCTGCTTCTCTGGCCCCTCTGGCTCTGGTTGCTGCAGCTCTGCTCCCAGGGCAAGTCTGCTCTCTCTGGGCTGTGCCTCTGGGTTGGGGGCTGCAGCTCTGCTCCCAGGACAGGTCTGCTCTGCAGGCTGCTTCTGTAACTCTGCTCCCAGCACTGACCTGCTTCCTGGGCTGCTTTTCTGGCCCCTCTGGCTCTGGTTCCTGCAGGTCTGCTCTCTCTGGGCTGTGCCTCTGGCTTTGGGGCTGCAGCTCTGCTTCCAGGACAGGGTCTGTTCTCTCTGGGCTGCTTTTCTGGTTCCTCTGGATCTGGCCCAGCTCTGCTCCCCAGCTCAGCTTGGGCCCCTGCTTTCTCCTTAGCTCGGCCCCTCTGTCTGACCCAGGCAAATCCAGCTCACTCGGAGGACGGGACCTCCCTGGCCTCCTGACTCCCTGATTAGCCTGCTCACCTTGTCATTCAGGCTGACCTGGAGCATTGGCCTCTCCACATTGTTCCTGAGGGCTGTCAGTCTCAGGGTCCTGATTTCCCTTTGACCCTTCCCCTTTTAGTACTGGGAGCTAGCCAACCAAAACACCCCCACTGAATGTTGGTAAGGGGGCAACAGTCCCCTTACATTCCCCCTTGCTAAAATTCTGCCACAGCCACAATATTCACACCAGTACATCCGAGCCCCATAGTAACACCATATACCCACATCGTATCATATCAAAAACACATTAACAATTATCAAAAAGAACATTTAACATATTTAACATTTCACATCTATTTCTTCATACTATACATAACAATATTCATTAAAACACTTCATGAGGCCAGTAAGCCTCACTTCAGTCCCCGGAAAAATCATGGAGCAGGTCCTCAAAGAATCAATCCTGAAACACTTACATGAGAGGAAAGTGATCAGGAACAGTCAGCATGGCTTCACCAAGGGAAGGTCATGCCTGACTAATCTAATTGCCTTCTATGATGAGATGACTGGTTCTGTGGATGAAGGGAAAGCAGTGGATGTATTGTATCTTGACTTTAGCAAAGCTTTTGACACGGTCTCCCACAGTATTCTTGTCAGCAAGTTAAGGAAGTATGGGCTGGATGAATGCACCATAAGGTGGGTAGAAAGTTGGCTAGATTGTCGGGCTCAACGGGTAGTGATCAATGGCTCCATGTCTAGCTGGCAGCCGGTGTCAAGTGGAGTGCCCCAGGGGTCGGTCCTGGGGCCGGTTTTGTTCAATATCTTCATAAATGATCTGGAGGATGGTGTGGATTGCACTCTCAGCAAATTTGCGGATGATACTAAACTGGGAGGAGTGGTAGATACGCTGGAGGGCAGGGATAGGATACAGAGGGACCTAGACAAATTGGAGGATTGGGCCAAAAGAAATCTGATGAGGTTCAATAAGGATAAGTGCAGGGTCCTGCACTTAGGATGGAAGAACCCAATGCACAGCTACAGACTAGGGACTGAATGGCTAGGCAGCAGTTCTGCGGAAAAGGACCTAGGGGTGACAGTGGACGAGAAGCTGGATATGAGCCAGCAGTGTGCCCTTGTTGCCAAGAAGGCCAATGGCATTTTGGGATGTATAAGTAGGGGCATAGCGAGCAGATAGAGGGACATGATCGTCCCCCTCTATTCGACATTGGTGAGGCCTCATCTGGAGTACTGTGTCCAGTTTTGGGCCCCACACTACAAGAAGGATGTGGATAAATTGGAGAGAGTCCAGCGAAGGGCAACAAAAATGATTAGGGGTCTGGAACACATGAGTTATGAGGAGAGGCTGAGAGAACTGGGATTGTTTAGTCTGCAGAAGAGAAGAATGAGGGGGGATTTGATAGCTGCTTTCAACTACCTGAGAGGTAGTTCCAGAGAGGATGGTTCTAGACTATTCTCAGTGGTGGAAGAGGACAGGACAAGGAGTAGTGGTCTCAAGCTGCAGTGGGGGAGGTTTAGGTTGGATATTTAGGAAAAACTTTTTCACTAGGAGGGTGGTGAAACACTGGAATGCGTTGCCTAGGGTGGTGGTGGAATCTCCTTCCTTAGAAGTTTTTAAGGTCAGGCTTGATAAAGCCCTGGCTGGGATGATTTAATTGGGTATGGGTCCTGCTTTTGAGCAGGGGGTTGGACTACATGACCTCCTGAGGTCCCTTCCAACCCTGATATTCTATGATTCTATGATTCTATGAAACCAATAACATAATCATCTCTAAGTCTAAGAGGAAGTACGCCCTTATTAGCCCTCTGGGACCTTCTTAAAACTGGTGGTTCGTTACTCATATTTTCCAATTCCCTGTTCTCGGGTAAAACTGGGTGAGTTTGAGGGATCTGGCCATTCCCATTAGGGTTTGGGTTTACCCCATTGGTTTTAGTCTCCTCTGGAAATGCTGCTCTGTGCCTCCTACGAGCCCTGGTAAGACTAAAAGTCCAATACTTTAGCTGGTCCCTATGTACTACTCTCCCAGGACCTCCTTGTTCAGGCTGGATAGCATACACTGGCAGTTCAGGATTGTTGTGGGTGACCACACAGTGTGGGGACTTGGCTCCCATTTGTCCTGTATTTTATTACGTCTCTGGGGTCTGTGGCTACGAACTGGTATGCTGTCACCAGGTCTGATGAGAGCCCCACTGGACTTGCGATCATAAGTCCTTTTCCTACTTTGGGCTGTGTCTTTAGTTGTACTGAGAGCAACTTCACTGCCTGTCTTGTGGACACCTTTGACCCAGTCATCGAAATTGGTCACCTCATCCTTTGAAAAGGCTTCTTGATGCTTCTCTGGCAACACCCTTAAGTTGCAGGAATCAGCCCTTGGCATGCCGCTTGAACTGGAACTGGCAGTCTCCCATCACATCTTTCCTGAGGAAAGGCAACTTGTTCTCCCCTCTCCCCAAATGTTACCTTCACCTGAGGGATCACCTCCTCAGGCTGCAACTCCCTAGCTTGAGTTTAAAAGACTCACTGGTACTCTTCCTTTGATGGTACTAGTCAGTACATTGGCTGACTGAAGTCCATTAGGTAGGTTTACCCCAGATGTAGGCTCTACAACAGCTCGATATCTACTGGCATTTTCTGATACACAGCAGTGTTTATCAAGGAACTTCCCTCTCCGAGGAGGAATAACAGTCTTCTGTTTTCTGCCCACTTTAACATTTCCAATCTGCCCCGCAGGGCCCAATGAATGGTTTTGTCTCTGTGCTCTAGCCAGCACTCTACTCAGCACAGCATTCTTCTTAGAGTGCCCATCACGGTTCATCCTCCTGGTTCCTTCTTCTGGCAACGGTAGCTCCTTCAGCTCACTAATGATGTTCATCCCTAGAATCCCTGGGACTCCTTCTCCCATATGGCTCCCTTCAGAGTCTCTGTCTTTCAGGATGAAGATGCATTTCCCTGGCTGTGTCTGGCCCATGTAGTCTATGTCTGCTTCGAGGCATCCCACCACTGGGATTGCCAGTCCATTAACTGCTGTTAGACGTACAAACTGTGTGCTGTGCATGGTCAGTTCCTTGTCTTTCAAATATTTTTGAAAATGCGACTCAGTGACGGTGGTGACTTCTGAGCAGGTATCTAACAAACATCTGGTCTTCACCCCTGCTATACATACTTCAGCAGTTAGACAGTTTCCAAATGCTCGCTTACAGAAGTCACTAGGTATGCTGGCATTGCCCACATTCCTTTCAACACTGTATGCAGAGTGATTTTCCACCAAGGAGAGGCCTAGGAATCCTTCTGCCACTGCTTGGCCTTCTACTGTAGATGGACCACTCGCTCCTGGTGCCCCATTGGTTTTCAGTGCCTGGGACTCTGTTCTCCCTCTCAGTGGACGTTCCCGGCTAGTATGCCCTGGCTTTTCACAAGTGTAACAGATGTACCTTCCCAGCTCATCCTTTGGTGGGGCTCTTCGGGATCCCAGTGTCCTTGGATACTTTGACATACTAATGGGATTTTTTTCCTTCATTAACTCAGTCATCACTTTTATCATCTCCTCCTGTTGGACCGCCAGTTTTTGGACAGCCTCACTTAAACTTTCCAGTGTTAACTGTGTTTGGGGTAGGACCTTTTCCCCAGCAGCTGCATTAACTAGGCCCCCCACTTCGTGTACGGGGGTTAGGCTTGGCTGTCTCTGCCACAGGAACTTCCTCTTCTTCTGACCACATAATGACAGCCTGCATGAGTTCATGGAACTTCTTACTGGGCTCTTCCTTAAACCTCCTTTTCATTTTGCGGTGGAAGGAATCATCCTGGAGCCCCAGCACTAACTGCTGTTTCAGAACCGTATCTGGGTCTGGAACTCATTGAGGGTCTCGCCGCTCCACTTTGCTCATTCTCTCCTGGAGGTCATATACATATGCCCAGATAGTTTCACTGAGTTCCTGCTTTCGCTCAAAGAACTCCTTTAGTCGGGTTCCAATAGGTACCTTGTCTCCATACACTTCTAGGAGGAGTTCAAACACCTTTTCCACCTCCTTTTTGTCTGCCACTGCCATGAACTTTACTGTGGCCTTGGCATGGCCCTTGAGGTGCTCCTGTACGAAGTCCATATGATCTTCTTCAGGTACTCTTAGCACACGCAGAGCCACCTTCACAGACTTGACCCACTCCTCTACCGTAATGTCTCCTGGTCTAGTCGGAAAGCCACTGAACTCCGTGACCTTCCACTCCTGTGGGACATAAATAGTAGGGGGTTTCTTAGCTTCTGCTGCCTGTTGGTCAATTACCGCCTTAGCCAGTGATAAGGCTTCTCTCTGTTCTGTTCTAGCTTGTTGTAATGCCTCAGCTTGGTCTGACAATCTGCGTTGAAGTTCAGCAAACTGGGCCCATAGTTCTTCAATTCCAGCCATGGTAGGGTTCTTGACCAGGCCTGGACAGTGCTATCAGAACTCAACCAGTAAACCAATAGGGTGGACCCTGTGGATAGGATCCTGTTCGTGACACCAATTATGTAAGCGGGGGAACAGTCCCGCTATTGTGGAGAACTTTCCTGGCTTCTGCACTACCCCGGTGAAGTGGGCTAGCAAAAGGATCTGAGTCCTCGCTCCCATTTCGTTTACCTAGAGGCCTCCCTGCCCTTGAGGACTCCCCTTCCACTCTCCTGTCTGGCAGAGTCCTCGTAAACCCAACAAGGCTGGGCCCAGGATTCCTGGGGGGCTCGATCCCCAACCCTGCTGTGGTCACTTAGGACAGGGGCTAGGGTGTCCCCACTCCAGGGTACTCTCTCTGCACTAGGCACTTCTCTGATCCACTGACCATTACATACAAGTTAAAGCAAATGCAAGTTATTTAATCAACAATTAATTTTAAAAAGGATAAGGCAAAATGGGAAAGGTTAAAGAAAACACATCAGCCCGCTCTGTGGCAGGGAACACCACAAACAGTGTCTCTGGAACGTCCGGGCAGTTCACAGTCTGCTCCTTGTAAGTCCCAGGCCCCTTCTCCGGCCCTGGCTGTGCTGTAGGGATGCTGTGGGTTGGACACTTGCTCTGGTGGTGGCCACACGCGCTCAGGCTCTAAGTGGTAGGACCCTTCTTCCCAGCGTCACCCCCGCCCTATCGGGGTTACGATCCAAGCCTGGCCTGCAGAGCCTCTTGACTGAGGTGTCTCCCTGTGCTGGGCCCGCTGCCCAGGGTCCCCCTCGCTCTCCCCAGCTGCTCACCACACCCAGCTCCAGACGGCTCCAGCTCCAGCTTCACCACTTGGTCTCAGCACTGCTGCTGCTCTGCCTCCAGTTCCCTGGGCTGCTTCTCTGGCCCCTCTGGCTCTGGGTGCTGCAGCTCCGCTCCCAGGACAGGTCTGCTCTGCAGGCTGCTTCTGTGACTCTGCTCCCAGCACTGACCTGCTTCCTGGGCTGCTTTTCTGGCCCCTCTGGCTCTGGTTCCTGCAGGTCTGCTCTCTCTGGGTTGTGCCTCTGGCTTTGGGGCTGCAGCTCTGCTTCCAGGACAGGGTCTGTTCTCTCTGGGCTGCTTTTCTGGTTCCTCTGGATCTGGCCCAGCTCTGCACCCCAGCTCAGCTTGAGCCCCTGCTTTCTCCTTGGCTCGGCCCCACTCTGACCCAGGCAATTCCAGCTCACACAGAGGACAGGACCTCCCTGGCCTCCTGACTCCCTGATTAGCCTGCTCGCCCTGTCATTCAGGCAGACCTGGAGCATTGGCCTCTCCCCATTGTTCCTGAGGGCTGTCAGTCTCAGGGTCCTGATTCCCCATCGACCCTTCCCCCTTTTTAGTACTGGGAGCTAGCAACTAAAACAACCCCATTGAATGTTAGTAAGGGGGCAACAGTCCCCTTACACTTATATACCCATAAGGGTGTGGCTGACCTTCTAGGAAGGAGGAGGAAAATGTAGTTCTCAGAAAGTCTGGAAGATTCCATGAGGTTCTACAAAGGTCCAGATATCTAGGATATTGGAGGAAAATGTAGTTCTCAGAAAGTCTGGAAGATTCCATGAGGTTCTACAAAGGTCCAGAACATTCTCAGAGGTGACCCCACATATGGAATACCTGAGACATTTTACTTCAAACATTCTATTTTCCCTTTTGTCACTAACAAAAACAGCCCCCTGAGCCCCCTGCCAAGAGTGCAAAATCTCTGTCACAGCTTCCCCTTTCCGAAAAGGGCCAGCAAGTGGTCTGGACCAGTAGCCTGGGAAAGCCTGCAGGTTGTGCCATGTCTGCTACTATGTCTGGTAATTTCAAATTTCAGCTATTCAGATAATAAATCAGCTTATAACAAGCTGGCACATCATTCATAAACCAGCTGGTTGACAACGACCCCATATACACATGTTCGTTTTAGACCCTGCAGAGAGGATTTGCAGCAGAGGTCTCCCATGCCCCCCTTATATCTGTCACCCCAAAACCTTTGGATGTGAATCTGAGACCTATTCCTCCCACCTGGTGCCTAGGGATGGTGACTTTGTTCCTTAAGGCATCAGCAGCCCTGGTGCTGCCCTGGAGTTCACTCTCTTGGGGCATTATGGGGACCAGGCAAGGCCTGGCTCTGAACCATGCACACTGCTTGAAACCACGGAGGGAGCCCAACCTCTGGTAAGGGACCCTCTCTCACAGCCAAAGCCCCTACTCTGCTCCATCTCCTCTCAGGTCAGGGCCTGGGGATCCTGTGGCATCCTCCCAGGTTCTCTGGGTACAGGGAGTAGTGGATTGACCTCCCCATCCTCCCGCTGGGTTAACCTTTGTTCCCACATGCTGAGGTGAGATGAAGATTTCTCCCTCTTCCATCCTGTTCAAGGTCATTCAGATTGTCACAGACCATCTCTGCATGGGATGGGGAAGGCTGCTTCCTTCCCTGAAGGCTTTTGGGGTGTGTCTGCCTCAACTATCGGAGGGGTAGCCATGTTAGTCTGTATCCACAAAAACAATGAGGAGTCCGGTGGCAATTTAAAGACTAAGATTTATTTGGGCATAAGCTTTCGTGGGTAAAAAGCCCACTTCTTCAGATGCAACTGCCTCAACTCTTGCTTCTGAAGGGTTTTTGTCTGGCGAGAATCCCTCAGGGCTTGTCATTGCCTCCCCCTCCCAATGGACACACTGCTCCACTAGAGCGAATTCCATCACTAGCTGTGGTGGGACAGCCAAGGCAGAGGGGCCTGGCTCAATCTTTTCTCTCCAATAAAATGCTCCAATCTGGAGAGTCTGGGAGCATAACAAAGGCAAGGCAAACTTGGCTTCATAACAGCGTGTTTGGCAGTCTTCCCTCTAGAGGCTATGGAACACACCTCCTTCCCAAGGAGGTCAGTGTGGAGTGAACACCATAATATCACTGCTAAAATCAGAACTTTCTGCTTAGCAAGCCAGTACAAACACCTTGGGCTAGTGAAAGCTGTCTGTCTCATAGGCAAGTAGCCACAGGTTCAAATCCTAGCCACATGCACAGATAGCTACTTGAGCTAGAGAAGCAGCACTTTTATCTGATAGCGGTACACGGGTATTGAAGTCCTCAAATGGACCAGGCGGTCAGCATTTGAATCCCATAATGACATTTACTGCGTAACAGAAAGTGCTCCCTGCCCTGCTGCAGCAAAAATGGAAGCTGGGATCCAGACTTCCAAACAAGATAGGAAACAAAGGGTAGGACTAAATGGTTAGTTTTCAGAATGGAGGGCGGTAAATAGCCAGGTTCCCCTACGGACCTGCACTGCACCAGTGCTGTTCGACATATTCAGAAATGCTCTAGAAAAGGGGATAAACAGCAAGGTAGTGAAATTTGTGGACAATACAACATTTACTCAAGATAGTTAAGTTCAAAGCTGACTGGGAAGAGTTACAAAGGAATCTCACTAAATTGCGCAACAAAATGGCAGATGAAATGCAATGTAAATAAATGCAAAATGATACACATTGGAAAACACAATCCCAACTATACATACAAACTGATGGGTCTGAATTAGCTGTACCGGAATGTGAAAGAGCACATCAACGTCCTATTCCGCATCTAGGCATGCATGTATCCCTAACCCTCCTTGCCCCAAGAGTCCGCACTGAACAACTTCCTTCCCAAAATAAAAGCTGCTTACTGGGAACCTCCTCTGGTGTTTGTCCTTCCCCAAGCACCAGCCACTGTGACTGGCTACCTTCCTCCTGGCTTGAGAACAGCTCCTGGCTGCATGCATCTAGGGATGCCGGGGTGTCTCCCTCTTTCTCAGCACCCTCGCTCCCGCTTTCCTCCTCCTCCTCCTGCCTTGTTGAACTGGGCTCTGAAGTGACCAGGGTGGTCCTTGGAGTGGAGGTGGAGTTGCCCCCAAGTATATTGCATCCAGCTCTTTGTAGAAATGGCAGGTCGTGGGGACAGCACTGGAGCGGTGGTTTGCCTTGCAGGCTTTGTGGTAGGCATTCTATAGCTCCTTCACTTTAACCCTGCACTGCAGTGCGTCCCGGTCATGGCTCCTTTCCATTGTGTCCCTTGATATCTGCTCGAAGGAATCGACTGGACAGCTTCCTCCACCCAAATACTGATGAGGTCCAGCACCTTGCCATTGCTCCATACTGGGGATCACGTGGTGCGTGGAGGCATGGTCACCTGGAAAGGTTAGCTGAGAGCACTCCACGCCTTGCTGAGCAAACACGAAGGGAATTTTCAAAATTCCCAGAGAATTTAAAGGGCGGGTCTGATGGTTGGTCACCTGAGGGCAGGGCAGTAGAGTTCAAAGTGATGACCGGAGTGGCTAGAACAGGCACTGTGGGACACTTCTGGAGGCCGATCAGAGCACGTTAACAGACTAGGGCGTCCACACTGGCGCCACAGCACTCCAGCGTGGGCTCATCAAATGTTATTCCACTTGCCGAAGCAGATTACCAGGAGTGCTCCAGCTGCGGAGTCCGGGTGCTCTACATGCCTTGCCAGTGTGGATGCATTGTGAGTTAGGGCACCTGGGGCTGCTTTAAAGCGCTCTAACTCGCAAGTGTAGCCATGCCCTCAGTTTCCTCTGTGTGTGTCTCAGTTTCCCCTGTGTGTGGCATTGTTATTTAGGTGGTGGAAAAGTGATGTTTCCTCTCAGGGGTGGTGAAGAGGCATAGATATGGGTGTCACCTAGCTGTCTGAGTCTCAATGCCCGTATCAGTGGAGCATCTGAGAAGACAATGGCAAATTCAATTGCCTGGACACTGATAGCTAGCAATCAATGATCCAGAGACAGATAGACTTCCCCGCCTCTCAGCAGTGGGGCTGAGCCACATCTCCCCAGCTAGGGAACAAAGGACTGGAGAGGTGTGAGGTAGGTAATAAGAGTTGGCTGCTGGAGGGATTCGGACCAAGGAGGTCAGATGGACAGAGAGACAGAGCTTGAACGATGGGATTCACTACAGCTTGGCTGGGCTTTGCGCTAACCAGAGTAGACTATGCTTTAACCTTCATTCCTACGGGCTAACCTAAGGATTGCCTGTGCTGTATTCCAGATGACTAATAAACTCGACTCTTCTGACAAGGCTGTGTGAGCGTCACTGCAAATGCTTGGCAAGGTGCCTTAGTCCTTGAAATGTGTAAGTCTTCATCAGGGGTCTATCTCAGTTGGACTTGCTGAACAGGGCTCATGGGCTGACGCACAAGTGCTGCAGGCCCAGAGGTCTGGTCTAAGAAGACAGTTAAGCTGCGTGGCTTCCCCTGGGGGAAGTGTGAGACCCTTTGGGGGTCTGGCACACTGAATGGGTTCCTCCTAGAGACTGTTCCAAAGTTGGGGCCACAGCACTGATCATGTGGATCCATGACAAAAGTTTTCAGAGGAACACCACTATTGTCTTTCATCAGAAAGGTCCAGATTTGTTCAGTGTTTCCTCAGAGTGATGGAAGTTGGTGCGGGTTGAAAAGCTGATGGACTTCTTCAAGCAACACCCAATCTATGAGTTGCTCACCAGCTGCATTATTTCTACTATAGCCCCCGTTGTAAGTGGTGGCTATTAAGGTAACCACCGTAAGCAGCAGGGTGGGAAAAAGACAGAAGTGAAAGCTTTGGCCATTCATTATTTGGAGGTTTGTTATGGTCAGTTGTCCGACTCTTATTGCAGCAACAGAGACACACTGGTCTTATATTATTCCAGAACTGAAATATCTTTAAAATCATGATGAGATTACTGGTTCTGTGGATGAAGGGAAAGCAGTGGATGTATTGTTTCTTGACTTTAGCAAAGCTTTTGACACGGTCTCCCACAGTATTCGTGTCAGCAAGTTAAGGAAGTATGGGCTGGATGAATGCACTGGATGATGGCTAGATTGTCGGGTTCAACAGGTAGTGATCAATGGCTCCATGTCTAGTTGGCAGCCGGTGTCAAGTGGAGTGCCCCAGGGGTTGGTCCTGGGGCCGGTTTTATTCAATATCTTCATAAATGATCTGGAGGATGGTGTGGATTGCACTCTCAGCAAATTTGCGGATGATACTAAACTGGGAGGAGTGGTAGATACGCTGGAGGGCAGGGATAGGATACAGAAGGACCTAGACAAATTGGAGGATTGGGCCAAAAGAAATTTGATGAGGTTCAACAAGGATAAGTGCAGGGTCCTGCACTTAGGACGGAAGAACCCAATGCACCGCTACAGACTAGGGACCGAATGGCTAGGCAGCAGTTCTGCGGAAAAGGACCTAGGGGTGACAGTGGACGAGAAACTGGATATGAGTCAGCAGTGTGCCCTTGTTGCCAAGAAGGCCAATGGCATTTTGGGATGTATAAGTAGGGGCATAGTGAGCAGATAGAGGGACGTGATCGTCCCCCTCTATTCGACATTGGTGAGGCTTCATCTGGAGTACTGTGTCCAGTTTTGGGTCCCACACTACAAGAAGGATGTGGATAAATTGGAGCGAGTCCAGCGAAGGGCAACAAAAATGATTAGGGGTCTGGAACACATGACTTATGAGAAGAGGCTGAGGGAACTGGGATTGTTTAGTCTGCAGAAGAGAAGAATGAGGGGGGATTTGATAGCTGCTTTCAACTACCTGAGAGGTGGTTCCAGACAGGATGGTTCTAGACTATTCTCAGTGGTAGAAGAGGACAGGACAAGGAGTAATGGTCTCAAGTTGCAGTGGGGGAGGTTTAGATTGGATATTTAGGAAAAACTTTTTCACTAGGAGGGTGGTGAAACACTGGAATGCGTTACCTAGGGAGGTGGTAGAATCTCCTTCCTTAGAAGTTTTTAAGGTCAGGCTTGACAAAGCCCTGGCTGGGATGATTTAATTGGGGATTGGTCCTGCTTTGAGCAGGGGGTTGGACTGGATGACCTCCTGAGGTCCCTTCCAACCCTGATATTCTATGATTCTATGATTCATGACTGATGTACAAGGCGAGTCCAGTGAACCATTTTAGAACATTGCATGGCAGATGCTGTCATCTCATACACCTTTGGAAGATGCGAGTCAACACACAATGTGACTGTTGACACCAGTCACAAATTATGGACCACACTGTAAGTCAGTGCTCACTTTGATTGTTTGCTACAGGCATATCAGATTTACATCAAGCCATTTCCGAAGGTGCCCTCTGGCTCACTAATCTGGACTAGGTTATTTGAATATCTCTAATCACCTTTCTTGCCATACGAAAGATGAATACATTCTCAGAGAAGGGTGTAAGCTTGCTGTGTGAACCACAAAGCTGAGCATTCCAAGTTTTTCCTAATATCCAACCTAGACCTCCCCCACTGCAACTTGAGACTTGTTCCGTCATCTGCCACCGCTGAGAACAGCCTACCTCCATCCTCTGTAACCCCACTTCAGGTAGTTGAAGGCTGCTATCAAATCCCACATCACTCTTCTCTTCTGCAAACTAAATAAGCCCAGTTCCCTCCAGCTCTCCTCATAAGTCATGTGTCCCAGTCCCCCTAATAATTTTCGTTGCCCTCCGCTGGACTCTCTCCAATTTGTCCATATCCTTTCTGTACTGGGGGGGGCCCAAAACTGGACACAGTACTCCAGCTGTGGCCTCATCAGTGCCGAATAGAGGGGAACGATCATGTCCCTCGATTGGTGGCAATGCCCCTACTTATACATCCCAAAATGCCATTGGCCTTCTTGGCAACAAGGGCACACTGCTGACTCATATCCAGCTTCTCGTCCACTGTAATCCCCAGGTACTTTTCTGTTGTTTTTCTTTCTGTTTGTTGCACCCTAGAAGTGATATGAATTGTCTGTCACCACAAGGAGAAAGATAGACTGTAACTTAGAACTTTTGGTGTAGCTGTACTTGATCAGCTTTAACACAGTAGACCAATACTCCCCGGCTCCACCCCTGAAGCTGGGGCTAGAACCATACTTTTATCTTGGAGCTCACAGTAAGGGTACACTTTGTAGGCCCAGTAGTGACAACAGACCCATGCCTCAGACAGGGAAGGTTCTAGAAGCGGTGAAGCCATGACATCACAAGTTCCCAGGGGGTTCTGGAACACTAGCCCTGACTTTGGCACTCAGGAGGAATCTGGGACTTGCTGCTGCTCTACACTCCACAGGCCCAGTGAGCAGCTATCTGGAACGGGATCCAAGAATCCAGGCAGGGGCCAAAACTCACAGTTCCTATTCCAGCTAGGCCCACAAAGGGGGAAGGACAGCCATCAGCACCCCTGCAGCCCTGACAACACTCCATGATCCCCGGGGCTGCCAGCTTCCACGCAGTGCTGGCCCCCTGGGCCCTCTTCGCTGACCTAGCCATGGCGCCTAGTCTGAGGGCTGCCCAGCAGAGTGGGCAGACAGGCTCCAGGCTCTCATTACTATGGTTGCCCTGCTGATGGTAAGGTCCCACAACAGACACTAACCCAACTGCTTGCCTCCTCCTTCACAGTGCACCTTGTGTAAGCAGCTTGTGCTGGGCCTGGGGCCCCAGCTGTGCTCAGACATCACCTAGAGTGCAGCCTCCAGCTCCGGCCACGCTGCAGGAATGGCAGCTCTCGCGCTCCTGTCCATCGTGGCCTGCCTCCTTGTGGGGAACGTGGGAAAGATCTTCCGGCGCTGCGAGCTGGCCCAGGTGCTGCACCAGGCAGGGATGGATGGGTTCCGAGGCTACAGCCTGGCTGATTGTGAGTGATCTCCTGGCCTCCTCATGAGGCTGTACATATATTTCCTTCCCCTCCCCATGGGGCTCTGTGCGTATCCCTCCCCCTTCCCTCCCCCTGGGGCTCGGTGCGTATCCCTCCCCCTGCCCTTCCCATGGGGCTCGATGCGTATCCCTCCCCCTAGGGTGACCAGACAACAAGTGTGAAAAATGGGGACCGTGTTGGGGTAATAGGCACCTACATAAGACAAAGCCCCAAATGTCGGGACTGTCCCTATAAAATCGGGACATCTGGTCACCCTACTCCCCCGGCCCCATCCTGCATGGGGCTCTGTGCATATCCCTCCCCCCGCCCTCCCCGTATATTACTAAATCCTGTACCAGGGCTGTGCATGGCGTTCCATGAAAGCCGGTTCAACACGGACACCGTGGATCATGAAGCTGATGGCAGCACTGACAACGGCATCTTCCAGATCAACAGCCGCCAGTGGTGTGATGACTATAAGCGCTCCGCCCGGAACCTCTGTCACATGCACTGCAGTGGTGAGTAACTCCTTTCCAGTCCTGGTCCTGACCCCTAGGCCATGGCTCAGTGCTAGAGACCTGTGCGGCAGGGAGCAGGGTGGGGCCCTGTAGGGGGCAAGTCCTCCTGGTAGTCAGGGGAACCAACGTCAGGCCCAAGACGTTTTGGAATGGCAAAGGAAGGTCACCCTTGCCTTCAGTGGACAGCAGAGGGCAGCACAATGGGGGCTGGGTTGGTTGGCTGAATGGTGGTATCTCCTGCTAGGAGGACCAGGGCTCCCATGCTACAGTGTTGAGCTACCAAGGGTTATGCCCTATCCTCACTCTCTTCTCCTCCCCCACCACCAGATTTGCTGACCAGTAACATCAACGATGACATCGTGTGTGCCATGCAGATTGTGCAACAGCCAAGGGGAATGGGGGCCTGGTAAGGGGGAGCTGGTGGAGGGGTGGGGTGGAGTGCCAGTGTAGCAGTGCATGGCAAAATATGCAGCACAGGGTAACGTGGCACTATGCTGCCCACCCAGCTCTGCAGCACGCAACATGAAACCGCACACCACAGAGCGGCACAGCACTACACACCGCTATACAGCTTTACACAATGTACTGCTACAGCACGGAACTACATAGTCAATGCCATGAAACACAATGTTATACAGCTGTATTTAGTGCAACAAGGCACTACACCAGACAACCCCACGATACAATGCAGTGTAAAGAAAACATACAGTGTAGCGCAGTACTTTGTTTATACAACCAAACAAAAGACAAAACTCCACAGAGCAACAAGGCTGTTACCATGCTGCCCTGCCCATAGGCAGCTGCATCTCAGTGCTGGACAAGCAATCCTTGGGCAGTGTTGCTGTCCCCCAAAACCGGAGGCAACTACTGCTCAGCACCCTGGGAGTTATCCCCATACATTTTCACTGTGTGGTTGTAACCTGGCTGCCCCACCCGAAAGGCAGCTGCATCTCAGAGCCTGGTGAGCAAGCCCTGCATAGCTGTTACCCAGCTGCCCCGCCCAGAGGGCTGCATCTTAGGACTGGCCCATCCCCATGCGACAGCACTGCTCTCAATGCCAGCTGAGCTTGCTGACCTTGCTTTCTTTGTTTATCCTTCTCAGGCTGGCCTGGAGGAAACACTGTGAGGGCCATGACCTCTCACAGTGGGTGGAAGGATGCAATGTGGGAAGTAGATGAAGGAGCGCCTTGGGATGCCCTGGACCTGCTAGATGGGGTGTACTGCAGTCACATTAGGCTCCTGCAGATTTAGCACCTCATTGAAATCCTCTGTGAGCAACTGCTTCTCCTTCTTAACTAGCTCCAAAGTGGGTCTTTAACTGTGGGGGAGTGTTGTCCCCCTAGTGGGATTGCACCTTAGGGTGCTGGGAGCAGGTTTTCCTGAATAAAGCTATCTGACAGTCTAATGACAAAAGGGTCACAAGTTTTATTTAGAGACGACAATAGGATCTTGGCGGGGGGGGCTGAGAGTCAGGACTCCTAGGTTTCAGAGTAGCAGCAGAGTAGGAGTAGAACTCCTAGGTTCTATCCCTCGCTCTGGGATGGGAGTGGGGATTCTAGTGACAAGATTGGGCGAAGGAGGGCTGAGTGTCAGGGCTCCTGGATTCTATTCCCAACTCTGGGACAGGCTGGGAGTCAGGATGCCTGGGTTGTGTTCCTGACTGTGGGAATGGCTGGATGTCAGGAATCCTGAATTCTGTTCCCATTTCTGTTAATCCATCTCCTTGGAGCCTGTTTCTATCTATTGTGGCCCCCTTGTCACATTAACTCTGAAGCAGCTACTATCTACAATGAGAAGATGGAGTCCTCCTGGCCATCTCAGGGAGGGCAGGCTCATCCCCACAGAAGGGGGGGCGAAAAGTGACCCTTTGCACACAAGGAACTGTAAAATACAAAACTCAATACAATACACTTCTTGGTTTAGCATGGTGAAGGGCCCCTTTGCCTTTCCTGATCCTCCGCTGCGCCCATGTGATTGCTTCATTGTGTTTACATAAATCCCCAGTGGCTTACATGGGAAATGTTTTCAAATTCCCCAGCTAAGGCCACACACATTCCAGTGTCAGTCACTTAAACTGAGGTCAATTCATCTGTTGGACTCTATGGTGGTGGTGGTGTGGAGTGAATGGGGATAAATAGATAACCAGGTGTTTATGGTGATAGACAGACAGATGCATATGGCAATAGAAGAACAGACAGAGGTGAAGCTGGGTGTGGGAGAAGAAGACTAGTGGTATTTGAGGTGATCAGAGGGCAAGCAGAAGTTGCTAGTGGCTCTGGGCAGCCCCAGACCTGTGTGAACTGGTCCCATATGCTGGTCAGATTTGCCTGTGCCCTGATCCTAGCCCCACTGCCTGTATGACCAGCATGGGTGCAGGGACCTATGTACCCCTCTAGCTCCAACTGGGAACAGGTTGAATGGACAAGCCTGAGCATGTTCAGTGCTCCCCTTCTTCAGAGTGTGTTGCACAACCTGGATAGGTGGTTAAAACGCCAGAACAAACCACTCTTGGATACATTACTGCACATAGCCCTGTGGCTGGGGTTTGATTAAATAAAAATTAGCAGCGAAGCTGCAGCACTGCCAAATAGTGCAACCCCCTCCTGCTTTGGTATAAATAATTCAGTCAGCACAGAACCCAGGAGTCCTGATTCCTGCACTAAGCATTGATGAATGGGGAAACTCCACATCTCTCTGCTAGCAGGTTATTTTCCTGCATGTTACAAAGCAGCAACCAGGCAATATATTGGGCCTGAAGCCTTCAGCACCTAGGAAACTCCAACTAGTACAAAATGCTTCAGTGTGTCTCCTCAGAAACTGGCTACCATGAACACATCAAACCTGTCCTGCATTGCCTACTCTGGCTCCCTATAGAATTTAAACAAGTTCAAGGTCTCAGTCCCTGTCTTCAACGTGCTCCATGGACTTGGCTGAGGGTATTGAAATGACTGTCTAAAGAGACTTTAGGTGAAGAAACTGATTATTTGGGTCATTATTTCCTTGGTGCAATCCCGTTCATTTACAAAGAATGGCCGCACAGGCCTGTTTCCATGAACACAGCAGAAACAAACAACAGCAGGCAGTTTCCTTATTCAGAAATCAAAGGACATGTCTACACTAGCACTTTTGTCACTATAACTTATGTAGCTCAGGGGTGTGACAATCCTCCCCCCCCCCGAGCAACATAAGTTACACCGACAGAAGCACTAGTATGGACAGTGCTAGGGTGGTGGGAGCGCTTCTTTCGCCACCCTAGCTACTGCCATTTGTTGGAGGTGGTTTAATTATGTTGACAGGACAGCTCTCCCAGTACAGCTGTGCTGCTGTAGGCTCTTTAGTGTAGACATGGCCTCTCTCCCCAAAAAGTACTGCATTCAAAAGGAAACCCTGCCTCTTGCTTCCTGCCAGGGTCACACTCACAACTAGAGCTGGCTGAAACTTTGGGGTTTCACAAGAAAGTTTGGTATTTTGCAATTTGGTTTTGTTTCAATTCTGGACATACCAAACATTTCAGGGTCACAGTTCTCTCCCATTTCTCACTGAGCGTTGTGTTGAAGCTTTTGAACAATTTTTTAGTTTTCTCATGTTACGGGGGTCAGAAGGATTTCCAAAAACAGCTGAGTTTTCTCACTGTATGTTTCTCCTGCAGCTTTTGTGCTAAATTTAGTTGAGATTTTGGTTGTTAGGATCCAGTAAATATCTGTAGTGGCAAACGTGTTGGCAGTAACTGGAGAAAACTCGTGTTTTCTGTGTGTTACACAGTGATTCTAAGTTTTCCATTATGAAATTGCCTTGGTGCGCAGAATCTGGTGGTCATTTCAGTTATTTGCCAGCCTCCTCAGAGTTTCTGCTTTAGAACCAACAAACTCAGCATGATCTAAGACAGTGATTCTCAATCGGGGGTCTGTGGCAGCCCCGACGCCCCCTGCAGGGCTGAAGCTGGAAGCCGAGGGACTGAAACCTGGAGCCCATGCAGGGCTAAAGCTGGGAGCTGTGGGGCTGAAGCCCTGAGCCCCAGTGCTCTCAGCGGGGCAAAAGCTCTGAGCCCAAGGGTGGAGTTGAAGGGGTAGGGGGAAGAGAAGGGAAGGGAAGGGGTTGGAGGCGGGCAGGGGTGCAGGAACAATTTCTATAGTGGGGGTGCCGAGAGCCATTGAACCAAATTGTAAACCATGTATAGAATGGAATCCACTTCAACACCTAGTTCCAGGACCTGTGGCGGCAGGAAGTCAAAGCCGGGCAGTGCGGGGCAGCTGCTGCCATGGAGCAGGCAGCAGCGGTGGTCCCGTCTCCTGCTGCTGCCTAGGATTGCAGCTTCTCCTAAGCTCCCAGCCCACTTTGACTGCTCATGCAGTCAGTAAGAGCCCCCCAGGCAGGGGGATCCAGCTCAGAGGATGCAGAGTCCTTGGGTAGCAGTGATGACAAGGGGGCCCTCCCAAGCTACCCCTCTGCCCACACACAGCCCCTAGCTAATCCGTCTCTGCACCCTGAGTTACCCCCTGCCTGCACAGCCCCTAGCTACCTCCGCCTTCACCCTGAGCTACCCCTCTGCCCGCACGCAGCCCCTAGCTATCCCCTCCCTGCACACAGCCCCTAGCTCCCCGGCGCATGCATCCTGAGCAACTTTCAAATTTTTTGAGCTGAGCCCCACCCCTGAGTTATAATTTTTCATTGCTCCACCATGACCCAGACAGGTGAGTTAGGGGGTGGAGGTTGCGCTCCCTCCCTGGACCCTGCCATGTGGAGATGGCCTGAGCCCCACCAGCCCCTGCCCCCCAAATACAGAAGTTAAACTACGCCTATGCCTGAGGTCCCCTCCTGCCCTGGAGTCCCAAGTCCCCTCCGCCCAGATCCTGCAGTTTTTATAGCATGTTTAGGGGATCTTCAGAAAGAAAAAGGTGGCGAACCCATGATCAAGGAGATGCATTAGCCCAGGCTACATGTTATTTACATGACAGGTAGCAAAGTACAAGCTCATCCACTGATGTGGCACAACAGGGGTAAGTAAGCAGCAGTTGTCTCTGTACTCTTCTCACACTGTGTAAAACAAAGCCTTCAACTTGTTTGCATGCTTGAAAATGGCCCCAAATCCAATGATGCAAGATTTCAGGTCTTTCATTTCTTCTTGGTGGTGTTGGTCCTGTTTTGAGTAGGGGATTGGACTAGATGACCTCCTGATGTCTCTTCCAACCCTGATATTCTATGATTCTATGATTCTGTAGCAGTAGCTGCTGACAGCGCAACGTTAATCAGATCAGCAGGACAGGTATTATGTAGCAGCTCCGTTTTCCAATTGAGTTTAATCTCCATGCCCACTTAGCTATGTAGGAAGCAGAATCTATTAGTTGTGGCCACATTTTCCAAGTTTATTGGTACATCGTGTGACCCGGTGTGCCTAGGGTAGCCCTCACTGGAAATGCCAAGGTCAGGGCAACCTGCAAAAGGGAGAGCAGACATTCCCAAGACTGGTGGTTAACACGAAAGTTAAACTCTTCAACCAGTCACAAACTGTGCTTCTGATCCCCCACACTGGTTATCAAGAAGCAAAAAAAGAAACCACACAGCCCCCTTTATTGCATTCCAGTTCTCTGGCTCCCAGTCAAGACCTAGGTGCAGTAAGGTGAGGAGTTACTTAAAAACTCTTCTCACTACAAAATTTTCTTCTGAACCCCACAGGGCCAGCCACATTGCTTGGTGAGTATTAGGTTGGATCTTGCCCAAAATACCACGCTGCCAGCCAATCCTTTAGTATCTAAAATAAAGGTTTATTAAAATTAAAGAATGGATGGATTCACCAAGCATGGATTCACCAAGGGAAGGTCATGCTTGACTAATCTAATCGCCTTCTATGATGAGATTACTGGTTCTGTGGATGAAGGGAAAGCAGTGGATGTATTGTATCTTGACTTTAGCAAAGCTTTTGACACGGTCTCCCACAGTATTCTTGTCAGCAAGTTAAAGAAGTATGGGCTGGATGAATGCACTATAAGGTGAATAGAAAGTTGGCTAGATTGTCGGGCTCAACGGGTAGTGATCAATGGCTCCATGTCTAGTTGGCAGCCGGTGTCAAGTGGAGTGCCCCAGGGGTTGGTCCTGGGGCTGGTTTTGTTCAATATCTTCATAAATGATCTGGAGGATGGTGTGGATTGCACTCTCAGCAAATTTGCGGATGATACTAAACTGGGAGGAGTGGTAGATACGCTGGAGGGCAGGGATAGGATACAGAGGGACCTAGACAAATTGGAGGATTGGGCCAAAAGAAATCTGATGAGGTTCAATAAGGATAAGTGCAGGGTCCTGCACTTAGGACAGAAGAACCCAATGCACAGCTACAGACTAGGGACCGAATGGCTAGGCAGCAGTTCTGCGGAAAAGGACCTAGGGGTGACAGTGGATGAGAAGCTGGATATGAGCCAGCAGTGTGCCCTTGTTGCCAAGAAGGCCAATGGCATTTTGGGATGTATAAGTAGGGGCATAGAGAGCAGATCGAGGGACGTGATCGTCCCCCTCTGTTCGACATTGGTGAGGCCTCATCTGGAGTACTGTGTCCAGTTTTGGGCCCCACACTACAAGAAGGATGTGGATAAATTGGAGAGAGTCCAGCGAAGGGCAACAAAAATGATTAGGGGTCTGGAACACATGAGTTATGAGGAGAGGCTGAGGGAACTGGGGTTGTTTAGTCTGCAGAAGAGAAGAATGAGGGGGGATTTGATAGCTGCTTTCAACTACCTGAGAGGTGGTTCCAGAGAGGATGGTTCTAGACTATTCTCAGTGGTGGAAGAGGACAGGACAAGAAGTAATGGTCTCAAGTTGCAGTGGGGGAGGTTT
This sequence comes from Eretmochelys imbricata, assembly GCF_965152235.1. NCBI lineage: Eukaryota > Metazoa > Chordata > Testudines > Cheloniidae > Eretmochelys > Eretmochelys imbricata. The sequence goes on along the minus strand of NC_135592.1, from coordinate 18,957,722 downwards.
AGGTTGGATATTAGGAAATACTTTTTCACTAGGCGGGTGGTGAAACACTGGAATGCGTTGCCTAGGGAGGTGGTGGAATCTCCTTCCTTAGAAGTTTTTAAGGTCAGGCTTGACAAAGCCCTGGCTGGGATGATTTAATTGGGTATGGGTCCTGCTTTTGAGCAGGGGGTTGGACTAGATGACCTCCTGAGGTCCCTTCCAATCCTGATATTCTATGATTCTATGAAAAAAGAAAGAACAAGAAGAGAGTGGTTAAATGGTAAAGCAGTCACATACATACAAAGACTTCAAAGTCCATATGTCAGGTTCTTAGCAGTATTGGTGAATTTGCTGTCTTGAAAGTCCCTCTGGAACACATCCACAGCTCGGATAAGTCATTCAGTCCTTTCATCAGCGCTTCAGTTTGTAGAAAAGTTACTCCAGAGGTAAGAAGCAGGACTGAAGATAAAATGGAGGTGATGCAGCTGCCTTTTATAGTCCTTTTGCCATGTGTCTGGTACTTCCTTTGTTCCAAACACAAACTTTACAGCACTTGGAAAGGCCTTAGAGTTCTCAGTTCACAGGCATGCCCCTACATGCCTTGCTGAACCATGTATCCCCTGGCTCCTTTCATAGAATCATAGAAGATTAGGGTTGGAAGAGACCTTAGGAGGTCATCGAGTCCAATCCCCTGCTCAAAGCAGGACCACCTCAACTAAATCATCCCAGTCAGGGATTTGTCAAGCTGGGCCTTAAAAACCTCTAAGCATGGAGAGTCCACCACCTCCCTAGGTAACTGTACCCCACTCTTGAACAATGAGGGAAAAGTAGGCTGATTGGGGAAGCAGCCACAGCTGGGGCCATGCCCCAATCAGGCCACACCTGGTCCTGTTATAAGGGATCAGGGAGGAGCTGGGTCAGTCTCCCTCTAGCTCATAAAAACATGAGAATGGCCATACTGGTTCAGACCAAAGGTCCATCCAGCCCAGTACCAACAGTGGCCAATGCCAGGTGCCCCAGAGGGAGTGAACCTAACAGGTAATGATCTAGTGATCTCTCTCCTGCCAGCCATCTCCACCCTCTGACAAGCAGAGGCTAGGGACACCATTCCTTACCCATCCTGGCTAATAGCCATTTATGGATTTAACCTCCATGAATTTATCCAGTTCTCTTTTAAACCCTGTTATAGTCCTAGCTTTCACAACCTCCTCAGTTCCAGAGGTTGACTGTGCACTGAGTGAAGAAGAACTTCCTTTTATTTGTTTTAAACCTGCTACCCATTAATTTCATTTGGTGGCCCCTAGTTCTTATATTATGGGAACAAGTAAATAACTTTTCCTTATTCACTTTCTCCACACCACTCATGATTTTATAGACGTCTATCATATCCCCCTTTAGTCGCCTCTTTTCCAAGCTGAAAAGTCCTAGCCTCTTTAATCTCTCCTCATATGGAACCCATTCCAAACCCCTAATCATTTTATTTGCCCTTCTCTGAACCTTTTCTAATACCAGTATATCATTTTGAGATGAGGGGACCACATCTGTATGCAGTATTCAAGGTGTGGGCATATCATGGATTTATATAAGGGCAATAAGATATTCTCTGTTTTATTCTCGATCCCTTTGTTAATGATTCCTAACGTCCCGTTTGCTTTTTTGACTGCCGCTGCACACTGCGTGGACGTCTTCAGAGAACTATCCACGATGACTCCAAAATCTTTCTCCTGATTAGTTGTAGCTAAATTAGCCCCCATCATATTGTATGTATAGTTGGGATTATTTTTTCCAATGTGCATTATTTTACATTTATCCACATTAAATTTCATTTGCCATTTTGTTGCCCAATCACTTAGTTTTGTGAGATCTTTTTGAAGTTCTTCACAGTCTGCTTTGGTCTTAACTATCTTGAGCAGTTTAGTATCATCTGCAAACTTTGCCACCTCATTGTTTACCCCTTTCTCCAGATCATTTATGAATAAGTTGAATAGGATTGGTCCTAGGACTGACCCTTGGGGAACACCACTAGTTACCCCTCTCCATTCTGAAAATATACCATTTATTCCTACTCTTTGTTCCCTGTCTTTTAATCAGTTCTCAATCCATGAAAGGATCTTCCCTCTTATCCCATGACAATTTAATTTACGGAAGAGCCTTTGATGAGATACCTTGTCAAAGGCTTTCTGGAAATCTAAGTACACTATGTCCACTGGATCCCCCTTGTCCACAGGTTTGTTGACCCCCTCAAAGAACTCTTATAGATTAGTAAGACATGATCTCCCTTTACAGAAACCATGTTGACTTTTGCACAACAATTTATGTTTTTCTATGTGTCTGACAATTTTATTCTTTACTATTGTTTCAACTAATTTGCCCGGTACTGACATTAGACTTACCGGTCTGTAATTGCCAGGATCACCTCTAGAGCCCTTAAAAATTGGCGTTACATTCGCTATCTTCCAGTCATTGGGTACAGTAGCTGATTTAAAGGACAGGTTACAAACTATAGTAGTTATTTCCGTAATTTCACATTTGAGTTCCTTCAGAACTCTGGTCCCGGTGACTTGTTACTGTTAAGTTTCTCAATTAATTCCAAAACCTCCTCTAGTGACACTTCAATCTGTGACAATTCCTCAGATGTGTCACCTACAAAAGACAGCTCAGGTTTGGGAATCTCCCTAACATCCTCAGCCGTGACGACTGAAGCAAAGAATTCATTTAGTTTCTCCACGATGACTTTATTGTCTTTAAGTGCTCCTTTTGGATCTCAATTGGCCCGGGGCCCCCACTTGTTGTTTAGCAGGCTTCCTGCTTCTGATGTACTTTAAAAACATTCTGTTATTACCTTTTGAGTTTTTGGCTAGCTGTTCTTCAAACTCCTTTTTGGCTTTTCTTATTACATTTTTACATTTAATTTGGTAGTGTTTATGCTCCTTTCTATTTACCTCACTAGGATTTGACTTCCACTTTTTAAAAGATGCCTTTTTATCTCTCACTGCTTCTTTTACATGGTTGTTAAGCCATAGTGGCTCTTCTTTAGTTCTTTTACTATGTTTTTTAATTTGGGGTATACATTTAAGTTGAGCTCCTATGATGGTGTCTTTGAAAAGTGTCCATGCAGCTTGCAGGGATTTCACTCTAGTCACTGTACCTTTTAATTTCTGTTTAACTGACCTCATTTTTGCATAGTTCCCCTTTCTGAAATAAAATGCCACAGTGTTGGGCTGTTGAGGTGTTCTTCCCACCACAGGAATGTTAAATATTATATTATGGTCACTATTTCCAAGCGGTCCTGTTATAGTTACTTCTTGGACCAGAGCCTGCGCTCCACTCAGGACGACATCGAGAGTTGCCTCTCCCCTTGTGGGTTCCTGTACCAGCTGCTCCAAAAAGCAGTCATTTAAAGTACCGAGAAATTTTGTCTCTGCATTTCGTCCTGAGGTGACATGTACCCAGTCAATAGGGGGATAATTGAAATTCCCCACTATTATTGAGTTTTTTATTTTGATAGCTTCTCTAATCTCCCTTAGCATTTCATCGTCACTATCACTGTCCTGGTCAGGTGGTCGATAATAGATCCCTACTGTTATATTCTTATTAGAGCATGGAATTACTATCCATAGAGATTCTATGCAACATGTGGATTCATTTAAGATTTTTATTTCATTTGATTCTACATTTTCTTTCACATATAGTGCCACTCCCCTCCCTGCATGACCTGTTCTGTCCTTCCGATATATTTTGTACCTCGGAATGATTGTGTTCCATTGATTGTCCTCACTCCACCAGGTTTCTGTGATGCCTATTATATCAATATCCTCCTTTAACATGACGCACTCTAGTTCACCCCTCTTATTATTTAGACTTCTAACATTTGTGTACAAGCACTTTAAAAAACTTGTCACTGTTCATTTGTCTGCCTTTTTCTGATGTGTCAGATTCTTTATGTGAATGTTTCTCGTCTGATGTGGCCCATACTTGATCCTCTTCCATCCCCTCCTCCTGACTAAAACCTTGAGAATCTCTATCAATAGACTCTCCTCTAAGAGAAGTCTCTGTCTGATCCACGTGCGCCTCTGCAGCCATAGGCTTTCCCCATCTCTTAGTTTAAAAACTGCTCTGCAACCTTTTTAATGTTAGGTGCCAGCAGGCTGGATCCACTTTGGTTTAGGTGGAGCCCATCCTTCCTGTATAGGCTCCCCCTATCCCAAAAGTTTCCCCAGTTCCTAATAAATCTAAACCTCTCCTCTCTACACCATCATCTCATCCACGCATTGAGACTCTGAAGCGCTGCCTGCCCACCCGGCCCTGCACCTGGAACTGGAAGCATTTCTAAGAATGCCACCATAGAGGTCCTGGATTTCAGTCTCTTTCCTAGCAGCCTAAATTTGGCTTCCAGGACATCTCTTCTACCCTTCCCTATGTCATTGGTACTCTCTGGAGAGAGAAGGGTGCCTGAGGTAGAGTAGTACTGGGGAAAGGCAAGAGGAGCTGGGGAGCTCCAGCCTGGTAACTCCTCAGGCTGCAGGCCTTGTGCAAGGCCTAAAGAAGCTACTGGGGCTGCAGAGGTACCATCCGGGGTTAGGCAGAGGCAGCTGGTCCAAACCCCTTTGCCAGTGATGAGCGATTTACAGACTGCAGTCTGCCCCAATGAGCAGGGGTCTAGATGATAACTGGCAGCAGCCACTGAGGCAAGGTGGGCTTAGAGGGTTGGGGGTTCCCCTGGGAGTGGAGACCCAGCGTTTGGGGGTACTGCAGTGGGCAGAACCCCAGGATAAAGGGGAACTGGGGTCTGGCAGGGACATGGGTGTCCTGAGGCAGGCAAGACACTGGCCAGCAGAGGGAGCTCCAAAGCTGGTGAAGAGCTAATTCCCAAAATGACCAGCAGGAGGCGCCTCACCAGTGAGTCTTCGACCTCGCTACAATAACCCATTCCAGTGCTTCACCATCCTCCTAGTGAAATAGTTTTTCATAATATCCAACCTAGATCTCCCCCATTTCATTTTAGACCATTGCTTCTTGTTCTGTCATCTACCATCACTGAGAACAGCCTAGCTCCATCCTCTTTGGAACCCCCCTTCAGGTAGTTGAAGGCTGCTATCAAATCTCCCCTCACTCTTCTCTTCTGCAATCTAAATAAGCCCAGTTCCCTCAGACTAGCCTCATAAGACATGTGCCCCAGCCCCCTAATCATTTTCATTGTCTTCCACTGGACTCTCTCCAATTTGTCCACATCCATTCTGTAGTGGGGGCCCCAAAACTGGATGCAACTCTCCAGTTGTGGCCTCACCAATGCCAAATAGAGGGGAATAATCATTTCCCTCCACCTGCTAGCAATGCTCCTACTAATGCAGCCCAATATGCCGTTATTCTTCTTGGCAACAAGGGCACACTGTTGACTCAGATCCAGCTTCTCATCCACCGTAATCCCCAGGTCCTTTTCTGCTGAACTGCCACTTAGCCAGTTGGTCCCCAGCCTGTAGCAGTGAATGGGATTCTTCTTTCCGAAGTGCAGGACTCTGCACTTCTCCTTGTTGGCCCAATCCTCCAATTTGTCTGATCACTCTGGACCCTATCCCTACTGTCCAGTGTATCTACCTCAATGCTTTTTTTGCCTCTGTCTTCACGAACAAGGTCAGCTCCCAGACTACTGCACTGGGCAGCACAGCATGGGGAGGAGGTGGCCAACCCTCTGTGAAGAAAGAAGTGGTTTGGGACTAATTAGAAAAGCTGGACGTGCACAAGTCCATGGGGCTGGATGCGTTGCATCCGAGAGTGCTAAAGGAATTGGCGGATGTGATTGCAGAGCCATTGGCCATTATCTTTGAAAACTCATGGCGATCAGGGGAAGTCCCGGAAGCCTGGAAAAAGGCTAAAGTAGTGCCAATCTTTAAAAAAGGGAAGAAGGAGGATCCTGGGAACTACAGGCAGTCAGCCTCACCTCAGTCCCCAGAAAAATCATGGAGCATGTCCTCAAGGAATCAATTCTGAAGCACTTAGACGAGAGGAAAGTGATCAAGAACAGTCAGCATGGATTCACCAAGGGAAAGTCATGCCTGACTAATCTAATTGCTTTCTATGATGAGATAACTGGTTCTGTGGATGAAGGGAAAGCAGTGGACGTGTTATTCCTTGACTTTACCAAAGCTTTTGACACAGTCTCCCACAGTATTCTTGTCAGCAAGTTAAAGAAGTATGGGCTGGATGGATGCACTACAAGGTGGGTAGAAAGTTGGCTAGATTGTCAGGCTCAACGGGTAGTGATCAATGGCTCCATGTCTAGTTGGCAGCCGGTATCTAGCGGAGTACCCCAAGGGTCGGTCCTGGGGCCGGTTTTGTTCAATATCTTCGTTAATGATCTGGAGGATGGTGTGGATTGCACCCTCAGCAAGTTTGCAGATGACACTAAACTGGGAGGAGTGGTAGATATGCTGGAGGGTAGGGACAGGATACAGAGGGACCTAGACAAATTGGAGGATTGGGCCAAAAGAAATCTGATGAGGTTCAACAAGGACAAGTGCAGAGTCCTGCACTTAGGACGGAAGAATCCCATGCACCGCTACAGACTAGGGACCAAATGGCTAGGCAGCAGTCCTGCAGATAAGGTCCTAGGGGTGACAGTGGACGAGAAGCTGGATATGAGTCAACAGTGTGCCCATGTTGCCAAGAAGGCCAATGGCATTTTGGGGTGTATAAGTAGGTGCATTGCCAGCAGATCAAGGGACGTGATCATTCCCCTCTATTCGACATTGGTGAGGCCTCATCTGGAGTACTTTAAGAGTAACAGCCATGTTAGTCTGTATGCGCAAAAAGAAAAGGAGTACTTGTGGCACCTTAGAGACTAACCAATTTATCTGAGCATAAGCTTTCGTGAGCTACAGCTCACTTCATTGGATGCTCATGAAAGCTTATGCTCAAATAAATTGGTTAGTCTCTAAGGTGCCACAAGTACTCCTTTTCTTTTATCTGGAGTACTGTGTCCAGTTTTGGGCCCCGCACTACAAGAAGGATGTGGAAAAACTGGAAAACGTCCAGCGAAGGGCAACAAAAATGATTAGGGGTCTGGAACTCATGACTTATTAGGAGAGGCTGAGGGAACTGGGATTGTTTAGTCTACGGAAGAGAAGAATGAGGGGGGATTTGATAGCTGCTTTTAACTACCTGAAAGGTGGATCCAAAGAGGATGGATCTAGACTATTCTCAGTGATAGCAGATGACAGGACAAGGAGTAATGGTCTCAAGTTGCAGTGGGGGAGATTTAGGTTGGATATTAAGAAAAACTTTTTCACCAGGAGGGTGGTGAAACACTGGAATGCGTTACCTAGGGAGGTGATGGAATCCCCTTCCCTAGAAGTTTTTAAGGTCAGGCTTGATAAAGCCCTGGCTGGGATGATTTAGTTGGGGATTGGTCCTGCTCTGGGCAGGGGTTTGGACTAGATGACCTCCAGAGGTCCCTTCCAACTCTGATATTGTATGATTCTATGATACCTCTCCCCCCAGCCTAGTGTCATCCACAAACTTGCTGAGGGTACAATCCATTCCATCATCCAGATTATTAATGAAGATATTGAACAAAACCTGCCACAGGACCAACCCCTGGGTCACTCCGCTTGATACCGGCTGCCAACTAGACTTCGAGCCATTGATCACTATCTGCTGAGCCCAACGATCTAGCCAGCTTTCTATCCACCTTATAGTCCATACTTTTTGAACTTGCTGGCAAGAGTACTGTGGGAGACCGTATCAAAAGCTTTGCTAAAGTCAAGGTATATCATGTCCACCGCTTTCCCCAAATCCAGAGTCAGTCATCTCATCATAGAAGGCAGTCAGGTTAGTCAGGCATGACTTGCCATTGGTGAATCCATGTTGACTGTTTCTGATCACCTTTCAATGGGTTCACTGTACAGTTGATGACTTCTGATAAGCCATCAAACAGGGTAGGCAATGCGGATGCCAACTGTTTGGGTGTGTCACCCAGAAATACAAGTTTGGAAATACAGATATACCATACATATCTATAACTCGTAATACAAAGTTGATACAAACATATAAACAAGATTATCATATTTGGAAATTGTAACATTTTTGCAGATATCTCATGTGGCATATCTGGTCAGATTTCTTGCAATTTTAAAATATTGGTGTCAACAATATCATGAGGTGTCTCCCATATTCCATACAGCATCACACATCTCAAATATGTCAGTTACTGCTGCATCGACAAAACGTGTGTCAGCAGAGAGGATGAATATCACATCAGCACAAAACAATGCGGGTTTATTCGCTTTGAAATAAAACAAGGAAAACAAAAGGCCAATAACTGGATGGTGAAAAGCATCAGGAAACTCATCAAAAATCAGACTAGACACCACATTTCCATCAAGTCATTCCATCAGTTTAGATATTAAAGTATCATCACATGCTTTCATATACTTATGAGTGAGGTGGTCTGTATAAGGAAGGGTTTTTGCTGCTGGACAATATTGTCACACAAAGTCACAAACAGGCCCCTCTCAGTTGTCTGGTGAAATAAAGAGCACACACAAATTCATTGACACAATTGTGCTGTGTCCTCTTTCATTAAAGCCCTAGTGAAAGCTCCTGATATTGATGGTTTATGCCAAAGCTCACTTTCTCCTTTAAAACTTCTTGTGTCACTTGCTTTTGACATGGTCCTTTATTCTGTCAGCACATGCACTGACCTGAATGGTGCAGTACTTGTAGTGCGATGCATCCTCTTCACACCCATCTTTACTTTCCTTGAAAATTTAGCACTGATTTTCTTGTTGGTATTCAGGCATAGATTTGTAGTTTTGCCCCATTTTTACCTTATCTATATTTGTGGAGGATTGATTGTTTAAATTCAGCACTGTACTAAATGGATGCAAAGGAATAGGTGGAAAGCATCTACCTGTGATCCAATCACAGTGTGATATTAACATTGTTTGATTTTCTAACCTTCACCATGTGTGTGTTCTGTGTTTTGCACTGTGGAACTGCTTCAATCTCAGAGCTGCAGGACGTTAATGTTTAACAAAAGTAAGCACTCGAAAAAAATACTGAGTGGCTTGATAAACCGGTGTAAATCAGTAAAAACCGAACTCCTTTATTTAAAAAACCTGGTAATTTATTGGTGAAAATCAGTTAAAAACCAAAAATGAGGAATACTAGTTATACTGCAGGGTGACCTCAACACACCCACAATCCCAGCTCTTCCCCAGAAATGTATATCGTGTACTGCCCAGCCCTTTCCTGGACAGTAGAAATATATTAAGTTAATTATTCCTTTAAAGGAATAATATGCCAGTTTATTATCTTAAATGGATTTACCCAGATACTTCAATTTAAACACACTGGATTAGATAAAACAGTAAAACAAGTTATTAACTATAAAGAGAGATTTTGACTTAAGCAAATACAAGTAACGAGGCATAACAGTCAGAAATGATTACAAGAAAAATAAAGATAATACACTTACTAGTAGATACCAGTACTTAAGATACTAGCTTAATTACAAGGCAAATATTCTCACCACGTGCCCCTGCAGATTATTGCCCAAACTTCACGTCAGGACCCCTCCCCCAGATGCCAACGACTATTTTCTTTTGTCATCTCAGGTGTGGAGAATGAGTGGGGGGGACGGGACCCTTGGGGTGTTTGTCCCTTCTTTTTATAGTTTCAGTCGCACTCTTGAAAAACATTTCCAGCTGAGATCCAAGAGACAAAAAGTCAGTGTAGAAGGATGTTCTCTGCTGTTTTTTTTCACCTGTTTGAAAAGACAGTTACCTTTTCTGTAACTGGTGTTCTTCGAGATGTGTTGTTCATGTCTACTCCACAATAGGTGTGCGTGCTCGCCACGTGCACTGGTGTCGGAAGTGTTTCCCCTAGCAGTACCCGTAGGGGAGCGCACCTAGAGACCCCTGGAGTGGCGCTCCCCCCACCCTCAGGTCCTTCTTGCCAGACAACTCCGGCAGAGGGGAAGGAGGGCGGGATGTGGAACAGACATGAGCAACACATCTCGAAGAACACCAGTTACGGAAAAGGTAACCGTCTTTTCTTCTTCGAGTGATTGCTCATGTGTATTCCACAATAGGTGATTCCAAGCTATATCTGTTGGAGGTCGGTAAGAGTTCACAAGCTCTCAGGACGGAGCACAGCCCTGCTGAACCTGGCGTCTTCCCTGGGCTGGGAGACGATTGCATAATGTGAGGTGAACGTGTGAATAGAAGACCATGTGGCAGCCCTGCAAATGTCCTGAATGGGGACATGGGCTAAAAAGGCAGCCGACGAGGCTTGCACCCGAGTCGAGTGTGCCCTCACGACTGACAGTGGACGGATTCCTGCCAAGTCATAACAGGTACAGATGCACGAGGTGATCCAGTTGGAGAGGCACTGAGTGGAGATCGGCCGACCCCGCATGCGTTCAGCCGAGGGCATGAACAGCTGCGAAGACTTCCTGTTCGGCTTAGTCTGCTCCAGATAAAAAGCCAGAGCCCATCTCACATCGAACGCGTGGAGACGGCACTCCTTGCTGGACACATGGGGCTTGGGGAAGAGGACCGGCAGGAAAATGTCCTGACCCATGTGGTAGGCAGAGGTCACCTGCAAGAGGAACAAGGGGTGTGGGCAGAGCTGGACCTTATCCTTACGGAACACCGTGTATGGGGACTCAGAGGTCAGGGCCCTGAGTTCCGAGACCCGTCTAGCCGACGTGATTGCTACCAGGAAGGCTACCTTCCACGAGAGGTGTGACCAGGAGCATGTAGCGAGCAGCTGAAATGGGGGGGCCCGTCAGCCAGGCCAGCACCAAGTTCAGGTCCCACTGCGGGACAGGGGGCCTAGCGTATGGGAAGAGATGATCCAACCCCGTAAGGAATTGGCCAGTCATGGCATGGGAGAATACTGTGTGCCCCTGCACAGGTGGGTGGAAGGCTGATATGGCTGCCAAATGCACCTTGATGAACGAGGGTGCCAGGTCTCTAAGGTGAAGGAGGTAGTCCAAAATGAGCTGGATCAGGGCAGCCATGGGGGAAACGCATCGCTCAGCCACCGATTGGGAAAACTGAGACCACTTTGCCAAGTAGGCTTGGCGCGTGGAGGGTTGCTTGCTTTCCAAGAGGACGGGCTGGACGCCTTCCGAGCATGTTCTTTCCTCCTGGCCTAACCATTGAGCAGCCACGCCGTGAGGTGGAGCACCGCTAGGTTGGGGTGGAGGAGGTGGCCCTGGTCCTGGGAGAGCAGGTCCAGGTGCGATGGTAAAGGTTATGGCGGGGCAGACACCAGGCTCGTGAGGGTCCCGTACCAATGCTGCCTGGGCCATGCTGGGGCAATCAGGAGGACCTGGGCCCTATCCATCTTTATCTTTTCCAGGACCTTGCCGATCAGCGGGAACGGGGGGAAGGCATAGAGAACCTGGCCTGACGAGGACAGGGAAAAGGCATTGGAGATAGCGCCCCATCCCAGACTTCCCCTGGAGCAGAACCGAGGACAGCGACGGTTCTGTCGAGTTGCAAACAGGTCCACCTGGAGAGTTCCCCACTCTTGGAAAAGCCTGTGCACCACCTCTGTGTGAAGAGACCACTCGTGCTGAGAAGAGAAGTCCCTGCTGAAGCAATCTGCCCAGGAGTTCTGGGCGCCCGGTAGGTGGTAGGCCTGTAGGCAAATGTTGTGGGCTATACAGAAGTCCCACAGCTTGAGGGCTTCCAGGCAGAGGGCAGAGGAATGGACCCCCTCCTTGCCTGTAGATGTAAAACTTCGAGGCCGTGTTGTCCATGAGAACCCTGCCCACCAGGTGCGAGCAGAAGGCCATGCATGCCAGCCGGACCACCCTGAGCTCCTTGACGTTTATATGGAGGGACAGGTCCTGTGCAGACCACAGACCTTGGGTCTGAACATCTCCCACATGGGCTTCCCACCCCAGATCCAAGACATTGGACTCCAGCTCCAGAGACGGGGGCCTGCCTCTGAACGGAACCCCTTATAGGGAGTCGATCACTGGTTTGGGCACAGTGAGGACCTTGTCCATCCTGTCTCTGGCCTGGGAGAACACCGAGGCCAACCAGAGCTGGAAGGGCCTCATCCTGACGAACCACATATGTGCATGCTGACATGTGACCCAAGAGTTGGAGACACGCTCTGGCTGTTGTCACTGGGAATCTTGTGACTGAGGTGAGGAGCCCTTTCAGAGTCTCAACCTGTTCGGGGGGAGCGATGCTCTGGCCGAGGTGGTGTCCAGGACTGCGCCAATAAACTCTATGCGTTGTACCGGGACTAACGTGACTTGGTGTTTACCAACAGGCCCAGAGTGGCGCACGTGGACAGGAGGAGCGCCACGTGATCCTGCACCTGTGACCGGGAGCTGCCCTTGACCAGCCAGATAGGGGAAGATCTGGACCCAACGGCGCCTAAGGTAGGCCGCCACCACAGACATACACTTTGTAAATACCCTGGGGGCAGTGGACAGGCCAAATGGGAGGACTGTAAATTGGTAGTGTTCCTGCTCAACCATGAAATGGAGGAAGCGCCTGTGCCCCTCGAAGATATGGATGTGGAAGTATGTGTCCTGCAGATCAAGGGCGGCATACCAGTCCGCCAGGGAGACCATGTGGAACTTGAGCTTCACCATGTACTGGTTCAGGCCTCACAGGCCAGGATGGGCCTGAGCCCCGCTTTGGCCTTTGGGATAAGGAAATAGCGGGAGTAGTACCCCTTGCGTTTGAACTCTGCTGGCACCACTTCCACCACTCCTAGTCCAAGGAGACACCCTACCTTCTGCTCAAGCAGTGCCTGTTAGGATATAGATATTCAGGCCTGTCTGTAAAGGCCTAGACTCTAAGAATTTAGGTGTATTCTTATCACTTGGCTAGTGATAGAGGTATAAAAGAAAGAATCAAAACCACTGTCTGCCAGTATAAGGGCCTTCTCTTACTGTGACAGTTTGTGGCCCTGTGCTTAGGCTCAGGCCTTTGGCTAAGCAGCAGAGGCAGCCATAAGCTGGGAAGCGAACGGTCACATCCTCACATTCCAAGCTAGTCACATTGAAATAAGGTGCTATTGGGCTGTTAGGCACTATCAGGACAGGATTGTATTCCTATCACCTCCAGAGAAAGGGAAGTGCCTAGAAAATGTAAAAGGAAACTTAGTTTGATAGCATCCTGTCTGGCAAGAACTCACTTATCAATAGCTGGGATGTGAAATCCTCACTTCTGTGTTGTATTGTCATTGTAGTTCCCACTTTGCTATTGTTTGTCTGTATAATCTCTGTCTGGTTCTGTGATTGTTCCTGTCTGCTGTATAATTAATTTTGCTGGGTGTAAACTAATTGAGGTGGTGGGATATAATTGGTTACATAATCATGTTACAATATGTTAGGATTGGTTAGTTAAATTTCAGGAAAATGATTGGTTAAGGTATAGCTAAGCAGAACTCAAGTTTTACTATATAATCTGTAGTCAATGAGGAAGTTACTGGGTGTGGGTGGGGGTGGGCATGTGGGTGTGTGAGATGGGAACAGGGAATTGGGGTAAGAAAATTGGAATCATGTTTTGCTAAAGGGGGAAATGGGAACAGGGAATGGGAGTAAGGAAGTTGGAATCATGTTTGGCTAAGGGTAGGAATGGGAACAGGGACACAGGTGTAAGGCTCTGTGGTGTCAGAGCTGGGAAGGAGGATACTAAGGAAGGAAACTGGAATCATGCTTGCTGGAAGTTCACCCCAATAAACATTGAATTGTTTGCACCTTTGGACTTCGGGTATTGTTGCTCTCTGTTCATGCGAGAAGGACCAGGGAAGTAAGTGGGTGAAGGAATAAGCCCCCTAACAGTGCCTTGTGAGAGGGGTCCCCCAGGAGGGATGGGGGCAGAGGGTGGTTGGGCGGGGTAGAGGTAAACTGGAGGGTGTAGCCCCAAGAAATGGTGCTGAGGACCCATCGGTCCGAGGTCAGCTGCGACCACTCGAGGAGGAAAGCACACAACTGGTTGGAGAAGGGAAGCTTTATTTGGGGTGGATCCCTGATGAGAACTGGTAGGTCGCCCCCGGGCGTCCCGTGAAAACTACCGTTTCCCTGCCTGTTTTCCTTGGAGGACCCAGGCTGGGGGGGCAGACCAAGACTGCCTTTGAGGTCATTTCTTACAGTCTCGTGACTTTTTATAAGGGGGCTCATATTTAGAGTGGGTGGCCTGGGTGGGAGCCTGCTGCGGCTTAAACTTAGATCTAGCCGGAACCGGAACATAGAGGCCTAGAGTCTTAAGCTTAGTGCGGGAGTCCTTCAGGCCAGGCAGTTTTATGTCCGTCTGTTCCACAAACGGAGCCTTGCCATCAAACTGGAGGTCCTGCAGGGAGCTCTGCACCTCACTGGACAGCCCAGACAGCAGGAGCCACCATGCCCTTCTCATGAACACCGTGAAGGCCATGGACCACGTGGCTGTGTCTGCCGCATCTGCCGCTGCCTGCAGGGTTGCCCTGGCAGCTGCTGTACCCTCCTCCACCAGAGCTTTGAATTCCTTCTTGTCACGCTCCTGGAGGGAGTCCTCAAACTTGGGCAGAGCCCCATAGATTGAACTTGAACCATCAGGCTCTCCTGGGCTGGTACACCACCCATAACTGGAAGCTCGAGGACAAATACATTTTTCTCCCAAAGGAATCCAGCCTCCTTGAGTCTTTATTCTTTGGAGTAGGGGCTGGTTGGCCCTGCCATTCTCTCTGGTTGACTGACTCAACCACAAGGGAGTTAGGGTCAGGGTGGGTGTAAAGGTACTCATGACCTTTGGCGGGCACAAAATACTTGTGTTCTGCTCCCTTAGAGATGGGGGCCAGCGAGGCTGGGGTTTGCCACAAGGCATTTGAAATTTTCCCCACCCCTTCGTGGAGTGGCAAGGGCACTCTGCCCAATACCGAGGCGGACAGGATGTTAAAGAGGGATTCTGAGGGCTCCTCCACCTCCTCTGCCTGGAGGTTCAGGTTTGATGCCACCCTTTTCAAGAGTTCCTGGTAGGCTTTAGATTCTTCCTGTGGAATGGAGGGAGGAGGCGCTGTAATCGCCTCATCAGGGGAGGGCAAGGAGACAGGCGCGGTACTTTGCGTGTCCACCTGCACCGGGGATCCATTCCCTGGTCGCTCTCTGGGCACGGTGCCAAAGACGCACGTCCCACCTTCTCCTTCCTCAGAGGCTGGGAGAGGGAGGCCTACAGCTGTTCAGAAGCTTCAGCCACCGAACGAGCCCCCACCGGGGGCTGCATCGGTGGCCACAGTGCCCACTGGTACCACTGTGCTGGCCACGGGGCCTGGTACCATTGCACCTGCTGAGGCACTGGTGGAGCAGGCTGTTTGGCCTGGCTGGCCTGACCCATCAGTGGACGACTACAAAGGGAGGCTGGGCTGAGATATGACCTGCTGCTGTCCCTGGACCAGAAGGAGCAGTGATGCCAGGAGTGATGCTGACTACGAGACCACGACCCTGACATGGAAGAATGGTACTATCCGTAGCAGCTGCTCTGTGATCAGCTCCGACGAGCAGACACGCGCCAGCGAGGCACCAGCAATTGACGCCCAGGGCTACGGGAGTGGTGCTGAGGCGGGGTCCTGGAGCGAGACGACGAACGAGAATTGTGTTGAAGTTTGTGTCACGACTGGCTATGGTAGCCCTGCTGAGACGAGGACCTGCATCGTCATCTGCCTCGGTCCCATCGGTATCCGCTTCTCGAGGCAGAGTGGTGCCTGGAGCCTCTGTCAGGCGGAACCCAACCAGACAACCTGGTGGGGGTCAAAGGCAACCTGCGTGGACTACGCACGGGATGGTCGCTGAGTGGCATCAGGAACATTCCCTCGACCGAGACCGGTATTGAGCCGGGGGAGATTGCGGGGATCTCAGCAGCGGCTTGCCTCTGGACTGCGGGCCAACGTTGGCGGTGCTCCTGGTACCGGTTACACCTCAGCAAAACCAATATTCCCACTGTGATTACGGCTGCTACTCTGAAAATTGTTATTACTGCTTGCTATGCACTCAACAATCTCTGTGAGAATAAAGGGGAGACGTTTATAGCGGGGTGGGAGGTTGAGGCAAATCTCCTGGCCGCTGATTATGTGCAGCCAGACACCAGGGTAGTTAGAAGAGTACAGGAGGGCGCAGTGCGCATCAGAGAAGATTTGAAAACCAGTTTCATGACTGGCCAGGCTACGGTGTGAAAGTTCTGTTTGTTTCTCCTTGATGAAAACCTGCCCCCTTGGTTCACTCTACTTCCCTGTAAGCCAACCGCCCTCCCCTACCCCCTTCGGTCACTGCTTGCAGAGGCAATAAAGTCATTGTTGCTTCACATTCATGCATTCTTTATTTATTCATCACACAAATAGGGGGATAACTGCCAAGGTAGCCCGGGAGGGGTGGTGGAGGAGGGAAGCACCGGGTGGGGTGAGGGAGGGGGGAAGGACAAGGCCACACAGAACTTTAAAGCTTATTGAATGCCAGCCTTCTGTTGCTTGGGCAATCCTCTGGGGTGGAGTGGCTGGATGGTCAGAGGCCCCACCACCGCATTCTTGGGCGTCTGGGTGTGGAGGCTATGGAACTTGGGGAGGAGGGTGGTTGGTTACACAGAGGCTGTAGCAGCGGTCTGTGCTCCTGCTGCCTTTCCTGCAGCTCAACCATATGCTGGAGCATATGAGTCTGATCCTCCAGCAGCCGGAGCATTGACTCCTGCCTTTTTTCAGCAAGCTGACATCATCTACCAC